>NC_133618.1:522759003-523074003 GCF_048593235.1 Sminthopsis crassicaudata
TTTTACAGATGAAAAAAATTGAGGCAGGCAGTGGTTAAATGATTTGCCTAGTCTTGCAACTGGTAAGCCTCTGAACCTGGATTTGAACTTGGGTCTTCTTAATTGCAGGTTCAATGTTTTATACATTGAACCACCTAGCTGCTGGGTAATTAAATAAAAGGTATTTTTGCAAGATGGAATCTGGAAAGAATTAATACCGAGTAGTTAATATGTGCTTGGAACTTTTTCTTCTCACTGTCAGAAAAATTACCCAAAGTAAATCCTGGAAAGTGTTAATCACGTATTTCAACTTCAAGCCCACAAGCACAGATGTCCACTGGCAAAGTTGAAATAAAATTGGAAGAAATTAAAGCTTATTCTGTTTTTTCAGACCCTGGTAATAAAAAATTCTGGCAGCAGATGAGGGCTCAGGCATATCCTCCTCCCCCTTATTATTAAACAATAGCAGAGCACAATAAAAATAGAAGTGAATACAAAATGAGCTGGTTGTTTTCTGTGCGTACCAATGTTTTTGTTGGTCAAATCATATTGAGGATATGAAGAATCCTCTTCAGTGGCTTATCTTTTTGGTCTCAATTTTAATACCTGTAAGAAAGTGATATAGCATTACTATTATTTTACACCTTGGCCGCCTCAGAACATGGAGTGATCAGATTAAAGTGATCAGATTTTAAATCTTTTCAAAGTATGACTAAGATGGCCAAGTTTTGGGAAATGGTGAAGGACATAAAAAGACTTTGTTGGGATAGAGAACAGGATGGGCTAGGGGGACTTCAATAAATGGGGGAGGGGGAAAGGATGAAGACCTAAAGCAGATATTCTTAACCTTGGTTCCATGAATATATGTATATATTTTAGTATATATATATGTGTGTGTGTGTGTGTGTGTGTGTGTGTGTGTGTGTGTGTGTATACATTTATAATTAAATATGTATGTGTTCACATATCACATATTTTATAGAACACATATTAGAATGTATATATAAAATGTTTTAAAATGTATAACAAAATCTATAAGATTATAAGGAAAACAAATTATATTGGAACGCAATGTCATAATCCTTTGTATTTTATTCTATGCATTTCAAAACATTATTTTGAGAAGAAATTTATAGGCTTCACTAGAATGCCAAAGGTATCCATGATACACATAATCTCTGATGTAAATTAATTAACTTAATTAACTTATAAAACACTAAGCAGAGTTGATGAGTTGGGGAGCTAAGAATGGAAGAGGATACCAAACATTTGTTTGATTAAAAGGGTTGGAAATAAAACCTTTGACAGAGGTGAGAGAATTAGGAGAGGGATGGAAATATTTTCTGTAACCAAAGCTGGATTTTTCTTTCTGAATCACTGAGAATCAATGACTAGTAGAACCAAGAGTCTTTTCTGAAAATTAAAAATCATGAAGGAATTAGGGGGCTGAAAATGTTTTCTTAGGCTACGTTGGAGAGTGAGACTGAAGATTTTGGTAGGAAGGGGAGCTAGAGAAGGTTAGTTCCATTTGGATCTGCTGCCACAGAATACCTATTATCCCTTGTCTTCTTCTTGTTCCCTTACCCAGACTGGGCTTGACTATTTACTGTAATGTGCTGTTGTCTCCAGAAACTGCCGATTGCTCTCTGGGAGGAGATCTGCTGTGTCAACTCAAATCTCTCAGACAGATTCTTCTTCCTGTAGAGAACCGTTGTCTCCAGATAGTTGCCGCCAACTCTGGTCCAGAGTAATGACTTCTTCTTCCTCTGGAGAGTGGCCTCAAGTCTGCCCAGACAAGAGACTCTCTATCTCTTGAGTGCCATCCTCTTTTATCCTCCCCAGAATGGGTGTGGGATAATGCAAGGGCTTCTGGGAAAAAATACTTCAACCAATGAACTTGCTCCTCCTAAGCATGCAAGCTCCTCCCCAGGAGGTCAGAGAAGTAAAACTCCCAGTAAAGGCCGGAACTAGAGAATTGTTAAGTACCGATTTAGCACTTACTAAGAACCTAATATCTCATTATCTCATTAGCACTTAGTAAGAACCTAACATCTCCCCCTTTCTTTTGATTTAGAACATAGGGTGGTCATGACCTTGAAACATAAATCCATCAATATGGGAGGCATTGCACATAATTACATAGATTATATAAACACATAGTAACATAGTAACATAATACATGCTAGAAGTATATAGCAAATAACATGATCAAATAATCATAAATTGAGAATTTATAAATGTCCATAAGTCCATTGTCCATTAGTCTCATCTTGTGATAGGAAATCCAATGATTCCTGCTGGTTTTAAAGTTCTTTAATAGTCTTCTTATTAGCCATGCTCTTTCAGTGTCAGATGTTTCTTAGATTTTCTCCTTTGTTTTGAGGTCTTTCTCTTTTTCTGTCTCTTTCCAATGGACAAGGTGAATATGCCTCATTGGCACCCATCTGATTCCTTCTCCATCTGAAGAAATACAAGCAAACCCTCTCCCCCAGGCAGTTAACCTATCTAATTTCCTTCTATTTACCACTTTTTAAATCTCTTCTCATCATCTGGCAATTACATTGGAGTTGTTTGCACTGGACACAGCCCTATTGGTTTAAAAGGCCTGTATTCTCCCCAAGTGTAATCCATTTTTGCAATCTGATTGCCTTTTGGCTGACTGATCAGGTAATCCCTTTCTTCCATGTGATTGCTTTTCAGCTGATAGATCACATCAGAGTCCTGACCTTCTAAAGGCTCTTTGGGTGTAACCTCAGCTGCCACCATGCCCCAAGTCTTTTTTGCCTGGGGCCCTGGACCTGGGCCCCTCATCCCATTTCCCTGAATTAGTCTACACTCTGATGCCCAATGGAGTCCTCTGTTGCATTTTGGACATGGGGTTTTAGGTCTTCTTTCATCCTCTCTTCTTACTCTATCTCCATATTTACACTGAGCTCTTAGATGTCCAATTTTTCCACAATGAAAACATCACTGAGTTTCTCTAGAAGTCCCTTGCCAGGAGGGACCCTGTCTTTCCACATTCATCATAGTCTGGGTATAAAAAGCATTTGTTCCCACTGTAGCACAGCGTCTTATGATCTCCTCTAAAGGAGCATGTTTGTTTAATCCCCATATAATTCTTTTGCAAATCTCATTGGCATTTTCCTTAGCCAGATGTCTGGTCATTATTTCTGTAGCTGCATTTTCTCCAATAGTTCTTTTGACAGCAGTTTGCAAACGTCCCACAAAATCTGCAAAAGGTTCATTGGGACCTTGCTCTATTTTAATGAAAGCCTCTCCCCTCTTTTTCTGTCCAGGGAGGAGACCCCAAGCTTTTATTGCAGCCTTAGCAATTTGCTCATATATTATCATAATATAATTAATTTGTTCTGAATTCTTTCCATACCGACCTTCACCAGCTAAGTGCTCAAAAGTGAATTGTGTGTTAACTCCTATTTCCAAATTGCATCTGACTTAGATTTTACATAATTCATGAAACTCCACAAGCCATAACAAATTTTGTCCAGGTTCTAGACATGTCCTTGCTATGGATTTCCAATCATTCGGGGTTAGGACTTCATAAGACAAACCATCTAGTAACATTTTAACATAAGCTGATGTAGCTCAGATATGATGGTAGCCAGCACTCATTCTGCTGGCAAGATGAAGGACCACCAGGCTTTACTACATACTTTGCCTCTGCCCTCCAGAATCTTGGTACGTCAGCAGACCGACCTACCAATTTAACCTAAAGAGCCTTGGGCCTTGTCATCCATTCATCTGCAATAACTTTAGGACTAAGGCCTTTCCATCTCCCCTTTAGATAAATTTCCATTGCTATTTTGCCTCTTCTGATCAAAACATAAACTCCTTGAGGGCAGAAACTGTCCTCCTTTTTCTTTTTGTATCCCCAAAGCTTATCACAGTGCTTGATACAGAGTAAGAATTTACTAAATGCTTTTTCATTCATTTATTAGAGGAGCTAAGTGGAGGCTGAGTGGTGAGGATATCCACATGATAAAGGTAGAGAGCAAGAGAAACTACTAAGAGACAGATTTAGGTTTGATAAAAGGAAGAACCTTTCCCACAATTAGAACTATCCAAGAATAGAATGGGGTGCCTTTTTAGGTAAGAGTTCTCCCTCATGGAAGCTTGCAAGCAAAGTTAGAGTGAGGCATGTTGAAATATATTTTTTTGAGTTGAAAAAGTTGGCCTCTGAAGTCCTATCCAAGTTTGAAACTTTATGATTCCATGATTCAGGATGGATTTTTTCAGCTGGGAAAGTGATGAACATAGTCATGTGAACTCATACCCAATGTATTTCTGACTGTGTTATATATGAGTGCTCATTCCTGTGGTTTTGCAGTTATTGTTTATGAGATCTGTTTTCTGCTATGTTTTCTTTTTGTATCCTGACCATAATAAATTCCTTTTATTCACTGATTCTTAATAATAGGATACTCAACCTCAAGTGATATCCTTAGTTCATCTCCCACATCAGCTAACATAGGAGAAACCCTTAGACATATTCCTAAAGGATATTGTGACAATCCTATGTGAGTTCATATCCAATCAGAGTAAATTTGGTAGTGTCTACATTTTTTTGATCATGGAATCCTAATTGTAGAAGGGACATTGGACACCATCTAATAATAGGATTATACATTTCAACCTATAAAGAACCTTATATTGAAGCGGAAGGGAACTGTTTCCTTTACTAAAGTTGTGTTCCCTTTAAGAAATTTTGTTTCCTTTTGATCTGTGATCCTTTTCAAAGTTTCAGCCCCTTCTGGGAAAGCATATCCCCCCAGATAAGTTATCTTTCTGGGATGTCAGAGCCTTTGATTCAATTAGAAATCCTGGTCAAAAAGCCCCCCTTTGAAGTGTTGTTAATTCCAAAAGGAGATCTGGGTTGAAAATTGATAAGAATCTAAGCCTTGGAACCTCAGCTCCTGAAGCTCCCACCAACAATCATGTTCTGATCAGCTCTGGCTGTTCCAGTTCCCATCAAGATACCCAATATAGCAGCTTCCCTCAACTAAGGCCTTTGCAGATGGCCGTAGGTAGCTTGCTCAGCTACCAGGGCCCTTCTGCCCACTGGGAAAGCATTCTCAGTGCCCAAACTCCATTTCCTTAATAGATCTCAGTCACTATAGAAGTCAGTCCTTTAGCAAACTGATTTCTGCCCAACAATAAACTTTCATTTTGCAATAATTTGGGAATGAGTGAATTCTTTCACTCCTAAACCTGTGGCCAGTCTAAAGGGGATATTTAACAACTCTCTTATTGCTACTAATCTCTTGACCACAAGGAATTGAGGCCATTCAAACCGCTTTGATATGACATTCAGTCCAGTCCTCCTCCCATTTGGGAGTTTTGGAAACCCAGTATTCATTCATCCTTTACTGTATTGCCTCTTCTGATCTGAATGTAAATTCCCTGAGGTCAGTGATTTGTGAAAGATCAACATTTGAAACCAGGTCCCAAGCCTCCAAATCTAGCACATGATCTATAATTGCATAGCCTCTTCTAGTCCAACATATTTATTTTATATGTAGCACTTGTTCAGGGTGAGACATTTTCACATGTAATCACAATTATTTTAAAATTTTTTTGGGGAAAACAATTGAAGTTAAGTGACTTGCCCAGGGTCACACAGTTAGTGATGGTCTGAGGCTGGCCTCCTGACTCTAGGGCCAGTGCTCTATTCTCTGTGCTACCCAGCTGCCCCTAATTGCAATTTTTTGCATATGGCTTACAGGCAGTAGATCTTTCACTAACTGGTCAAGAGCCATAAATTTTTAAAAAGTTATTAAATAAAAAGACAAAATAGCAAAGCAAAAAGCTACTTACTACCTGTGTGATCTTGGTCACAAGACCTTTTTGGGCCTGAGGTTCCTCACCTATAAAATGGGAGGTAGATTAGAAGACCTTAGAGGTCTTCCTCAGAGTTCCAAATCTGTGATCTTGTAAGTTCCATGTTTAAAATGACCTATCTAGACATGATTGTTATATTCGAAAGCAGTTAAACTGTTTCTAAGATTGGACCATTCAGTTCTTTTTGTCTACCTTAGTATGAAACCTTATGGCTTTCTAATATCTTTAGGTCATCCAGCCTAGATAGAGCTGGTTACCTGGGATTTAGCTATGCATAATTATGATTTTATTTCTTTCAATCAGAACAAATCCAGAAAAAGAACAAATAAAATAACATAGGGGAAGTACTTTTCCAATCTTGAAGTACTAGTTAATGGTGAATTGTTACTGTTATTACTATTATTTTGTTCTCATGTCTTTCATGGCATTCAGACAGAAACAGTTCTGAGATAAGTTGCTAAGTTATAGTTTTATATTCAATGTTTTATAAACTATTATACAGGTGGAAAAAATATTAGTTTCTTGTGGTTGAGTCAAAGTATTAGGATATGAGCTCATCCTCAGTAGATTCCCAGAAAACATCCTCGGTACAACTCCAGAAATAAACAGGATGACAGGGATGATATGTATCTAGCTCTCTCCTCACATGATATTTTTTTTTCTATTAGGTCTGTATATTTTGAAAGCTTATTCCCCCCCATGGAATTTGACTATGATGAGTATTTAATATTGTGAAACCTGTTAAAAATATTGTCCTAAAATATTTATGGATTGATATTATATCTGGATGATTTTAGGCAATTCTTTGGTCTTTGATAATGTTCTGGGTCCAGTATAGTTTGTTGGATGAGTTTTCTAGGATATTCAGAGATCTGTCATTATAGCACAGATATTTGTCATTTATCAGATTATAACAGATTATGAGCTTCCAATTTCGGTTAGTTAATAAGCATTTATTAAACATTTGTATTCTTGGAAGGCAAGAGATAATCCCTATTTTCAAGGAATCCATAGTTTAATGGGAGAGACAACATGCAAACAACTATGTATAACCAAGATATATACAGGCTATTAATATATCAGGATATATTAGTACAGGAAATGAAGTTGTTAAGAATATAGAGAAAGCATTGATGGGAATCAGTAAAGGTTTTTCCACAGAAAATGGGATTTTAACTGGGACTTAGAAGCAAAGATGAGGATGGAGAGTATTTCATACATAGGAGATGATCAATGAAAATGCCTACAGGTGAGAGATTGAAGTGTCTTGTTCCAAAAGTACTAAGGACTCTGGTATCTCTAGTTTGTAGAATAGTTCTACAAACTAGAATATGTGAATGAGAATAAATTATAAGAAGACTGGAAAGTTAGGAAGGGATCAGACTATAAATGGTTTTAAAAGTCAAGCAAATGATTTAAAAAGTCAATCTGAGGATTCTATGTTTGATCCTGAAGATAACAGGGAGCCACTGCAATTTATTGAATGAATTGAAAAAAAAAGACTGAACAACAGCAACATAATTTTGGAGAGAGTAGTCTCAGTCAAATGATGAATTCAGAAGTCAGACTGCAGAGAGTTAAGAAAAGAATGAGAAGAAGAAAAATGGAGGCACCAGTTATGGATATCTTCCTTAAAGAATTTAACAAACAAAAGGTTGGAGAAATCTGGGTCAACAGTTAGTGGGGATGATGAGATCAAGTAAGGATTTTTGAGAATTTGAAATATACCCATTATGTAGAAGAATGTGTGCCAAGACTTGTGATTGATATAAAGCTGATAAGAGGAGCCTTTTGAAGAATTTAAGCAAGACACAATGAAAAGAAGGCTGGATTTGGAGACGAAGAATTGAGGTTTAATTATAGTTCACATATAGATTTCCACAAGACATTGGGAAAGTCACTTCACCTCAGGGACTTAGCTTTTTCTTATGTGAATTAAGAACATTGGACTAGATGACCTTTTAAGGTCTCTGCCAGTTCTAAGCCTATGAAATTTGCATTTTGGTAGCAACAATTTGTAATCTGGTAGTTGCACTAAAATCTCCATTTTTTTTCTCATTCTTTTCTTTTTCCTTGGCTTCAAGCACTTATCCCTCAGAAGAAGAAACACTTATTTCCTTCAGTGTTCCTTATGCCCAGATCCTCAAAACACACAACACTGAGCCCCTTCATTCTTTGTAGCCCCTAAGTAGCTCATGTGGCTATTCCTAGATTTCATCACTCATCCCCATAGCCTGATTCAGCTCCTTATTGTGCCAACTTTCTCTTGGACTTTCTCCAGTCTGACTTCTGCCCAAAAGGATTAAGTAAATTGTTTAAGATTATGCATCAAGATATTTATGAATTTAGGTCTTTTGACTCAAAGATTCTTGACCACTACCCTAACATTAACCATTACCAGAGAAAGAGATTATATCAGGTTGTCATTATTTTTTAAAATTACAACAAATAACATTCATTACCATAATGTACAGATGTATACATTTAATTTCTTTTAAATATTCAAACAACTTTTGTTAACAAATGTTACTCACATTTTCTTTTCTTTTTTTCTATCTTGCTCTTCTATGATGGGTTTCAGCTTACATTTGTCTAGACTTCCATTTAAATAGCTTTTCTTGTTTGATCTTACAATTACTCTGTGAGATAGATTCTATATTATTTCCATTTTACAGATGAAGAAACTGAAACTGAAGGTCTTGTCTCAATCCAGGTAGCACAATAGATTTAGACTAAGGAAGATAAAAATTTAAAAATTTACCTTAGATACTTATTAGCAATGTAATCCTTGATAAGTCACTTAAGCTCTCTCGGAGTCAATTTCTTCATCTGAAATGTGGGGATAATAATATTAAGTAATATTAAGTATAGGATTGTTTTGAGGAAGATATAATATTTGTAAAGAATTTTGTAAACCTTAAAGTGTTATATAAATGCTAGCTGTATTGTTATTATTTTTCTATAGTTAGCAAAAAGTCTGAGGCAGCATTTGAATTTGTATCTCCCTGTCCCAGTATGGGCAGCTAGGTAGCAGGGTGGATAGAGTGCTGGACTTAGAGTCAGAAAAATCTGAATTCAGATTCTGCCTCTAGCTGGCTGTGTGATCCTAGGCAAGTCTTGCTATCTGTGTAATCCTAGGCAAATCTCTCCCTCTTTGCTTGTTTCCTCATCTATAAAATGAGCCGGAGAAGGCAATGGCAAACTACTTCAGAATTTTGCTGAGAAAATTCCAAATGGGATAATGAAAAGTTGAATATGACTTAATGATTGAACAAGTTCAATGCTCCATCCATTCTACCACCTAGCTGCCTCAATCTTTTACATCTCTGTATTTCAACTCTTTGTTCCTATCATCCCAAAGGAGTCTAGTCTATTACATTTAGAAAGATTATCATTATTTATTGACTCCACAGTCTTCATATCTCATAATAGACTTTGCTAAGTGAATTGAAAATTTTAAAATGACATGAACCCTTTCACAAATCCTTATTTTATGATTTCTATATGCAGGCTTAGCTCATGGAATAGCTGAGTGTGTTCTCCTCTGAGCACTGAGGTTCAAATAGGGATGAAAGTGAGGAATCATATCACAGAAATTTCACAGTCAAATCCCTGCCTAATGCTGTTTACTTATTGCTTTGGGTAGAGTAGATTTTATGTCCTCACTCTGTGAGCCTTATTGAGAGAGGTGAGATTATAGCAAGTTAGCCCCATACAGACTGGGAATTAGATGTAATTTTGCTTTATTCAACAAACATTCAACACTTACTGTACACTTATTACATGTAATACATAATACTAGCTGCCATGAGGGATAAAGAGATAAAGCTTGGTTTCTGCCCCAAAGGGCCTATTTTTAAAAAAATAGAACCCAAGGAAAATATTTATACATGAAAAACCATTAAATGTATGGAAGAAGCATGAATGAATGAATGAAGTCCAGGAAGAAAAAGGAGTAGGTTTTTGAGAGAGAGAAAGAAGAAAGAGGTTCCTCAGGAGATTCTAAGGGTGAGGCTCTGGAATCTAACATTCTGCCAATGATTTTTCAATGTCACTTCTTCTTGAAGGAGGTGCTTGTGGGAGATGTACAAAAACTGCTCTGAATACAACTGGGGGGGCGTCACTTCTTATTGGGAGATCAGAGAACTTTTATGGAGGATTGTTATTGGATCTGAACTTTGAGAAATGGATAGGATTTTTAACAGGTAGACTTAGTGTAGGGACTGACTTGTGATTCATAAATAGAACTGTCAGATGAGATAACTCCTTCCACCAAAGCAGATCAGTTCCTTCCTTGATATGGAGTCTTAGAAAATTGCCTGGCACACTAATAAGTTAAGTAATTAGATGGGGAGGACATGCTACCATTGTGGTGGTTCTTAAATTGTGGTCTGAAGAACTTTGGGGATCTCCAAGACACTTTCAGGAAGTCCATGAAGTCAAAAATGCTTTTATAAAAATAAAAGAATGGTTTAATTTCTAATATGTAAATATTAATAGATATAAACAAAAGATCTTTGAAGAATTGTTTAATAATTTTTTTAGTAAAACTAAAAAATTTGAGAATCACTGTTATAGGATATTAATCAACTAGCTTCTAGCTAATCTTATTCAAGAAAGGGAACTGCTGTAAGCCTGGGAGTTGAGAGGGTTAATTGACCAGCTCAGATTTGTGAGAACAAGGTAACTAATTGGCTGACTGGAACTTGGGTTCAGATTGAGAAGCCCAGAAGGGCTCTTTGGAGACTCAGAGATTCTCCACTTCTAAGAGAAGAATATGGAAGGATCTGAACTGGACTGCCAGTAAAGGAAGTTAAAGATTTGTACAGGAGACCAGCAGCCAGAGTGTGGAGACCACAGCTGGATCTGGGAAGCCAGATGTTATAGCAGCAGAAGATAAGATAGTCCAGAGTAAGGACAAAACCTGGCAGTGCTGAAAATTCTCAAACTAATTGAGCTGCTTCTACTTGTATGTGAGCTCTCA
Organism: Sminthopsis crassicaudata; assembly: GCF_048593235.1. Classification (NCBI taxonomy): domain Eukaryota; kingdom Metazoa; phylum Chordata; class Mammalia; order Dasyuromorphia; family Dasyuridae; genus Sminthopsis; species Sminthopsis crassicaudata. Next base: position 522,769,823 of record NC_133618.1, read on the forward strand.
GGGTGTAATTCTATTCCCCTGCCCTCAACAAATACCACTTCTAACCCTAGGGCCCAGATATGATTATCTTTTGGGGACTTAGTATTCTGTTCATTCGGGCTATTTCAGACATTTATGAAAATGCAAGTGAAATTTTGCTATAATGATGTAATTCGAACCTTCCCTGGGCTTTAGCGCAAAGCTTTCAGTGAATACGATGCTATTTTTGTCACTTTGGTAACATGAGTCTATGGGTAATTGGGGCTTTGCCTATCATTACTCAGCACGAACTCTCAAACACCCAAATCATTTGATTGCTCCGTTTCCAAGCCTCTGGAAAAGCAGATCACAATTTAGCATATTAGGACTGTAGGTCCTGGGTGATATGGGCAATGGAATAAGGAATACTCTTTGGGGTCTCTTTGGGGTTTCACCTTTCGGCTATATAACTTTAGTTGACTTCAGAAATATTCTTTACATTCAATGTGAACTCCAAGAAGTAATGTGGCACAGGGGAAACAGACAAGAGTAGGAGACAGAAAATTTAGGTTCACCATTTATTTACTGATGACTTTGGACTCTCTAGTCACATTTGTGAATCTGAATTTTATCTGTAAAATGAGGCTAATAAAATCTGCTCTACCTTCTTTATAGATTAATATGAAGATCAAATGATTTAAGATATATGTAAGGATGAATGAATGAAAATACACTTATCAAACACTTATGTTATATGTTAGACACTGTGACAAGTGCTAGGGATACAAGTGCAAGCAAGTAAGACTATTTGCCTTCAAAGATCTTATGTTCTAATGGATGAAGACAACACATGAAAGCAGGCAAGTGGGGCTAGCACTTATGCAAGTATGGTTTGGAAGTGGTGGGGAAGTAGTGAGGAAGCCTGGTTTGGGGCACTATAAATCAAAAGTTGATTTTTCAGAGCCTAGAATCCCAAGAGAGGACAGCAAAATTTGGTGGGACAGAGTTGGAAAGGAAGATAGCCCAAATACAGGTTGTTTAGAAATGGCCAAAAGAGATAGCTTTGCAAACTCTAAAGGATATTCAAATGTGATAGCTTACTAAGAGTGGAGTGGGATACTGGAGGTCAGGAGAGGAACTGCAACAGGAAAGGTCGAACACATAAATGGTAATTAAATCCATGGAATCTGATGAAATCATCAAAAGAAGTAGCATAGAGGTTGAAGAGAAGAGGACCCAGGACAGAATGCTGTGGAACATCTAGGGTTAGAGGGCAGGAGGGTCCAGTAAAAGAAGCTGAATGGCATTGATAGGTAAGAGGAGAAGCAGGAGTAGGAAAGGAATATCAAGGGGGATTCAGTGAGCAATATCTTCAATGACAAAAGGGAAGTTGGAGAGAAAAGATAATTGGATTTGGCTATTAAGAGATTTGAAGCTTTGAAGCTTTGAAAAAAGCAGTTTTTGGTGGAATGATGAGATCTTATTGGATCATAGGAGAAAAAGTGGAAGCATATCCTCTAAATACTCTCCATATCTACCCTAACACTTTACAGCTTATTTCCTCTCTTCCTTTCTTCCTTCTTTCCCTCTCTCCTTCCTTCTGTCTGTACTTCCTCCCTTCCTCCTTTTCTTCCTCCTTTCTTTCCTTCCTCTTTTATTTTTCTTTTTTTCTTTCTTTCCTTCCTTTCTTTTTTCCTTTTCCCCTTTTCTTTCTCTTCCTTCCTTTCCCTTTCCCTTCCTTCCTTCTTTCTTTCCTCCTTTCTGCTAAGGCAATTGGGGTTAAGTGACTTGCCCAGGGTCTCACAGTTGGAAGTCTTCATTCAGTGCCTGAGGACAGATTTGAACTCAGGTCCTCCTGACTTCAGGGCTGGTACTCTATCCATTGAACTACTTAGCTAGCCCTCTTGATTTTCTTAAGAATGAGAAAGATGTTCTGCCATTGATTCTAGTAGTGTAATACCAGGTGAGTAAGTCACTTAATCTTGTTGAGCCTCAGACAATTCTCTAAGGTTATATATTATAGCTGCTAATATAATATGTACAAAACCCACTTTTGATCCTGTTAAAATGCAAGTGCCCAATCAAGGATTACACTTGAGCTCATTTATCTAGAGCTAGAAGAGATCATAGGGGTCTTCTGATCCAACTCCCTCATTCTATAGATGAGGAAATGATGGCTCTAAAGAACTTACCCCAGATCTCTTATGTGGTAAATAGCAGAACTGGGATTTGAACCTGCATCCTCTAACTCCAAACACAAGTTGTGATAAGTCATTTAAACATTAATGAAATCGAGTTCCAGATCTTCTCCTAAGAATACTTTTTTTTTTTTTTAAATTAGAGGAAGGGAATTATTTTCCTGGAAATGTCAATAAAAAGAGAGGAAATTCTTCTAGAGGAGTGATGCCAGGGGAACTTCAAAGACAGAAGCTGCCTAGGACAGTCAGTCTTGGTCCATTCCTAAATCTAGTTCAGCTTCCTGGGGATCCTCAGGGCAGGAAGTTCCAATTTGGAAAACTTGGAACTGTACCTTACCCCACCTAGGAACCACACAGAAACAATTAAAATGTAGACCAATTTCCAGAAGCAGGGGTTAAAAAAACATCAGTATTTGTTCTAAGCAGTTCATGTTTTTATAAGACTTCTTCAAGAAAATCACCTATCTTAGACCTTAATCTCACTTTCCAGATATTGCTAATACCTGTCTAATTAGATGCCTTTCCAAAAAAGCCTAGAAACAAGGTAGACCCATCCTTTTAAGTTCTTGGGATGTCTCATATACTCTTATCTTAGAAATCTATAAAGTTTCAATTTTTTTCTAGTATAATATATATGCACACACTATATATATATACATATATATGCATATATATATATATAGTATATATATATATTCCAACTAATTAAAAGTTATATTATACAAAGTAAGAATGAATTCCCTATAATCTGGGGAACTAGAAAATTGGGAGGCAAGATGAAAAATGAGGTGTGGAAAGTGGGAATGTGAAGTCTCTTTTCCACTTATTTCTGAGAGTGGAAAATCTTTATATCCTCTCATTGATACTAGGGAGACTGAGACTGGTGGATCTCTTAAGTTCAAGAGTTCTGAGCTTCAATGGGAATATGATAAGCTACTGGGAACAGGTGGCCCATCATGTTGCTTAAGGAAGATTGAAACAGTTCAGATCAGAAAAAAGAACAGGTCAAATTTTTCCTTGCCTCTTTTTTTTTTTTTTTCAGATAGTGATGAACCCTTATATACTTCTAGGCTGGACAAGAGAGGGAGATTGATGGAGGAGAGAGGAAGGGAAAAAGAAAGGGAGGAAAGAAAGAAGAAAAAAAGGAAGGGAGGCAGAGAGAGAAAGAAAGGAAGATAGAAAGAAAAAAAGAAAGAAGGCATGAAAGAAAAGAGAAGAAAAGAAAGAAAGAAAGGAAAGAAGGAAGAAGCAAAGGGAGGACGGAAGGAAGGAAAGAAGAAAGGGACTGATATAAAACTAGGACCCCAAAAGGACAGTCCAAAATCAATCCAATCCAATACAATAAGCATTTATTTAGCACTCCTGTGTGGCAGGTGGGGCAGTTAGGTCCTCAGTGGATTGAATGCTAGGTCTGAAATTAGGAAGGCCAGAATTCAAATCTAGCCTCAGACACAAGTCACATGACTCTGGAAAAATCTTTTAATCTCTGCCTTAATCCACAGTAGAAGGAAATGGCAAACCACTGTAGTAGCTTTGTCAAGATAATCTCATGAGAGTATGGCCTAGGGGGGTCACGAAGAGTCTGACTTGAGTGATCAACAACATGTGCCAGGCACTGTGCTAAACTTTGGAGCTAGAATTAATAAAAGGAAAGAAATCTTGGATCTTCAAGGAATTTTCATTCTAATGGAGGAAGACAACCTATAAAAGGGGTCAGGAAAAGTGAGGAAGGGGACACCCAGGAGGTGTTTTGTTCAGTGGAGTTGAAAAAATAGGTAGGGCAGCAGATATAGGAGGAATGAGCCCCAAACTTTAGTTTCTGTCCTTTGTAAAAAAAAGCACAGGGAGGAGTTTGATATTCTGATTCTCTAGCCCTCCAGTCAGATGTGAGAAGCTGGCAATGGGGAAGGGGTGATGCAGAGTGGAGTCCAAAAAGAAAGCCATGTCAAAAACAGCTATTTCTTTTTATGGATTCCACAGCCCATAAATGCCCTTCTGTGTATTTATCCTTAATGTTTTCTTTTGGCAGTCCAGGGACAGATCCAGACAATTAAAGATTTTAAACTTGTGCTTTTTATCAGGCCTTTGCTATTCATTGGGCTTTCCACCCAAGTTTTCTTGACAAGATACTTTGGTACTTAACCTTCCCCTGCCTCAAAGCTTAGGTAGAAAAGTAGAATTTCTCAAAGTCCAACAGTGATGGTTAGTGCTATGAGCATTTAAACGAGGGTCATGGCAGATTCTTTTCTTCTTTAATGCTACGTATAATTTATTATTCCCTCATACCTCGGTATTTAAGGTCAGAGTGGCCTTTTGTACTGGGATCTCAGTGTCTTGTTTATGTTTTCTCTTGCCAGCTGTGGGCAATGGCAGACACACAGGCACAAAGATACACTCATACATTCCCCTAAGGCAAGATTTTTATGAAATTCTATCGTTTACCAAAACTTTGAATGATGGAATAAATTTTGAAACCCAGCAGTTTCTTTGCCTATTTGTATCAATATCTGCCTTTAGCTTCAATGAATATTAAATATTTTATAATCTTAAAGTTCCAAACATGAAGAAATAATATTGTTGTCGATCTTAAAAACACACATCAAATAAACTGCCTCTTGAATAGATTTGTATGATTTTTAAAATAAGCTGGGAACAGGGTAGATAGAGAGGGACTTCTGTCTTAAAGAAGTGATGCTAAACTCCTGTTTTTAATTAAATCAGTTGGAAATTGTCATTAATTTAGGAGCTAAATGGCATAGTGGATAGAGCACTAGGTCTGGAATCAGGAAGGCCTGAATTAAAATTCAAACTCAGACAATTACTCACTTATTATATGATCTTGGGCAAATCACTTAACTTGTTTGCCTCAGTTTCCTCAGCTGCAAAATGGGGGTATCTACCTCCTGAAGCTGTGAAAATCAACTGAGATAATATTTGTAAAATTCTTAGCATAATGCCTGCCACACAGTAGGCACTATATAAATGCTACTTATTGCTTTAAAAAATTAGAATTAGAAAAAAAATCTATCTTATTTAGCACAGATAATCTATCAGTGCTCTCTGTTGCCTTTTGGACTTATTTGTGATGTTGATTCTTCAGAGATTGTGATATTTCAATGTGCACAGCCATATAGTATCATCATGAGCATATTTAGTTAAAATATGTATTTTTTGATGCCAAGAAAAAGCTTGAAATCATTGAAAATACTAAAAAAAAATTCCCAAACATAATCCATCCCCTTTTTCTATTCAATTCTGGACCAAATTCATGCTCCATATTCCATGCTTATTCTAGTTGTATGTATGGATTTATTAACTCAATAGACTGACTAGCCCCTTGTATGACAATATACATGTATGAATGATCCCTTCTTAGAGAATACATGTGAATTTCAATATTTGCTTTTGCTTTTCTGAGGATTTTTTCTTTATCAATCAGGAAAGACTAAATAGTCACCAAGAGGCACCTAGGTGGGATAGAATGCTAGGCTTGGATTCAGGGAGATCTGAATTCAAATCTAGCCTTACAAATTGTGTTATCCTGGACAAGTGAAGAATTTCTTTTTGCCTAAGTTTCCTCTAATGTGAAATAGGAGAATTTACCCTATGCATTTTACCTCAAAGGATAAATACTATTGTGATTTTTCAGTTGTTTCAGTCACATCCTACTATTCATGACCTCATTTGGGCCATTCTTGGCAAAAACACAGGAATGGTTTGTCATTTCCTTCTCCAGCTCATTTGACAGATTAGTAAACTGAGGCAAGCAGGATTAAATGATTTGCCCAAGGTCACACAGCCAGCAAATGTCATGTAAGGTTGGAATTCATAATTATGAATCTTCCTGATTCCAAACCCAGTATTCTATCCGTTGTGCCACCTAACTGTCCTGATTCCACCATTGCCTCATAAAATGGCATATTAATGAGTGTTGTATATTGTCATTTCAGGATAATTTTCATTTTAAATGATGGCCTTAGAAGATCAATTCCTTAAAGCAAAGGAATGACTCAGTAGTGGGAATTTCAAGGAGCCAGAAGGGGCCAGTGCGCCCTATTACCTCACAGACAACATCCAATGGATTAGCCCCGTCCAGCGTTTTTCATCAGCCTTCTGGGTCTTTTTCTTCCTAATGGTCTCCTCAGCTCAAAGGGAAAAGGAGCTGCCCCTTGGCTCCAGGAATCAGTCTGGCTGTCTTCCTTCCTACCCTCCCTTTTTCCTCCCCACTTAAATCAAGATACAGATGGAATTCTTAAAGAACATTCCCTTACATTGTACGTCCAGTGCTTTCTTTCATGCTCAGTGAAATAAAGAATTAATTATTTTATTAGAACATGCAGTGAGTAAGGACAGAGGGAGATGTTGGAGATAGAAGTCTAAGTTAGAAAAAAAAAAGAAATAAGACACAGAAAACTAGGACAAGAGGACAGACTGTTAGTTACACTATTACCCAGCAGGGAGTCAGAAGGTAATCATAGCTCTGTGTCTTGTAATAAACTAGAGCTGTATTCTCAGAGGGTAGAGACGTGCTAATCCACAAATGTCCAGGACTCTTTCTGTGAGTTTTGCTGACTAAAGAGTTTTCCTGTTCCCCTGCCAAGGTTCAAGGTTATTGCCTGACATAATTTCTGATCCCAATTTTCTAAGGGACAAAGGCATTAATGACCATTTTGTTCAGGGTGTATTGTGCTAAAATGATAATCTTTCAATGAGGTCCTTCTCCAAGGTCTCCGTGAGACATGGAGTCCAAGTAGAGCTGAGTTTGGGTGTGATGGTAGGCTGTGTGTTTTTTCTCTGAAGACTGGCCTAGAAAATTTTAGAGAGGCTCTTCATTAAGGGGTTTGTAGAATTATAGATAAGGGCAGGTAGATGGTATAGCCGATAGAGCACTGGGCTTGGAATCAGGAAGACTGATCTTCCTGAGCTCCTGAGTCCTCATCTGGCCTCAGACACTTACCCAGCTAGCTTGTGATCCCGGGCAAGTCACTTAACTCTGTTTGCCTCAGTTTCCTCATCTGTCAAGTGAGCTGGAGAAGGGAATGGCAGAATACCCTAACCCTAACTCCTTGCCAAGAAATCCTCGGATGGGATCATGGCAAGTCAGACGTGACTGAACAAGTAGCAAGGATCATATAATAACAGAGATAGCAATAATAGCTTTGTGATTTGCCAAATATTCATTTTATTCTTAGACCAATTCAAGGAGGAAGGTTCTATTATTATTCTCATTATATAGATAAAGATTATTGAATTACGCAGGAAGTGTCTGAGAAAAGATTCAAATCTTGATTTTCCTGACTCTAAATCCAGTGTCTTATTTACTCTGAGAAATGTGAAGCTGGAAGATAGTTTAGAGGCCATCTAGTCCAACCTTCTCATTATAGAGAGAAAGAAATTGAGCCTCAGAGAGAACAAGTCACACAGAGTTGGATTTTGAACTCCGGTTCTCTGACTATATACATTTCCCCATAAATTGTACCATAACTGGTGTTTTATTTTATTCTTTTTAAAAATTTTTGGTTTTTTTTTTTGTTTTTGGTCACAGCTACTTTTAAAGAATACCCACTATGGATAGGGGAAGATTTTTGATCCCTATCGGTTGAGGAAGACCTAGTGAAATAAAATCTTTTGAAGGTTAAATAAGTAATGTTAATAATAATGCTATTACTAATAATATCATAATAAAACAAAAATCATTCAATAATATCCAGTTCAAAGAGTAGCAACTTAAGGCACTTTCTGGCCTATGTGAAAATAGGGGAGGGGAGGCATTCTGGGAAAAATAAAAAAGTTCTGGGATTCAGCCAGTGCCAGATGCTATTTCTAGTTTTCCTGGCAAACTTTAAGAGGGGAAAATGTGCAGTTAGAAGCCAAGTACTGAACTGTGCAGCTTTTCTGTTGAAAAAGGACCATGCCCAGGGCAGAAGCAGGAACTTTAAGTAGGAAGTGAGAAAGACAGGGACTGGTATGATTTTGGCTGAGGCATTAATAGCACATGGTCTGTCCTCTTCTCTGTCCTAGCTGACATTTCATCAGTGTCTGAGATCAAGGCATAAATGATATCCATATCAAATCTGGGGATGACACAAAGCTGCCACTGGGCAGCAGAATCAAGACTTTAAACAATCTGGATAAGCTACTGATGGGAAAATGGATAGAGATGAATACAAAGTTCTACTTTTTGGTTAAACAAAAAACCAATTGCATAAGATAGGTTTAAAGAGGGAAGGAGAGGGAGAGAGAGAAGGACAGCAGAGAGATAGAAAGAGACAGAGAGAAAGAGATAAAGAGAGAAACACAAGCATGATAAGCACCTACTGTATGCCTGTCACTGACCTAAGCACTTTACAAATATTTCATTTGATTCTCACAACAGCCTTAGGAAGTGGGTAGAGCTATTATGATCCCCATTTTGTGGTTGAAAAAGCTGAGGCAGATAGAATTTAAGTGACTTGTTCAGTATCATACATTTGAATTGCTAGCAATTCTTCTGAAAAAAACTTAGGGGTCTTAGTGATTGAAGGCAACTAGGTGACTCAGTGGATAGAGTTCTGAACCTGGAGTCGGTATGATTCATTATCCTGAATTCAAATCAGACCTTAGACCCGGCAAGTCACTTAAGCCTGATTGCCTCAGTTTCCTTATCTGTAAAATGAACTAAAGAAGAAAATGGCAAACCACTCCAATGTCCTTGCCAAGAAAATCCTAAATGGAGTCACGAAGAGTTGGACAGAACTGGAAAAAATGACTGAACAACAACCTAATGGATTATAAATTAAATGTGAGTCTACAATGTAGTTTGGTTGCTAAAATAGTCAGCTGTCTTAGCCTGACTAAATATAAGATTTGAAGTATATAAATGTATTAATAAAACAGTTCTTAGTTTAGCTGGTAGAGGATCAGCCTACATTTTGGGAAGAAATGGGTTCAATTCCTGTTTCTGACACATTAGCTGTTACAACTATGGGCAAGTCACATAATTTCTCAGTACCTAAGTAACTCTAAAGACTGTGATATCCAATAAAAGTCTTTTAAACTCATAAAGAAATAAGAGTGTCACTTCCAGTTGATCAATGATGGACAGAAACAACTACACCCAGAGAAGGAACACTGGGAAGACTACTGTCTATCTACCCAGGTTACTTATACCTTTGGAATCTAATATTTAATGTGCAACAAGAAAATGGTATTTACACACATATATTGTATCTAGTTATATTGTAACACATGTATAATGTATGGGATTGCCTGTCATCTAGGGGAGGGAGTAAAGGGAGAGAGGGGATAATTTGGAAAAATGAATACAAGGGATAATGTTATAAAAAATTACTCATGCATATGTACTGTGAAAAAATTATAAATAAATAAAATTAAAAAAAAAGAAATAAGAGTGTGAAGGAATAGGATGGGGGAGAAATAATAGATGGGTATGTCAATGAATGGGAATGGATTAAAGAGAGAACAAATGGGAATGGGTTAAAGAGAGAACAACATATGCATTTGGAAGGCTATAAAAATTCTCCAAAATTCAGATAGAAACAAGAGGGCAAGGGGAAGGGTAGGGAGAGAGAATAAGGGAGGAATCCTTGGAGGTAGGATCAGTAATAGGAGGGCAAGGTAAAGGGTAGAAGTAAAGCAGAGGAGTCAGTAAGTTTAGGAAGAAGAGAACAGACAAACATAAAATTATCATTGAGAGTAGGAGATATTGGTAAAAATAAGTAGAAGTACTAATCATAATCTTAAAGTTAAAGTTAAAATATTTAATTGAAAGATAAAAATAGGGAAACTATATTATATGCCAGCTATATTAATCAACTGAAAAAAATAAGGAAAATCTTAGATTTATGAAAGATGTTACCCCACTTCAGAGAAAAGAACAAACAAGCAAAGTATGATCTTACATAGATTGTATAAGTGTGTGCATATATGTATATATATATGTGTGTGTGTGTGATTACAGATGTCTATGTGTGTATATATATGCATACATATATATATATATATATATATATATATATATATATATATATATATATATATATATATATATATATATATATATATATATATATATATATATATATATATATATATATATATCTGTGCTTAATTGTGGCCTTCTTGGGAAGGGGAGGGAAGAATTTGGGAAAAAAAGGAACAAAGTAAAAAACACAAGCGAGAACAAAAGAAAAGGAAGCAAAGATTGACAACTCTGAACACAATGTGTAGTATTTATCATATAGGCTTTCTTAAATGGAAATTTGTTGCTTTATATTTTGAATCTTCTCTTATTTTAAAAAGTTATGTTAAATATTTCTCACAGAGATATAGATATCTAGATGTATCAAGAGATAGACACATACATATGTATGTGTATAGATGAATATCATATATGTCCTCAGTGCTTAGTATAATGACTGGCATATAGATAACATTTAATAAATTCTTGTCGATTGATTCTAGGTATCTCATTTTTAAAGGCAATTGACCAGAGGAAAGTGACATTCAAGATGAAGGTGAAAAAAATGGGTAAGGGGTCTCAAGAAGCATGTCCTAAAGAAATTGGAGAGGAGTTGGAGAGTAGATAATTACCACTTTAAGATTTTTTGAAGGCCTGTTAGGTAGAAGTCATTCTGTCAACAACCGAATGAATGAATGAAAAAGTCTTATTACTATTATTTGACCAAACACTGAAGTGCTAAGAATATAAATGCAAAAGGAAAGAGATCCTGCTTTCAATGAGCTAATGTTCTAATGGAGGGCACAGGTAGGATCAATGAACAGATAGAAATTATTATGAGTTGGAGAAGGAGACAATACAGACTCTAAGTACCTTCTAAGTGCTAAGTGCTTAGCTAAGCACTTAAAAAAAATTTGTTAATATTATGCCAATACTAATTTAGAATAATTAATGAACTTGCTAAAAATTAAAGCTGCCAATAGAATGACCTTGAACATGGAAAGAGTTCAAGCAGAAATTGAATGAGTGCTTGCCAGGAATATTTTAGGTAAGAATCTTGCATGAAGTGGGAAACTAGAAATGTGCTAAGGTGGAGCAAGACAAATTTGTTTTAGATCCAGGATCCAACTCTGAAATTTTGGAACCAAAAGGATTTTGCAGCTTTTAAGGAGTAACATCTGACATTTCTATAGCATTTTTATAGGTTATGAAATGCTTTATGCTTGATTTTCCAACCATCTATCCTACGGATGAATGAATTATTAAAAATATTTATTCGGATGACCAAGATAGCGTTTATTAGTGATGATGTGCCAAGCACTGTGCTAAGCCTGGGGATACAAATACAAAATTTAGATTCGGATAGGGAGTGGGGGGAAAAACACATGTATGGGAGTGGTGGCCTATGAGGGGTATGTTAGTTTGGATAGTTACAGGGATGATGAATGGAACTGTAGAGCAGAAGCTTGACACACCCTTTCTAATAACAGAAGTGGTGTTGATTTGATTATGGTTCCAGAAATGATACCCCTCCTCCAATGGCCAAGGGAAAGAAAGTTTCCTGATTTTTGGTGTTTTTCAGTCCTGTATAATTCTTCAAGACCCCATTAAAGGTTTTCTTGGCAAGGATCCTGAAGTAGTTTGCCATTTCCTTTTCCAGCTCACTTTACATATTAGGAAACTGAGGCAAATAGACTTAAAGTGACTTGCCAAGGGTCTAATAAGTGTCTGAGGCTGGAATCAATTCCAAACTTTGTCACTCTATTCCCTGGCTACCTAGCTGCCCGTTACAGCAATGAAATCAAGTTCAAGTAGATAGAGTAGGAAGGGAATGGTTGGGGAAGCTATGCTCAGCTGGAGCCCACCTAGATGTAGTGGGCCACATGAGGCCCTCGGAAGTTAGTCCGGAGGAGCCTCTGGACAGGGAAACCATTATTATCCCCATTTTATAGATGAGAAAATTGAGACTGAGCACCCAAGGTTACTCAAGCAACAAGTGTTGGATTGGAGACTTAATCCCAGGTCTTTTGATTCCAAATCCAGACCTCTATCCACTTTACTACAGTTGAGGGGCAAGCAAAGAGAGAACAATATGTTGCTGTAGAGTTCAGGTCCCCCAGGTTCAAAAGCAGCCCCAAGTTGTGGTGAAAGAAGGTCTTGGAGATGTGCTCATCTCATGCTGGGTGAGTTATGGCTACCAGGTTCCCTCAGGTCACCCAGAAATAGAAGAAAGAAAGAAGCTTTGTTCTTAGGAGCTGGTCTTCCTTGGGATTGTGAACCCTAGTTCTGTGCATCTCCAAACTCAGAAAGGGAAGGATGAGAGTCTATGGAGAGACAAGAAGAACAACATTTACACAGCGCTTTCAATTTTGCAAAGGCCTTTCCGTCCATCATTTCACATATATTTGATTCCAATTGTCTTTCCCCCAGTCCTGCAGCATGACCTATGACTATTATTCTTTTATAACAGCTTTCAGCTCCTCCTTCCCTGTGTGGTCTTCTGAGACATACTTCCGATGGTCTCTGCCTGCTTTTGGTTGCTACAGCTAATTAGCGCTCCTGCCATTTCCCTGAGAACATTGAGTGCTGGGGGATATGAGGCACATCTTGCCGACAGGAAACACTTGTATAGTATTGGCTCTGTTTGTCTATTATTTTCTATGAGTGTGATTCTCAAACTGAGCACTGGGAGGGGGCACGTGTGTGCCATATGCTTTGTGTGAAGGACTCTAGGGAAGAGTCCCAGATGGCGATGGGAGACTCACAGAGTGCAGCAGGGCACTCTAGGAAGAGGGAAAGAAATTAAAACTGGCCCCAAGAATCATAAAGTATTAAAGGTTCCTGCCTGGGAGTTCCTGGCTTTGTTTTTCTTTTAATGAACATGTGTTTCATTGTCTAAGGAGATCTATAAGGCTTCTTTCTTGAAAGGAGTTTTAATTGGAACATTAAATTATAATTCCAATTAAATTATAATATATAAATTATGTATAAAATATAATATAAATCATATATAACATATAAATTAAATTATAACCAACTTTTTAATCTCTCCTTGGGCAAATGACTTAATCTCCATAGACCTCAGTTTCCTTAGCTGTCAAATGAGGGAGTTGGGCTGTCAAATGAGGTCCCTTCTAGCTCTAAAAGTATATTATTCTATAAAGCAACTGATAAATATAAAGTCCTTCCTTTTTTTTTTTTTTTTTTTTTTTTTGGTTCAGATCTGTGAATTCATTGGTGTGAGGAATGATATCTTCACAGAGGTAATAGTGGAAAGCTGTGTGGGGAGTGAAGGGATGGCTAAGGAGAAGAAAGGGAAGAAAGAAAGAAGGAATGAAAAGAAAATTAAGTATAGAACACTTGCTTATAAATCTTCCTATTGCCCTTTGGTTACTTATAATTTTAATTCTGCCAAGTCTGTGTGGTCCCATTCTTTAGAGCTGTATGACATCACCAAGAGAAGGTTTGTAAAGATTTAGGCTTTAGCATAAAAAAAAAAAAAAAAAGGCTGGAGCCCTTGCCTAGCACTCATCTTTGAGGGTCAAGAAAGAAGATCAGAGGCTTTCAAAGGGAACAGGAAAAAAAAAAAAAAGAATAAATAGAAAGGTAAGAATGGGAAGCTAGGTTACACAATGCATAGAGTGCCAGGTCTGGAGTCAGCAAGATTCATCTTCCTGAGTTCAAATTTGGCTTCAAACATTTACTAGCTTTGTGACCCCTAGCAAGTCACTTAACTCTGTTTGCTGCAGTTTCCTCATCTATCAAATGAGCTGGAAAAGGAAATGGCAAAACACCAGTGTCTTTGCCAAGAAAACTCCAAATGGGGTCATGAAGAGTTGGACAAAACTGAAGCAACTGAACCAGAGAAAAAAGGTAATAGGAAAAGCAGGAAAATATGATGTCTTTGAAGTTATAGAAGAAGAGTATTTCAAAAAAGGAAGAAGTCAATAGCATCAGAACAGAGGAAAAGTAAAGGAAGATAAGGAATAGGGAAAATTAATCAGTTGGTCTTGGTTATTAGGAAATTACAGGTGACCACTGAAATAAGTTTTGGTGAAGTTTTGGGAATTGCAAGGAGTTGAGGAGACCATAGGTAGTGAGAGTGAAATTATTCAGTCGAGATGACTTTCTCAAGAAATTTAGCAAGGAAAGGGAAGAGAAATATGGGATGGATGCTCAATGGAATAGAAAGATCATTGTGAGACTTTTCCTCCCTACTTTTTTAGAATTGAGTCAACCTCAATATATTTTTAGATCATTGAGAAAGAAGGCTGTAGTACTCAGAGGATGACTGAAGATACATGAGAGGAAGGGAATGACTGTTGGAACAAGAGTCCTGAAAGAAGTGGGAAGGAGGGACAGGATAAAAAGTTTAGAAGAGGGACTAGCCTTCGTAGTAGAGTTAGATCTTTTGAGATGATGAGGGAAGAGGAGAGGATAGATGAGGATGGTAAGAAGTTATGAGGGATAGAGAAAGAAAGCTAAAATTACTAAAATTATAACCTCAAACTTAATGAAGTGGGAGGAGAGGCCATCTGCTGGAAGAGCGGTAGATGGGGACACGTTTGGAGAAGGAGAGAGGAGGAAATGTTTGGAACAGTTTGCCAAAGGGATCAGGATAGGGAGTCAATAAGGATGAAATGGAAGAACTTAGACATGGTAATGAGATTCCAAATAAGATTATGTCCCATGAATTTGTTAACTTCCCAACTTTCTCCAGCTTCTGAGGCTCAGGAATAGAAGAACTGGATAATGGAGTCAACTTAGGACTGAATATAAGGGAATTGGGATGACAGAAAGTCAAAGGAGCAAGCTAAATCTGTAGCTGATTAAATGGTGAAAAACAAGACTTTGCCCAATGGAGTGAATGAATCTCTCATGGAATTTCAGATCATTGACAACTTTTTGGTCTCAAGTTAGGAGTTAACCAAATAAATGCCTTGCTTGGACAAGGATATATTCAGACCAAATCCATTATGGAGAAAACTACCAGGACTATGAAGAAGTAGAGCACTGATGGTATACCAATACATAAGAAAGTCAACAGGAATTCTTTAACTGTGAGGTAAATCAGTGCCTTCTCCTCTTAGAATCAGGATTGAGGTTCTAGAACTAATTGAAATAGCTGTTGGAATATGGTCATTTCTTTATTTCCAAGAGATCAGCAGCAGCAGTGAAATCTTTTTAAGTTTACTGTCAGCTATCCTTATTAAAGTACTTTAGTTCACTTTCCTGTTGCTGTTGTTTACTTTGCTTGCTTCCAAGCCTTTGAAAGCCCAACAGCCACTCTACTCCTTCCCTCCCCTTCTTCTGGAAAAGATTTGGAAAAAAGCAAATCTTACTTTAGTGAGAAAGAGAAGGTCTGTTTCCCAGCAGTCATTGAGAAAAGGGTGTGTCAGGGATTTAACATTCTGATCTTTGTGGCCTCATTATTGTTTTAAAAGTGAATTCCCAGAATGTCGGATGTAATCCTATTTAAGTGTAAATGCACAAGTACATTTCAAATTCAAAATCAAATAATATTTGGATATCTATACTTCTGCTGCTGCCCTCCATTAGTCAAATGATATTTTCTCATCTGCAAAAAGAGAAAATTGGGCTGATTGCATCTTTAAATCCTGAGATCCGATGAGACTGGAAAGTAATATAGAGTGGGAAGGTGTTTTATTGAGTTTGCATCAGCAGATAGAAAAGTTTAGACTTAGCTTCTAGAAGACTTCAATTCAAATCTTACCTCAGACACATATAGTAATAATATGTATTTTATTTTATGCATCTTATTCTGAAAAGGAGTCCATGACTCAAAAAGATTAATGGGTACTTTCTCATTTTACAGATGAAGAAATTGAGACCCAGGAAAGTTGTATGCCTGGGAGATACAGTTGGCTAGTGACGGAATCCAGGTCTTTTGCCCCAGTGACACAGCAGATAGAATATGGGATCTGGAGTCAGGAAGACCTGAATTCGACTATGAACTCAGATGCTATCTATGTGACCCTGGCTAAGGCATTTAATCTCTGATTGCCTGTTTCTTTAACTGTAAATAAAACGTGGATAATATTTGCACCTTACTCTCTGGGGTTTTTGTGAGAATCAAAAGGCATATGTTTGTAAAGTACACTGCATGGCAGATAGTAAGCTCTTAAAGGTTTTCCCCTGCTTTGATTTAATAAAATGTTTGCTCTGTGATAATGGCTGTATGTGGGTCTGATGGGACTGAAATAATTCAACACAATAGCAGCAGCAGCAGTAGCTAGACATGTCAGGCTGTTTCTTGCCTCCTTGATGTTGTTCACACTGTTATCTGTGCTGTGGGAAAGACTTCCCTCCTTTTCTTTGTAGAATTGTTATTTATCCTTCAAAACCTAGCTCATGTTCTTCCAGGAAGTCTTTTTTAGTCATTACTAAGCTTTATTGCATATATTTCTAATGCACCTACTATGGGCTATTTTGTATAATAATCTTTTGTGAGTGTACCATATCTCTGACTATATGAAAGTTCAATCCATGTTCTTATACAAATTTTCTATCTCTGTAGTACCTAGCACAAAGTTGGTGATTAATAAATTCTCATTCAGTTGAATTAAATGTCAGGAAAAAAAATTGAAGGGATCAATTAGTAAGTCACTTAATTGACTCACATCAACAATGAGTACCTTTATAAAAATAATAGTGAAAGATCATAGTTCTAGAGCTAGGAAGAATGTTCAAGGTTTTTTAGTCCTGCTCTCCCATTTTACAGATGAAGTAAACAAAGCCCAGAGAGATTAAAAGACTTGACCAATTATACCAGTAGTGAATGCCACCTAGGAATTTGCATTTACATATCCCAACTTCAAATTAAGCTTTTCTTCATAACCCCATGGTTTCATATCAATAATAATATAATGCTTGCTTTTTAAAAAAAATTGGTTTTTGTTTGTTTGTTTGTTTGTTTATATATATATATATGTATATATATATATATTTTATTTATTTATTTTTTTTTTTTGGCGTATGTGGTGAATTCCTCAGAGAAATGCAGTTACATAAGAGCAGTGACTTTCATTTTTGTTCTTGACAGAGCAGTGGCTGGCACATAGTAGGTTTCTAAAAGAAAAAATTCCCTGTTGAACCGAACTGAATGAATAAAAAGAGCATCACTTATGGGAATGGAGGTTTTTAGAACATAAAGGACCACATTCAATTTGTGAGACACTGAATGAAAGCAGGAGTAAAATGTGGGTGGTAATTATTCAGAATCCTTTCAATATGGATGATTGTGAGCTGGAGGTTCATAATAGGAGTGATGTAGAATTGTTAAATCAGTTTGCCAAGACTGTCTTTCGAGGTGACCTGGCTGTCAGTTTCTGTCACATGTCTGTCACCAGATGTGATTCTGTTAGGGGGGGTTTTAAAGAAGGGAATAAGACTTTTTTTTCCCTCTCATAATCGCAATGTTTGATCCTGGCCACCAGGTGGCAATGGAGAGTCACTTGAAGATCTTTGAAAGAAACCTGTTTTTTCCAAGACTGGAAATTAGCCTGGACTCCAGCTCTCTTAATTAACCCTCTCTTTATTAGAATGAATCAAAACTTAATTAAATATATCTATTAAAATGGAAATGCGCAGATGAACTGTGTGCTCTTGGGCAAATAACAGACTTTCTGGGTTCCAGTTTCCTTGAAAGAGGGGGTTGGATTAGAATGACCTGCAAGGACCTTTCTAGCTTCCAATCTAAGATTCTAGGTTGATATGAATGAACCTTGCTGTCTTTCTATTAAATATACTTTGGTCTTCTGTTACTCACACTACCACTGTTACCTTTACTCCTATCCTCAGATTTTAGTAATAAGTTTTTTTTATTTATCTACCTATAAATTCAGTGGTTCTATCATAATAAAATCTGATTTTACAAATGTTATCTCATTTTATTTAATCTTCAAAATAACCTTATGAAAATAGGTACTATTATTACTTCAATTTTCTGATGAGACAGAAAGAGATTAAACAGCTTAAGTAGGGTTACACATGCAGCTAGTGTCTGAGGCAGTATAGAAACTGAGGTCTTTCTGGTTCCTGATCCACTGTCCTAACCACTATGACACATTTTCAGTTCCTGGGGGTAGCCAGTCTAGGAAAGACCTTAATTCTTGCCTTTTGGGCTCTCATACTCAAACACAGCTCATGGCTTCTCTGATTTACTTCTGGTGACTTGGTGTTTTATTTTCTCTGAAAGAAATGACTACCAACTCCCTTTTCCCTTCACTTAAGTTTTTCTATACAATAGGGGCCAACTTCATGATTTCAAAGTTGAACTGTTTGTCTTACATATAAAAGAATAAGACTCAGAAGTTAAGCAACCTGATTAAATTATTCTAAGGTACAGAGAAAAGTATTTCCTATGGCTTTATCTCTGTTTCGTGAAAGATGGAGATGTTCTCCCTGGAGCTGCTCATATCCTGATATCTTCATTGGCTGACTCACCAACAGACTGTAAACTCTTTAAAAAGGAGGTGCAACTTCCTATTCTCTTCTTTGTATCTCTAGCATCCCTTTGGATGCCTTACACATAGTAGGTAGTTAAAACGTTTGTTGAACTGAGTTGAATTTCACCACTGAAACCTAGCGAATAGTTTATTTCTACTAGTGGAGAGAGTTGTAGGAAGGAAGGAAGACTAGAGTTCTAGATTTCACATCATTTATTAGCTGTCTGACCCTTAACCTTTCTTGAAATTCAGTTCATCTCTAAAATGGGAATTATGGTATCATTATATACTAGTATTCCCCTTCCCTCTGCTAATTTTAAAAAAAATAATAGCTTTTTATTTTCAAAATACATACAAAGATAGTTTTCAACATTCATGCTTGGGAAACCTTGTTTTGTGTTCCAAATATTTTTCCTTCTTTCTCTCCACCCTTTCCCCTAGACAGCTAGTAATTCAATATTTAGTACACAGATACAATTCTTCTATACCTCTTTCTACATTTATCATTCTGCTAGTTTTTTCTTCAAAGGATTGTTCAGGTGGTGAAGGCTCAAGTTGGGCAACCCTTGAAGCAATTTTCTGTTTTCTTCTGGTCATATTGATGTAGCTTCCCAGATGAAGAAGGGTATAAAAAGACTCACCCACGTGGAGTCCAAGCCCTTAGGGTTGGTGAATGTCCTAAGACCACTAGAGCTGTTTAGTCTACCTTGCTAACCAGCCAAAAGGGAATGGGGCACATCTTGCATGTATTGCAGTGATGCAGTATTCTTGTAGGATATCCTTTCTATGCTGTAGCTGGGCAATTCTACCTTTTAAAATCATTGAATGAACTTTTGAGTGTCTCATTTCATTCTAATGCTGAATCTAAACCAATAGGGGATCAGCCTGAGTCAGCCCCATTCAATATTAGGTTGATAATACCTTCTACCTTATAGAATTGTTGTAAAGATCAAATGAGATAATGTAGAAAAAATACTGTGTTACCCTTAAAGAATTATATAAATGGGAGCTATTATTATCCAAGAAACAAAAATAACTGTTTAACTAAAGAAAGATATGCTTGTTTGATGGTGGATAAAGTGTCTGCAGAAGAACGGTGGAGTTAATGTCAAGACTGAAATAAATATTAAGACCAATATGGAGGCAGGATGGCTCATTGTGAGCTGTGGACCCTGTGTGGCTGTCATGTAGGAAACAGGGCCAGTTTTGCATGAGCTGGCTGCTGGTAGGCCAAAAGAAAATATAATTCATGCAAAATGGCAGTGCTCCAAATATGGCAGAGCTCCAGAACTGTAGCTTCAGTGGACACTAAGTCCTATCTATAACTGGAGAATATTAGAATTTGGAAAGGAATTCTCTAACACCAGTTTTGTGGTACAAAGCAGGCTATTTATTAACCATCCCATTAAGTCAGAGGTGGAGAATTTTTAGCCCAAGGGACTAGGGTAAAATTATTCTGCTAGAGCCCAGAAAATACTTTTCATTTTAGTGACCCGCCCTGGTTGTCCTATTCAAAACAGAGCTTCTTTTGGTTAATGAGTAAAGCTTCAGAAAAGCTATGAGCAATGATTAATCAACCTTTCAATAGGTAATAGATAAATTCATCTTCCCAGATGAAACCAGGCTGAATTCTAACTGAAATTCACTTTAACATCTCCTGACTTTTTCTCATTCTGTTTTTTCCTTTTTCTGACCCCATTTATGCCACCTCCTAGGGTTTCTAGCTCCTTCTGGATGTAGTGAATAACTTGTAAAAGGGAGTGGTTGGACTAAATGGTCTCTTCAGATACTTTTGAACCCTAAAATCCTGTGACCTAGCTAGGAGAAAAACTTCAAAGTTTTGAGAGAGAAATTTGGGATCACTGTAAGGAGCAGGTTTAAAACAATAAGAAAAGTGGAGTGGAATGAGTTGCCTTTGGAAGTAGTGAGTTGTGTGCAAATCTACCCCGCCCTTCCAGATCTGGAGAGGCTAAATTATCATTTGTTGGGCATGTGATAAATGGCTTTTCTAGTCTGTGTAGAGAGTGGAGTAGATAACCTTTGAGGTCCCTTCCAACTCAAAGATTCTGGGATTCTTCTTTTCTCTCCATTTCTCCTTTTGCCTTCTTTCCTTTGTTTTTTTCCCCTTTCCCTTCTTTTAACTTCTCCTATATCTACCTACAACTGATTGCTATTCAAGAGTTTAGTTGGAAAATTCTTTCTATTCTTGCTTAAATTGTCCAGTTCATTGTATAGGCCTGATATTTTATAGATGATCCTTCAGGCTTGACCAAATTTCCTTAGCCAATCCAAATTGATTGATCAATTGATCAAGGAGTTTTCCCCACTTGTTCTAAAGCCATTGATTCGAGAGATCTAGTTAAGGCAAAAGGGCTACCCTTGATGTTTACTTTAAATGGAATGGGATTACTTATTTGATTTCTTTATTCAATCCCCACCCTCAATCTTTCTTTCTATTCCTTCTCTATCTCTTCCTTTCCTTTCTGTCTTCCTTATCCTTTTCCAATTCTCTCTCTCTCTCTCTCTCTCTCTCTCTCTCTCTCTCTCTCTCTCTCTCTCTCTCTCTGTCTCTCTCTGTCTCTGTCTCTCTGTCTCCCTCTGTCTCTCTGTCTCTGTCTCTTTGTCTCTCTCTGTCTCTCTCTGTCTCTGTCTCTCTCTCTCTCTCTCTCTCTCTCTCTCTCTCTCTCTCTCTCTCTCTCTCTCTGTCTCTCTGTCAACAAACAACACAAACAACAACCTCAAAAGTGATTACTTCAATATACAAAATGTGAATTTCAGGAACAGATTTTCTTTCCCCCAACTTCTGTGCATCTTTATGTTTCATTGCATTCTTCTTTCTTTCCTTCCTTTTTTTTTTTTAAACATCCCAACAGCTACCTGCCAACTCCATTACCTTATTCCCCTTCACCAAATAATTCTCTTTCTCACAACAAATACATATAATCAAACAAAACAAATCAATATAATTGTTATAGCTGTAAATGTATCTCATCATGCATTTTTTGCTTTTGAAAAAAATTCACTTTTATAAAAAAAACTATTGATGTGTTTTGTTTTATATTATAAATACTTATCAGTTATCCCTGGTTCCTGAGAGATCTAATATTAAAGTAAAACATTTATGTAAAAGTGCAAGCAAATATTCCATATCTGAAGGACCTTCCCACCTCTTTATTTGAAAAATATTAACAGAAATTCTTGTAACAAATATTCATAGTCAAGAAAAACAATTTCCCTAATGGCTCATTTTATCTATCTGTATTTCTGTGTTTTTGTCTCTTGCTTCTGAATTCTTTTAATCCCACATAATTCTATAGGATAACTATACTCAGAGAGATAATATTCAAAAGTAAGCAGAATCCTTTAGAATGGGATTTGTTCTTTTGACATTCTTCAGCTACTGTTCAAAGTCCTTGGTCCCAACCAACTACCTTATTTGGAATAAGGAAACCCTTTTTAAATTCCGGTCAAATCCCTAATTGTCAGACTTCTAGAGAATTCTAACCAATGACCAGTCAACAACTATTTGGGGCTGGAGTCTTTGTAATGTTACCAGTTGTCATGAATATTAACCTGGTGTAAAAAACAAGAGCTAGGAGACGCCAGCATATGACTTCACCTCCACTTTAGAGTCTTTGGTCTGTATTTCTACCAGCGAGAAAATCATTACTTTTGTTTAGCACTCATACTATACAATAAGTCTCACTGGTCTGATTAAAAAGGCATTGTGTATCTTTAGTCAAACACTAATTTTTTCACCATCTTATCTATCTAAAGATAGAAATTAAGAAAATAAACATCAGATGACATAGATCTTTTTTTCTTTTTTAGACTGAGAATCCCTATCTCAACAAAACTGGAAGTGCAGGGGCTGTTTATGGGTCCAGTACCACTCCAATAAACACAGAAACTTTGAATTGTTCCATTTCCACCTTCAACTGTTAGCTCCTCTCTAGACAAGCTATTTCCTGGAACTCATCACATGAATGCCAAACTTAGTACAGATAGCCTCTCTAGCTCACTGAAGCTCAGTGTGCCCAGTGGGGAAACACGTTCCACCACAACTCACACTGACATAGATTCTTAAGCAATCTAGTCAATAATTTAATAAGACTCTTTTCCAAATGAAGCCAGTCAAGTGACTCATGAAATTCTTACTTAGCAGATTCTGGTCCCTCAGGACAGGTCATTTAGTTTGATCAAATGTTCTCTGGTTTCCCCTGTGTCATTTGTTTACTCTTGAGGGCTTTTGCTGATTGACAAATAGCTTGCTGCACTCAGAGTTTCCTCTTCTGGGGTATATTAATCGTTCATTTTGCATTTCTTTCTTTTTTTTTTGACAAGCTTTTTAGAACATTATATGGAGCTTTAAAAATCTAATTTTTTACCTACTCTAGAGCAGTCAGTGCTCTTTCTTGATTATTCCCTTGCTTTTCCCTACCTAAGAGTTACTTAGGAGTTGTAGGGAGTAGAAACATGGTATTCCTCAACCATTAACCCTTATAGGGAGGGAAATAAATAAATCTGTTGGGGAGAGAAGTAGGATAATAGGATAAAGATAGCAACATATTTTTCTTCTTCAACATTATTTGGGAGCCACTGACTAGTCACCTTTTCTCTTTTTGAAAAAAAAATCATAATTCTCCTTTTGGTCTTTAAATACTAATCATCTCCATATTATTTTGGATTTTTAAATCATTCCCTGCCCACCTTTTATCTATCTGTCTTTGTAACCAATAAAAAGTTAAACAAAAGCAGCTGATAGAATGTACAACATTCCATATCCACAGTCTGCCATCTCTTTACCAAGAAGAAAAGGATGTTTTATTATCTGTCCTAGGAATAAAATTGGTCACTGTATGTAATTTGAGATAAGCTGACACATGTGGTTAATACACTCTGGTTCTTTCTTTAAAACTAGATCATCCCTTAAGAATTTTAGGGGTACCCTGAAGGGTATCATTTCTCTGACATCAACTGAGCTTCCAGTCACTGTGTCTTTCCCTATCTGCATGTCAGTGAGTGGTACTAGCCCAGTACCATATAAACACTTCCCATCAATTAATTGTACCAAGAGATATGTACTTTGAAGGTATGCAATAACAAAAGTACAAGCATTTCTTCCCAACACCTCAAGGACAAATTCTCCCTGAACAACCTCTAAGTCTAGGAAGAATGATTCAAACTTAACCCATTTTCTACATAATACTGGTCCCATCAAATACATGTTCAGATGCCCTATGACTTCTGGATGAATCCTTTTCTGAATGGGGATGGGTCCCACAAGTTAATCCCAAAGATTATTGCTAGGATGCTTTCAAAACTCAACATGAACTCACAGTTCCAGATTCCCAGATTCCTGCCCTTGAGTGTCTGGCTCTCCTTCCTGACATTTTGAAACTCATGAATTTACCATCTCTTATACCTTCACCTAAAGTGAAAGAACAAATTCCAAGTCTGGACAAAGAAATTAGGCTGCATTCATAGGGCACACTATTAGCCTCAATGGGGAGAGGGCTCACAGGCTTTCCCTTTAAGGTTGAATTCCATCAACAAAGGAGTCAAACCAAGATTGAGCTGCTAAAGAAGAAAATGGTGGAGGCTTTGACTGAGGTCTTTTGAAGGAAGCTTCAATTCTATTTCTCAAATGTAACCAGTCAAACAGGCTGTGGTCCCTTATGTGTTTAGCAGACTATGGATTCTCGAGATTCTCTGCCAAACACATCACCAACACTCCTCTGGATTTGGGCTCTACAGGCTTTTCCATGTGAGGAGATACCATCAGAGATACTCTATACTTGAGCCACTCTGCCTTTCCCTTTCTAAAAAAGGATAGTTCTTGCTTTTAGGTAAGGAGGATGAAAATTTTGTTTATATACAATCTTTTAATCCATTAAATAAGCTCCTTGAGGGCAAGGAATGTCTTTTACCTCTTTGTATCCCCTTGGCTTAGCACATAATAGATGCTTAATAAATATTTATTGATTGTCTTAACTTTGCCATCTTGCCCAGGTTTTGCTTTATACCTTTTACCTCTCCTCTTCCTTCTCTCAGAATCCCTTATTTCTTCCAACCTACTGTTTAGGTAGTAACTCCTACATGAAGCCAGTCCTGATTCCCCTAAATGCTTTCTCTCTCCAGATCCTTTGCAATTATATTTTATGTGCATTTATTGATATGCATAGTATCTCCCTATTCTCTCTGCTTCTACCTTTGGGGTCAGAGACTTTAATTTTTGTATCTGTGCCCCAGCAGCAAGCATATGCCTGGCATATGCCTGGCATATGACATGATAGGTGCTTAATAAATGGTTGCTGAATTGTTGGAGTCTTGGATCTCCTATTTTACCAATGAGGAAAGTCAGACTCTGGAATGGTAAGCAACTTGCTTACAGGGAGCTGAATAACAAGGTTTTCCACACACAGCTTTTCTACTTTCAAATTCAGTTATCTGTTTATTAGTTTCCACTCCCACCCCTCTCTTAGGTACACATATAAAGAAATTTGCTGAAGACCCGTTAGACAGAGATAATAGGCTAGAAAATAGGCAAAAGCAATGTTTGATTTATTGTTTTATTGGTTGCTTGGACTTAAGTAATGGAGAAAATCTCTTCTAGCTCTTTCCAGCTTCTGACCTTTGATCCTAGGATCCCAATGTGTTTTGTTAAATTTATAACTAATTTTGGTCATTGGTCTGTCTCCTTGTCACTTGATTCTGTGTCATCAGCATGGTAATATAGGAGAAGGTCCTGGAGTCAGGAAAACTTGGGTTCATACCCTACCTCAGCCATTTCCTAGTTGTGTGATCTCACTTTAACTTTCTGTGCCTCAGTTTCCTCATCTGTAAAATGAGGGGATTGTATTTGAAGACCTCAAAGATCACTTCTAATTATAACTCTTATCTTACAGTTTCAGCTTTCATTCTTTTTCTAATTCTTTGACATTTGACCCTGCCAATCCTGAAATTTTCATTTTATTTGAGTGTTGTCAGTTAATCTCAGCCTGTTTCCTAATCTGTAAAATGGGAGGATGGGACTAAATGACCTGAGGTTCCTCTGGCTCTGTGTGGTTAGAGGATCTTGGTTCTAGAGCAAGAAGGCAATTCAGAGGCATCTTAGTGAATTCCCTTATGTTCTAGATGAGGAAATGCAGTCCAAGATAAAATGATGAGTCAAAAGAGGCAGTGTGACAGTGGTAAGGGTATGACCCTGAAGGCAGAGGATCTGAGTTCTAATCCTGCCTCTGACAATCACTGTACAATGTGACCCTGGGCAAGGGATTTCACCTCACAAGTCTCAGTTTATTCATAATTGAACATCAGGAATAGGACTTGATCTTACTGCTTTGATTCTTATCATTACTAGTGTTCTTACCTTGTTCTATGACATGATTTTCCTCTTCTATGTTCTGTAACTTCACTATACTTCTTCCTGAGTCATCCTCTTCTCCTAACTTTAGTATAGGAATTTCCCAAGATTCAATTCTTAGTCTCTGTTTCCTTCTTCATACTATTTCTAGAACAGAGATTCTTAACTTTTTGTTGTTGTTGTTGTATGAATCCCTCTGGAAGTCTAGTCAAGTTTATGAACCTCTTCTCAGAATCATATTTTAAAAGTATAAAACAAAATGTGTAAGATTACAAAGAAAACCAGTTATTGTGAAATATAATCACCAAAACATTAAAACCCCCAAACAAATTCATGGAACCCCTACTCCAGAGGTGAACACTTAAGATGGTCAGATTTGGAGGGAAGTGTTTCATTAGAATTTCCTTTAAAATCCTTTAGGGTTTTTACCATTTATTTTGAGGAAGTTGATAAAAATGTTCAGGGAGGCAATTAACATTTCTAATGCCAGTCCACATAAGCTTTTGTTAATTAGACAGAAATTTGATAATTAATCATATGCATATCATTTACTTGGATTTATTCTGTTTAGTAAAGCTGTTTTCAATTATAGATATTTATAAAGAAAATGAGTATCTGGCATTGTTGACATTCTAAGATTCACAGAGGTTTTTATGGAAATTACACAAGTAGAAAGATGAATTTTCAGAAAATATTCTTGGCAGTCCTTTTAGGAAATAGTAAATGCATACTGATCATGTCTAGCATCAACACATTTGCAAACCAATGAATATATTTTATATTTCTATGATAACACCTTTCTTTCAAAGACTTTATATAACTTGTCCTCATACTATCCCTATAATCCAATGAATCCTAGGCTCATAGATTTAGAAGACTAAATCTAGCACCATCCTTTCCTTTTAAAGATGAAGAAATAATGGCTGAAGAGATTAAATTATTTACCAGAAATCAGACAAGTACTAAGTGGCAGAGCTATGGTGATAACTAATTTTTAGTGATAGGCAAATTGGAAAAGAGAAATAAGTGACAAGCAGTATGGTATATGCAAAGAGCACTGAATTGAAAGGCAAAAAGAATCTGAATCAAAGTCAGGGGACAAGACAAAAGTCAGAATGACTGGCAATGGCCCAAGATGCAGTGGATGACCATGGCACCTTTGCTGTCTGAGCAAGCTCTAAATGTTTCATAGTGTCTGCTTTAACCACTTTTATGGCTATTGGAATAAATTGTGCTCATTCACTCATTCTTCTACAGAAGGTCTTCTGTTATGGGCCAGAACTCTGTGCTTGAAACAAGGATTCTTACAAGATGCTAATTCAGTGGAATTGATAAGACAACGGTTATCTAGTTTAGCACGGTGATTAATAGTTCTCTAGTTCAGTACATGTACTTAGTACTTAATACAGTTCTACAATATTCACACCTACAATGATGTAATTAAAACAGAGCATATAAAGCTGGAATAAACTCAGCCAGAGACATTCCATTTTTGATCAGGCTCCTGGTGGCTCTTCTTCCTGCACTTTGGGAGAAACTGGTTCAGACTCAGAAGGATTGAGAGACAGATTCATTCCATCTTTGGTCAGGCTCCTGGTGGCTCTTCTGGGAGACCAAGAGGCTTGGAGACAGAGTCAGAGAAAACAGAGGACTGGAAGCGGGAGCTCAAGCTCTCGGAGCCAAGGAGAGACATTCATTCCATCTTCATCAGCCTCGTGGTGGCTGGCCTATTCTCCTGCTCCCCACACTGAGACCAAGGCCAGGCTGAAGGGCCTCAAGAAAGCGAGCTGGTCCCCAGGCAAGGAGACCATAAAGAATTTAAACTTTAACATCTGGATGTTCTTATGGTGATTACTGAAATGAAGGCTGGTCCAGAGACCTCCAGAAAACCAACAAGAACACTACAGTCTTCATGTGTCGTTGGGATGGATTTAAGGTCTATCAGTTTCCCTCTACCTGATTTAATCCATTTGTTGAGACTGTTTACTGGAGTGTAGCTGCTGCTTGTGCATGCTTCTTGGAGTCACAGTTGAGAGTTGGTAGACACCAAAGGTAGATTAGCAACTATGAAAAGAACTTGACTCCCTAAACATCCCATATACCCTACTAAAAAGAAAAAAAGCAACTTCAAGGAATAACATCAACATCAGCAGAGAGGGAAACTGGCTACAGACTAAAGAGAGAACTCAGTCTTGGAAACTAAGTAAGCAACATGCCCAGCAGAGATATTGTGCCCAGGAAGGTTCTCTCCACAAGAGGGAAAAAACTTCTGAGTCCTGCAGATCTGGCTTTGCCTTGGTCACTATTGTCCGCTCTTCTTAGGGGTAATTTTTTGGAATGAGAGTGATTCAGTCTAGTACTCTGGTAGTTTATATTTGATACTGGAACAAAATAATTAAGCTCTTTCATCAGTCAATAAAAGATTTATTTAACCCTAAAAGAAGAAAGCTATTCAACAAAGCTATGCATGGAGGACACTTTGTACTGATTAAAATGACTGAAGCTCTCTTGATTGAGTTGCCTATTATGGTCTGCCGGGATCCTATTCCACCTGGAACACTTATGGCTATTTTTAATGTTCTTGAATCATCTGCTCAATTATAATTCTTCTCTGGGAGGAGATCTATAAAATCTTTTCCTCTGTGTGCAGGTTTCTTGGGAGCTCTGAATCTCCTCCAACTCTTGTCCTTTCTCAAATCAGATTGGTCTCCTTTCAGCCTGCCTGGCGTCAAGACTTTATCCCAGAGTCGATTCTCTCAGACCCAATGCTGCCCTTCTTTTATCCTCCCAGAGAATGGGCGTGGGATAATTCAAGGGCTTCTGGGAAACATTACTTCAACCAATGAACTTGCTCCTCCTAGAATTCCTAAGGTGTAAACTCCCTTTAAAGGCCAGAACCATAGGTCTGAGTCAGAGAACTGTCAAGTCAACCTGAATTCTCACCTTGTCACTGTCCAGACAACTTGAGTTCTCACCTGGTAATCCTAACAGCTATTTTGCATTCAGATGACCAGAAAGTGATGTTAATAGCCTGAGCCATTATTTCCTTGAGCCAACCAAGTCTTATGGATAGTTTCAATATCTTTTAAAGGAAAACAAAACAAAACAAATGGTGGAGTTGTGGACTGATGCAATCTATCTGGAGAACAATTTGGATCTATAATCAAAGGGTTATCAAACTGTGCATGCCCTTTGATCCAACAGTGTCTCTTATGGGTCTGTATCCCAAAGAAATCATAAAAAAGGGAAAAGGGAGCCACATGTGCAAAAAAAATAGCAGCTATTTTTGTAGTAGCAAGAAACTGGAAACTGAGTAAATGCCCATCAGTTGGAGAATGGCTGAATAATTTATGGTATACAAATGTGATGGAATATTATTGTTCTATAAGAAATGATCAGCGGGATGATTTTAGAGAGGCCTGGAGAGACTTACATGAACTGATGCTAAGTGAAATAAGTAGAATCAAGAAAACATTGTACATGGCAACAAGAAGATTATATGATAATCAATTCTGATGGAAGTGATTCTTTTCAATAATGAGGTGATTCAGGCCAATTCCAATGGTCTTGTGAAGAGAGAACCATCTACATCCAGAGAGAGGACTATGGGGACTAAATGTGGATCACAACCTTTTTCACCCATTTTCTTGTTATTTTCTTTCTTATTTCACTTTCTCATTTTTTTTACTTTTTGATCTGATTTTTCTTATGCAGAATGAAATGTATTTAGAAGAATTGTACACTTTCAACCTTCATTGGATTACTTGCTGTTTCGGGGAAAGGGGTGGGCAGAAATAAGGAGAAAAGCTTTGGAACACAAGATTTTGCAAAGGTAAATGCTGAATATCATTATCATGTTGAAAACATAAAAACTACCATATATTTTGAAAATAAAAAGATATTTAAAAAAACCCAAACCAAAACACCTAGTCTTACTTGCATGAAAGAGGGGGGAAGGATTTGAATATTCTTCCTATTTAATTCTACCCTTTTTTGGTGAGGTCCTTGGGGTATTCTAGAACAGAGCTTCTGAAAATTTTTTCACTTGTGATCCCTTTTCACCTGGAAAATTTTTATGCGAATCCAGGTATATAAGTATATAAAACCAAACCAAACATTTATTGATAATAAATCATATCATGGCCATATCATGGCCCTCACATGGGTCATGAACCACATTTTAAGAAGCTAGATTCTAAAACCTAGCTTTGGTCCTCTATCTCAATCCAAATCTCTCTCAAGAGACAAGAGCTTTCATCTTTTTCAAAGAATTGGAGTACTTCTGCTATGAGGTCAGTCACTAATGAGCATACTCACTAGAAGCTTCTTAGAACTTCTTAGTACCATTTGCCACTTAAGTGATTTTAAAGCTATTACTGGTCAACTCTGACTTTAGGGATTCAAAAAGTTGAGTATAGGCATATGTAATAGAGACAAGCAGTGTACATGGCAGCAGCTTTTCATATAAAGAATCACAGATATGTGATGATATGAAATTGAAATCTCTTGAAGAAACTGGAAACATTCTGTAAGTGCTTCCATCACTTTCTCTTAGTTAACTCCTTTTCTGACAACATCTGGTGAAGGATAATTTTAGTTTGGAGAGTGGCAATGATTAAACCCTTCTTCTCTCTCAGGTTAGCATGTGGCCTGTTAAACCAGCTTTGATCTTTTGCTTTTGAATTTTTTTTCCTTTCCATTTCAGCTAAAGGAATTAGAAAATTCAATCTTGTGAATTTTGAAAGGTTAGGAGAACAAACCTTTGGGTAGACCAAATATTCTAGTGTCTGGGTTTTGTTACTCCACCAGCATGTTCCCTCAGTGAAAATCATTGGTCTTAATTAGTCAGCTATTAGTCACTTAATTATTCTTTAGAAATATGTATTTACTACAGTAGTATAGTAGGACCAGTTGTTATAGAATATTGCCCTCAAACAAGGGGCACAGTATTCCATAATTATATACAGAGTCTCCAAGAAAATGGACTCAGGCTTAGACAAGAGCAGCAAAGGTAGAAAATCTTACACCTGGAAGTGCTTTTCTTTTCTTTGTGGACTTATACAAAGTATAATTTTCTGTTGGGCTCCAGGTAGAGTCCCAGATCTCTTCTTTAATGGTTCCCATTTGTCTTCAGTTCTTTATTTAGATAATGACAGTGTTATCAGCTGTTTTGGAGACAAATTTAGACAACTGATAAATCCAAATCATAGTACTTTGAAGTTCACAAGGTCATCCTCTGGTCCAAAGGGAAAGAAGACCAAGGTGCTTTTCTTCTCTACTTCTCCCTTTCCACCACCCTACAAGCAATAATTCTTTTTAAAGTGCTTAACTGAAACTGCTGTCTTTCTTTGAAACTGCCTGACCACTGGAATATTCATTAGTTTGCTTTTTTAAAACTATAAACCCTAGAGACCATAGATGATTATCCTCAGCCTCTCCCAATATATTTCCTATATGTTGTTATTTCATTTCTTCCAGTGGATTCTACTTGTAAATTGATTAAAGTTGTTTGCAATATGTTACATTAATTTTCAGGAAGAAAATATTAGTGTTTTGAGGATAAGGATTTGATTTACAGAATTACCAATTGTTACATTGGAATAATGTGCTGTGCATTAACAAGCATGTTACCAATAAGTGTATGTATGAATTTCTGGTGATTTTGGTAGCATATAGGGGTAAGTTCTCTATTATTCATGAGGGAATCTAATGAGTATGCTCATTAATGACTGACCTCATAGCAGCAGTACTCCAGTTCTTTAAAAAAGATGAAAGCTCTTGTCTCTTGAGAGAGATTTGGATTGAGATGGAGGACCAAAGTAAACCTTTTGCCTCACAATACTCTTTCATTTGAAACTGTCTATCTAGTTAACATCCTAACAGGAACCTGGGTGATATCCAGGAATTCTCAAAGTGGTCCTTTTTTCCCTGAAACATCCTGAGCCTTCTCAGATAAACTTAAATTTACACAAAACTCAAAGAAGGTAGCTCTCCATGGATTATGGTTAGTGGAAAAGGGAGAGTATACCCTTAGATACTACAAGAGTATGTTTGTGCTTTCAAAATCCTCAGTATCTCCCAGTTGTTGCCTCAGAAATCTATTTGATTTCTGAAAAGCAGTTAGTACTGTGGAAAAAGCATGGGATAAGAATTAACCAGGATTAAAATGCTGGCTTTGACAGTCACTAGCTATATGATTCTAAGATCTCTGAGCTTCAGTTTTCACTTAGCTTTGAAGTGGCTTTCCCAAATCCCTCTAAGTAGTCATGAACCCAGATCTGGATCAGGGGACAAGTCTCTAGATTTTCAGAAATCTGAGGAAAAGAAATGTCCCAAATTTTATTTACAATACATATGTGGTACTCATAGCTTGGCTCAAGTCTATTTTCATTCTCTAATTATAGCTCACAACAAATAGCCTGAATTAAGGAATCAGAAACTATAAGTAGCATTTGAATTTTTTCAGACAACTATCATGTTGGCTTAAATATTTTCCCCTTCCAGTATTTCCCCCTTATCTTTTAGAAGAAAATGGAGAAAAATAGTCTTCACATCCACCACTCACTTTATTTTTCTGCTTTGAAACAACCACGATGGTGTTGTTGAAAAGGGAGTTGCCAGTTCACTTTATGAGGGAAAGCTATTTATCTGAAGGCTCAAAATCACTGTGTCAGGTGAATGGATAAGGATGAAAGCATGGGTGGAAGGATATATGGAAAGAAAGATAGATGGATGGGTGGGTGAATGGATACATAAATGAATTGATAAAATGACTCAACAGATGGATGGATGCTTGGATGGATAATAGAATCACAGCTATTATAATAGACTTTTTAAAATGCCTTGTAATCTAAGTAAGATTATATTTTCCTTTCATCTATCATTATAATAACCTCTCAAAAAAGTAAATGGTCATAATATGGAGGGACCAACCAGGATCTTGCCCTTCCATTGGGAGTTGAGAAGTAAGTACTATTAGAATCCCCATTTAATAGTTGGGAAAACTGAGTCAGATGGTGGTTTGAGTGACAGCCTCTTAAATTACAGCTAACAAGTGTCTGAGGTCAGATTTGAATTCAAATCTTCTTGTCTTGAGGTCCAGTGCTCTTTATTGTACCACATAACTACCTTTAATAGGGACCTTCAGTACCTTTACTCACAGGATTAAGAAATGTGGGAACATTGAGCAAATATACTTGGCTGAGACCTGTGAACTTTTAAGAATGCAAATCATTTATAAGGTTCATAAAAAGCTAGAAGTTTAGTTTGGGACTCATGTTGAAGTTGAGTGAAAGAGTTAGCTATTACCTTTGCTTTCCAAGTCCAGTTTATAGTAATTAGTATAATGGATTTTGCAAAGAATATTCTGGCATTGAAATTTTAAAATTAGTCACATGCTTAAAAACTCAACAATTCTCTAAGGAGGAAAGGTACAGAACTGTCTTTTTACATCTGTAAAAAAGGGACAAGAGGACTTTTTAAAGAGCCCTTTGAATCTACTCATAACATCAACATATATCCTTTGGAGGGTGACCAGAAGCACTGAGAAGTTAAATAATTAGAACAGGGTCATATATCAGCATGGCTCATAAGTGGACTTTGACGCATATCTTTCAATTCCAGGGCTAGTCTTTCAGTCACTATGTGACATTATCTGTCCCAGAGAAACTGATCACCAAAAAAAACAGATAAGAGTTGTTAAGATAATTAAGGATACCAATGAGCAGTTTTTAATTGTTCTATCGGTAGTCTTCATGCAATGTTAAAAGATTAGAGGTAAGTACTTGGGGCAGCCCATTTATTGAGGATTTATGGGAGACCAGAGACAAAAGTCACACAGGATGGGCAGTCATAGATAGATTGTCATTTGAATTGTTCAAGGAATTACTTATATCGATGAAATCACATAGCTCCTAGTGTATTCTTAAAAAAAACCAGGGGTGTCTGTGTCTTTTATTTTAATATGTATGGAAATCTTTGTAATTATTTTCTTTCCCCTGATATTACCACAGATTAAGAAAGGATTTTTACTTTTTAAAGCTAGGCGGGTAATTAGAGTAACAGAATACAAAATTAGGAATCAAGAAGAGATGGATTCAAATTTGGCCTCAGTCAGTTGTGTAACCCTTGACAAGGCGCTTAACCTCTTAGCCTTAGTTTTCTCACCTGTAAAATGAATGGCATCTACCTCACAGGATTGTGAGAATCAAATAAGATAATAGAGTCAAGTTCTCCTTTGTGCCAGTAAAGAATCCTATTAAGTGGTCATGTTAGAATTTCCCCCATATATTTCTATTGTGCTGGAACTTATCACCATATTTTTACATTATTATAATTTTAAATGATATGAATTTAAATACCTGAGATCATTTTAGGGGTTCATTATTCATAATAATCAGGATTAGTGATACATATGTATGCATATAACTCTTTGCAAACCTTAAAGCCCTATATTATTATTAACTCTGAATATTATTATTAAAGCTTTGCATGTGCAATGAGACATTAGCTTTTGATGACCAGATATTAGTTATTCCTTGAAATTTTGGGCTGTTGAGAGAAGACACATTTTCCCAACACAGCTGCATTATCTGGAATAATATTAACAATAGTGCCTGATACCCTGCTTAGACTGCTTAGGGATGTGAAGTGTGTGTGTGTGTTTGTATGGTTTGCATGCGTGCTCACGTGCGTAGATGTGTTTTGTTCTATTTTCCATCTGGTGACTTGTTTTCTTCTAAATAGTGCCGTTGAAATACTTTCCATAAGTGCATTCTTGACAATAAACACAATGAATGGGTAGGAAGAAAAAAGGAGACATTTTGGATGCAGATCACTGCTGAGAATTTCCCTAAATTGCTGGGAGAGGATACACTGAACAGAGGAGGAGAAGGCAAATGGTGAATGCCAATTGAAAGGCTTAACATAACTAGAATATAATCTGATGCAAATAAATTAAATACTAATTGGTTATATGTTCCTGAACAAGTCCTACAACTCCTTTGGTCCTTAGTCATCACATCTATAAAGTGGAAATAAAAATAGCACCTATCTCATAGAGTTGATTGTATTTGAGAAATGGCTTAGTGCAGTGGTGAGAACAGCTATTCTAAGTCAAAGAAGTTGGGTTCATATTTTGTCTCTGGTGCTCCATATATGTGTGAACTTGAGCAAGTCATTCTATTTAACTTCCTTTGGCCTCTCTGAGTCCTTTCCACACCTAAATCTATGATCTTATGAAATGGTAATTAATTACTTTTATTGGAAAGTAGGTTTGCTCAACAGGACAATCAATGAACCATGGAGAATTAAGCAGTTGATCTCAGAATTGGCTACCACTGCCATTTTCCTTTACCCTCCATATTTGGCTTTCAGGATTTCCAGTAGGGAGAGCATTGTGACTACACATAATTCTGAGAGGTCTGTAGTTCAGGAGATGGAAGACCTAGTAATCAAAGTAGATCCCAAAATAGAAAGTCAATCAATAAGATCCTCACAAGTTGGTTAAATTAGTTTTATTTAGCCTATAAAGATGGGCCCATCTATCCAAAGATAAAAACATTTTTCCCCCTGGAACTAGCTCATAAGTTTTAATGTGTCATCTCATTATCAAAATTTTCTTTAATAAAATTTTCCATTGCTTATACAATTTGTTCATTGTCCTAAAATTTCCTTAGAATTATTTCATTTTAAAATTTTATTTAAATTCAACCTTTAAGGGTCTTTTGTTGAATATGCATTATAATCAGTGAGTAATTTATTTAGTATTTATACTTTTCTTTATTTTTGTTGTGAGGTCTTTATGTATAGCATAAAGTTATGTAAATTCATTTTATTTCTAGTTTAATAATTACTACAGATAAGATTTTTTCTAAAGTTCTATTCAGATCTTGAATTTTTTCTTGTTTATCTTTTGATTAGATTTGTTTAGGTTTGAAAATGGTATATTAAATTTCTCTGCTATTATTTTTTGCTCTCTATTTCTCATGCAATTCCATAACTTTTCCTTTATGTATTTCGGTTCCATACTGGTGTGTATCAATATCAGTATCAGTAAATATTGTTACTGATTCATTATCTGTGTTGCCTTTATGAATAATATATTGTCTTCAACTATCTCTTTTTACCTTGTCCATGTTTATTATAACCTTATATGAAATCATGATTGCTACCTTTGCTTTTCTGAGTTTATCTAAAGCCAATAGATTTTACTCCAGTCATTCTATATGAATCTTTGTGTGTCTTGTAAATAATGTATTGTCAGATTCTATTTTCTCTGTTATCCTCTTTTGTGGGTAAGTTCATTCTATACGCATTCATAGTTGTTAATTGTATATTTCTGTCTATCTAGTCTTGTACTTTTCCCTATCTTAGCTTCTATCCTACTCTTTACAAATAAGAAGTTTGCAGGAGAGAGGGAATTTGTCTCTTATGATCTTAGAAATGAAACACCCTATTTCCTTTTTGTCTGAACTCCTCTTTTGCCCTTACCCTGCCCTTTCTACTCCCAGGCTCTTATTCTTTCTTGCTTTCTTTCTAACCCTGCCTCTGTGTTCTTTTCTCCAACAATCAAGTGTATTTTTCTTTTCACTGCTTCACTTATTTATTTTGAGCTCCCTCACAGATGCCTTTCTTCTACTCCTTTGTTTCTGTCCTTTATGTTTTCTCTTTTGAGTTTAATATATTTCTGTATTAAAATCTCTTTAATCTGTGTGTGTGTGTGTGTGTGTGTGTGTGTGTGTGTGTGTGTGTGTGTGTGTCGGGGAGGAAGTAATCATTTAATCATTTAATCTTCATTTGTCAGATTCAGATGAAAATGGTTTATATATCCTTTATCCTGTGAATCTCTATTATGCAACAAAGATTTCTCTAAAATAATTTTCTTTTTTATTTTGTTAATCTGTCCCCCCATTCCTCCAATTTTTGTCTTCATCTAAGACATCAAAATGGAACAAAACTCTCAAAGTTCCTCTGTCATTTCTCTATGTCCCTTAAATATAATAGGGCCTTATTTATTATCTTCCTCTTAATATCTAAACAGTTTTTTGCCTATATATTCCATTTAATTAAACAAATGTGTATACCTTTCTGTCTTTCTCTCGGGCATCTGTGTTTTTATTTCAAAATGTCTATTGAATTCTGACTTTACATATATATATACTTACATGTATTTATACACACATATATGTAGTTTATAAGGAGATGACTAATGGATTATTTTCATTTTCACTTTGTCTTCTGGTTCTAAGAATTCTGAGTAGTTTTAATTTATAATTTTTTAAAAGATAGTATCCAGACCTTTTGTCCCATGTGGAGGGTGGTATTTAGGAAATTCAATAATTTTGTCCAGATCAATTGTTGTTCAACACATTTACCTCAATATCCAGGCTAGAATGTCTACACTAGAATAAAGTTTCTCAACTGAATGGTGTTGATACGACCTAATGGTTCTATATAGTTTAGTATAGTTCTATATAGTTTGCCCAGGCTAAATTAGTCCTTAAGGGACTGAGTCTGCTCAGTGTTGGCCTCTGCCTGGGAATTCTCTTTTGCTATAGGGTTCTAAGATCTCTCCCTGTTATGGGTTCTATCTGAGGTCCTTCCTCCTTGATAATGTCTTCATAGACTAATGTCTTAGTGAGTTCTTACCCTAGATGTTGCAGACTGTTGGACTAGATTTTGCTTAATATTTTCCTCTTGTAGCTGGGTCATTAATGTCTCACTGGATCTGCTGAGATGAAAACTCTATAAGACTTTAATGATTACTCTATGGATTCCTGGGTAGAGAAGTCTAGAGGTGATTCTTCTTATGTCTTTCTAGAGTTCTGTATGTCTAAGCCTCAATGGAATGCTTTCAAAAGATCTGGGCTTTTTTGCATCATAGGATGCTACCATCTGCTTATAATCCCATCTAAAATCTACTTTTCCTTTTATCACTATCTACTTCCTTCACCACAATGCTAACTTTGTATTTTATGTTAGTAGAAAATCTTTGATAAAGTTATAGATTTAATTCAATCCAAATTTAACAAAGATCTGTGAGATATCTTGAACCACAGGATGAAGATTTATAACATAAAAGCTACCAATATGTATATACATGCCAACTGCTCTGTCTGATAATAGCTATCTTATGGTACCCATGTTCAGTTGTTTTGATAGTGAACCAAATATAGTCTTTATTTTACACTCTGAGATCTTAAACAAAAGAGAGATTAAAGAATATGATTGTCTGATTCTTGAATTCTGATTGACACTAGGAAGTGTTGAATGTTCAGGGAGGAGTTTAACACTATCCTCAAAAAACTTCTGTGATCTTTGTTCTAAGTGGCCAACAGGCAACTTTTATGGAATTATCTCATGTCATGTAGGTCACTTCTTGTCTCCCAGTTTTTGATTCCAACAAACCATATTGTGAAATTTTACTTGAGTATGTAGTTTAATTTAATGGTATATCAAGTTTTGTTGTTTCCCAGTTAGATTTATCCAAGTTGTGTCCACATCACCTACTGTGAGCTTCGAATGTTTCCATCAATACTCTAATATCCCAAAACTCTAATGGATCTATAATTTTATCAGGGTACGTATTGCACACTGCTCATACTTCACTCAACTTTTCCCATTCTGCATGACTTTTGTCCCTAAATTCCTATAAATTTATCTTAAAGATTTTGCTCAACTTGCTGGAATTCTTTTTATATTTTACCATTGTGGGGATATTGATGGGGCATCTAAGCTATCCATCAATTAGACCTCACTTTGGCTACATGATCAGCCTATCTTTTCTGGGGGGGAGGGGTCCATAAAGTTCTTTGATAGCATCACCATTTCTCTTGAATAATTCTTTACTTGTGGAGTCCTGCAGGCTATACATTCATCAGGTGTTGCAGGAATCCTTTCATTCCCCTGTGAATGATCCCTAACTTTAATTCTTCAGAGACCTTAGTATTCCATAACTCATGGTCAGAGAACATCACCAGAAGAATATTTATATTAAAAAGATAAGCCTTCATTTGAAAGAAAAGTGTAGGATCATTTAAAAAAACCCTGCAGTTTTCCAATGGCAATCCGGGGGAGTTTTGATCATTAGTAAAAGAATTTGTAGTTGTCTTTGCTAGGTCACTTTTATTGCTCCCTGAAAAATCAGAAAAAAATAGTGGAGAGACAGACAAAGAGGGAGAAGGGTAAAACTGTCCCACTTTTAGAAAGTGAAGAATATAGACTTTTTAAATTATGGAAGAATTAACTTGATTTCAATCCATGTTTCTAAAGGCACTTAGAAAAAGAGTGAGTATTACAAGCCAACATGATTTTATCAAGATCAAGTCATGCCAGACTCACTCTATATCATGAAGGTATTGAAAACTTCCATTGCAATATAAATTTTCTTTGAAAGTGAAAACCATTCAGGATTTACTGAAAGTGATCCCTCATAGTTCTTGTAACTAGCAGTATAAACAAAAGTCTTGAAGGTTCAAGGTTCCTCTTTTATAGTATAGTTCTTTCCTTTGTCTCTAAATTTCTTTTATTTTTTGGCATGCTGTTAGATAATAGATTGGTAGAAAGCCACAGATAGAGTGTATCTGAATTTCAAAAAGGATTTTAATAAAATATCTCACATTATTTGGGAGAATAAGGCAATGAAAAGCAAAAAGCACTTAAGTGCTTACAATATGTTACACAATGTGCTTAGCATGGGGGATATGAAAAAAAGCAAAAGGACAGTCATTGTCTTCTAGGAGCTTACATTTTAGAGAAAGCCAACACATAAAAAGTAGCTTGAAAGTAGGAGGAAAGAAAGAGTAGTGGAAGGGATAGTACCCACATGTGGACATGGTCTGGGAAATAGAAGCAGAGTCAGGAGAGAAATACTAGTTGGTTGACCTGGGTCCTTCTTCAAAATGGAGATCTACAATGAATGCACTGTTAGAAGAAGGGGGCTAGCATGTGGAGGAATATTCCAGGATGAAAAGGGTTGCAGAGGTGAATGGCTGTTTCATGTTGAGGCAACTCCTCAATAATTGAGGGAAATTTCAAATTTAGATGCAGCTGAAGCATGGTGGCAAAGTCCAGGAAGTCAGAAGCATGGCTGGAAGAGGAATGAAGATTGGCTTTCTGGGCTAGTACCAGAATGGAGACCCCAGGAGAAATGTACAAATGGGAAGACAGGGCTAGCATGTGGAGGGATGTTCTAGAATGAAAAGGCCAAAGGGATAGATGGATATTCCAAGGTAAAGTGGCCCCAGGAACACAGGGAAATTCCAGCATGAAAGAGCAGCAATGAAAGAAGGAAGTCAACATGGTAGAGGCATATAACTTCAGGGACAGATGAATATTCCATGACTCTGAGCATAGGAATGGGCGAAGAGTGGGACAGATAATCTGATTCAGAAATGATTGAAATCATTTTGATTGAAACTAGACTCTCCAATAATAATAATAGTAATAGATTAGCATCAATTTGGGAAAGATATTCATCAAATTTGAGGGTGACAAGATTTTAGAGGGATGGCCAACATGTTAGATGACAGAATCAAGATATAATTAAAGTTTAGAGTGATGGGCTAAATCTAATAAGATGAAATTTTGTAGTCTTACACTTTAATTAAAAAACTCAATTATCCAAGTATAGATCCAGACCATATGGGTAGTCAAAAAAATATCTGAGGGTTTTAGAGGGCTGCAGCTTCAGTGTGAGTTTACAGGAGCAAATAGGATAAAATTATCTTAGACCATATCAATTGAAGGATAAGAGGTAGGACAATGGATGTTATACTTTGCTATAGTCAGACTAAGAATGTTGTGTTTAGTTTCATTTTAGAGAAAGAATTGATAAAGCCAGATACCTTTTGATTCAGCAGTACCATTACTGGGTCTATATCCCAAAGAGATAATAAAATAGAGAAAAGGACCCACATGTGCAAAAATGTTTGTAGCAGCTCTTTTTTTGTAGTGGCAAAGAGCTAGAAAATGAGTAAAAGCCCATCATTTGAGGAATGGTTGAGTTGTGATATATGAAAGTAATAGAATATTTTAATTTTATTTAAATGATGAATAGTCTGATTTTAGAAAAGTCTAGAAAGATTTACATGAACTGATGCTGAGAGAAGCAAGCAGAACCAGGATAACTTTGTATAAAGCAACATGATCAACTAAATGATAGGCTTATTTCTTCTCAGCAATTCAGTGATCCAAGGCAGTCCCAATAAACTTTGATTGGAAAATGCCATCTATGAGCAACATGGAACCATGCCCAAAGAGCTATCAAATTGTGCATACCCTTTGATCTGGTAGTGTCTTTACTGGGTCTGTATTCCCAAGAGAGCATAAAAAAGGGAAAACCATCCACATATGCAAAATTATTTGTAGCAGCCCTTTTTGTAGTGGCAAGAAACTAGAAACTGGATGGATGCCCATCAATTGGAGAATGGCTGAACAAGTTATGGTATGTGTATATTATGGAATATTATTATTCTATAAGAAACAATCAGCAAACTGATTTCAGAAAAACCTAGAGAGACTTACATGAACTGATGCAAAGTGAAGTGAGTAGAATCAAGATAACATTGTACATAGCAACAACAAGATTATGCAATGATCAATTCTGATGAACATGGTTCTTTTTAAAAATGAGATGATTCAGGCCAGTTCCAATGGTCTTGTGATGGAGAGAACTATCTGTACTCAAAGAGGGAACTGTGGGGACTGAGTGTGTATCACAATATAGCATTTTCACTTTTTTGTTGTTGTTTGCTTGCATTTTGTTTTCTTTCTCATTTTTTTCTCTTTTTGATGTGATTTTTCTTGTGTAGCATAATTGAGGAAATATGTATAGAAGAACCACACATGTTTAACATATATTTGATAAGTTACCACTTAGAGGAGGGGGTGGGGATGAAGGGAAGGAGAAAAAAATGGAATAGAAGGTTTTGCAAGGGTAAATGTAAAAAACTCTGCATAAGTTTAGAAAACAAAAAAAAAATTTTTTAAAGAATGCATCATAAAATCCCTCAACCAATGGGAACTTGGGGAAAAAAGAAAATTCCATCCACATCCAGAGAGAAACTTGTGGAGACTGAATGTGGATCAATACATGCTATTTTCATTTTTTTTCTTTCTTATAGTTTTTCTCTTTTACCATGACATATGAAAATATGTAAGAAATGAAAGTACAAAGTTAGGACAAAAAAAATTTTAAGTTGGTAAACCAGAACATATTCAGTAGAGTGTGACCAAGATTGTGAAGGGACCATGTACAATGCTGTATAATGAATGGCTTAGCAAAGAACTAGAGTCAACATATATTAAGCATATATTATGTCTTAGGCATAGGGCAGCTAGGAGGTACAGTGGATAGAATGCTGGCCCTGGAGTCTAGAAGACTTGAGCTCAAATCTGGCCTCAGATACTTACTATCTGTGAACCTGGAAAAGTCACTTAATCTTGTTTGTCTCAGTTTCTTCATCTATCAAATGAGCTGGAATGCGAAATGGCATATCACTATTATTTTTGCCAAGAAGACCCAAACAGAGCCATGAAGAGTCAAATATAAATGAAAATGAGTGAACAAATGTCCTAGACACTGTGCCAAGTGCTAGTTTATGAAGAAAATCATAAGACAATTCTTGCCCTCAAGGGGCTCATGATAAAATATAATAAAAATGATCTAAAAGAAGGGACAATAGTTACCTGATAAATGGTTCTCTAGCCTTTGCACAAAAATATTTAATTGGAATGAAGGGAATCACACATCTCCATGAATCAGCTTATTCCATTTTTTTGGACAACTATAATTGCTAGAACATTTTTTCTAATATCAATCCTGAATTTGCAGATTGGCATTTTTCATTCAGTGGAGCCAAATGGAACAGGTCCAATCCCTTTTGCACTATGACAGACTAGAGAGTTGAATTACATGGTTTTCAAAGTCTGTTCCACTTTACTATTATATAATTTTTGGATCCTTAAGTTGAATATGCCATAAAATGTTATCAGTCTTTAGTATCACTAGATATAATTTCATGTATAATTCATCTATTTATATCTATGCATATTGTTTTAATAATGCATTGCAAAGGAAAATAATTTGGAAGGAAAATCATGGTAAAATCAAGATACATTGATTGTATACTCATACTAACATAAAGGGGATGAAAAATTCTCTGATGATTATCCAAGAGTATTCCTTTAAGCTGCTTTGAGGAAGAAATCATTGTGAACTACACTGACTGAATAGATGTCACCCATGCCTATGACAGAAGTATTTTACCCCAAAATGGGCTTCCATCCCCTTCCATAGATCAATGAAGATATGTTTATTAAGGACCTACTACATGCCACTTGTTGAGCTAGGAACTTGGGGATGCAAAGACAAAAATGAATTTGTCCCTCTTCTGTAAGGGTCCTTACATTCTATAAAAGAACACACCAAGGTAATTTGGAGGGAGAAGCACTAGGGGCTGAGGGACATCGGCAAAGGT
The DNA here is from genome assembly GCF_048593235.1 of Sminthopsis crassicaudata. Taxonomy (NCBI): domain Eukaryota; kingdom Metazoa; phylum Chordata; class Mammalia; order Dasyuromorphia; family Dasyuridae; genus Sminthopsis; species Sminthopsis crassicaudata. The sequence continues at coordinate 522,813,253 of NC_133618.1, forward strand.
TACATGTAGGAGTAGATGTTTGATTTTAGATGTTAGAAATTTGATGATTCAACTTTGGAAGATTTTGGGGATATTAAGAGGCAGGAATGAGAAGAGAATGTATTCCAAGCATAGGTGACAAATAGCTCATGTATGCATAGAGGTAGGAAAGGGAAAACAGACTGAGAAGCAGTAAGACATCCAGTTGTTTTTGGAGGGAGTGAAGGGGAATAACATATAGTATATGGGGAAGACAAGTGGGAGCCAAATTATAAAGGATTTTAAATATCCAAGCAGAGAAGTTTGTATTTGATCCTAGGGATAATGGGGAGATTGGAGTTTATGGAAAAGGAAAGTGAAATGTTCAGACATGTGTATCAGGAATATCTCTTTTGATAGCTACATGGGATCCTACACTATTTTTCCTTAAGTAGTGCTCTAATGGCCTCATGATCAGTGGATTGTGCTCATGAGCCAGCTAAGACATTTGATTTTGTTAATTAAATTAGTTTATAGGAAATATTGTGAAATCTTTCTTAAAAAGCTTATAGGTATCATTTACTCACTCTATGAGGAAATGATTTTGAGAGTGGTAGATGCAGAAGAAATATCAAAGGTAATTCTTATCACTAAGCAAAGCTGTGTTCTTCTGTGGCATATTTTTTTCAAAAAAAATTATTATAGTAAAATGAGCATGGACTCTGGAATAAAAGAATCTGGGTTCAAATCTTCCCTCTGCTGTTCAATACCTGTATGGTTTAGGGCAAATCATTTCATCCCTTTGGTACTCATATTCTTTATCTATGAAATGAAGAGGTTGTACTAGATGACCTCAGGAATCCCTTCCCATTATAATAATGTGATTGTGCCAATTTTCTCATTGGATATCTCTAGGAATTTCAGACAGTAGAAAGGCCACTGGTGACTAAATGGCTTGGTGGAGGGAGAGACTAGGTATGATGGGGGAAAGAAAGAGTACAAAAATTTTTAATATGAGCATATATCCCAAGGAAGTTCATGACAAAAAAAAAGATTTTATATTTACTAAGATATTTATAGTAGCACTTCATGAAAAAGCAAAGAACTGAAAACAAAATAGATGCTCTTTGATTGAGGAATGGCTAAACAAATTGTGAGAGTTCGAACAGCTTCCTGGCTTTATCATCTTGGCTCTACCCCCAGAAGTCCTAGAGACTAAGCTTTCTTGAAAGTTTCCAGTCTATGTTAAGCTGGAAAGTGATTTCATTCTATCAGACTCCGTTCAGAGGCTTAATTTCATGTGGCTTTTTAGGGAAATTGCTAGCTAAACAAATTGTGCCTGAATATGTAAGGGAATATTGCTGTCCTTAATAATAACTCTCATCAATATGTTGTTATTTGTCTTGCCTTTTTGAAGAGAACCAATATCATCATGGGACAATGTCTTAACTTGTATGTGAATTGGATTTAAATGAGGCTGAGTTGTTCAAAGTTATCAGTCTCACTCTCTCTTCCAGAGTCATCAAACTCCAATGGCAAGACCAAAGTTAGAATGATTGGCAAGGGCCCAGGATGTAGTAGATGACCTTGTTATCGTTGGCCAAGTTCTAAGTGCTCCACAGTACTTGATTCAGGTACCATCATGGCCATTGGAACAAATTATTCTCATCCACTTAGGGAAAAGTCTTCACTTACTTGGGGTAGATATCCCCTTACGTCACCGATGGATGAGTAGCCCTGAAAAAGGCTTTGCAAAACCTTGCTTCAGAAGTGCTAGTCCTTCCTGAACACTCCCTCCATACATTACAGTGATGATCAATACAGAGATAAATAGGAAGATGCAAAGTGAAGGAAAAACATATGCATAATGAATTACAATAATGTAAATAGAAAGATCAACAATAGCAAAACATTTGAAATTCGATGCTGGGAATTATAATGACCAAGAAGAGTTATGTCCTAAGAAGAGAGATGAGAATATTTTTAACTGCTGAGTAAAGAACATGAATGTGGAAATTACACACATAAGACTTTCATCATGTTTAGTTTTGCTAATTTTTCCCCTGCCTTTTTCTTCTTTGTTATAAGGGATAAGGCTCTGGGAGAGTAAGGGGAAGTACTATATTAAGAAATTGACAGGATGTAAAAATTTTAAAAATCTATAAAAATTTTGATTTAAAAAAGTATATGGTAAAGAATATATTATTTGATATGACTATATGATGTAGTATGTTAGAAGGTGAGATCAATAGAGGCAGTATTTGTTCTTGTATTTCCTTACCTTGTGTTCTCATTGTAATAAGGCGTGTGGAGGGATTGGAGGGGGTAATGGAAGAAAAATACATTGTTGGATTCCTGGATTAGTCTCATTCTTCTTGCTATAGCACCCATACTTGGTATGTCCAGAATGGAGAAACAAGGAATGTCAAGGATTTAGACCTGGAAGGGAGATTGTCTAATCCAAAGTAAATGCAAACTTCCTTGCTCAACCTCTTAAGATTTAGCTGGTACTGGACCAAACCAGTCTCTGCTTCATATCTCTTTCAGTTGTCCACATAGGCCATCTTGTCACATTCTTTTTACCACTCCCTTCTTTCTAGCCTTGCTCTGGGCACAGTAATTAAATCAATAAAACCATTGATTTTTGAAAGGATGTGTCTTATATATTATATATATATATTGCTATATGTAATTTTCTCTTTAACAGAATGCATTTTTTAAGGGAAGGGAATAGTTCCCTTCATGTTTTCATATCTTTAGTACTTAGCACAGTGTCTTGTACATAGTAAATGCTCAATACATGTTTTTTCATTCATTTATTTTAGAGATGAGGAAACCAAACTCAGAGAGATAAAGTGATTTGTCCACAGCGGTACAAATTGTAAGTGGCAGAATCAAGATTCAAACCTCTTTCTATTACATTTCACTACCTTGGACATATTAGACAAGGTTAAAGGAGAGGTGATATTTAATTATCTTATTTTTATCTTAAGATAATAAAAGAATGTTGACACACAGATGTGAGAGGGAGAGAAGGAGAGAGAGAGAGAGAGAGAGAGAGAGAGAGAGAGAGAGAGAGAGAGAGAGAGAGAGAGAGAGAAGGAAAGAGGGGAATATATTGTAAAAATGTTTTAAAACAACAAGGATAGAGGCAGGGACAGTAAAAAGGGAGGTTATGTAGCAGGTTTGTGCTGTTGCTAGCTCCTACCAACTCACTGGAGTTGATTGTTAAATTTTCAGTGTAAGCATGTATAATTTGGAAATCAACAAATGTTACAAATTAGGGCTTGATTTTCTGTTTTGCTGATTGTCTAGATTTAAGGAAGTGATTGAGGAAATGTAAATAATATAGATCAAATTTTAAAATGTGTCATGCATAGATTCTCCAGTCCTCCCCCCACCCTCCTGAACCCATTGGTAAACATTTATCAGCACAGTCCTGCATATATGCAAGAGAATGGTTGTTAGCAGAACAATCTTTAACTATGGAAAGTTAATCATAAATGACTATTGAGAAAGCACAAAGAAAGCACAGGAATAAAATATTTAAATCTGGTCTTGTTAAAGAGAAGACAGGCAGAAGAATAGAAACAAAGCACTACAATTTTAAATTTCTAATATTGATCTATTTCCTTGGCTTTCTTCCCCTTTTGGTTTTTTGTTCATTTGTTTTTGCAAAGTGAGATGGTGGGAAAAGGAAAAGAGAAAAAGTGTAAGAGGCTGTAATGAAGGGAAATAACCAACTGTATCAGTAAACATGAATAGAATGAACTTACTCATAAAACAGAGAAAGGCAGTGGAATGGATTAGAAAGTAGAGTTCATTAAAATCGTATTTATAAGAAACACATTTGAAACAAAATGATTCACACAAATTTAAAATGAGAGACCACAGAAGAATTAAATTCAGATGAATTTAAAAAGTCAATGCTAACATTCATAATTTCAGACACAGGAAGAAGTAGAAAGCAAGTCTAATAATTGGGGACCTCAATCTACTATTTTCAGACCTTGACAAAACTAATGAAAAGATTAAAAATCTAATTAGCTGGATAGAATGTTAGAAAAAATTTATGTATGATAGTATTTTGGAGGTTATTAGATATAAATAGAAAGAAATATACTTATTCTCAGATGTTCATGGCACCTTTATGAAAATGAATTACATACTAGGGCATAACAACCTCAAAGAGATGCATAAAAGCAAAAATATTAAAAACAAACTTTATTGATCACACTTAAAGAAAGGTTTCAAAATTAAGTGTATTTCAACAATTTAATATTAAATATTATATAGAGGAATATAGAATTGACTATAATATAAGGAACATAAGAATTGACTGAATAAAGAAAATTATGATGGAATACATTTTTGACAAAACCAGAAAATGGCAATTGTTGGAAAGGCTACGAAAGGTGCACCATTTTGCAGCGATGCAATGATCTAATTGTTCTATGTAACAATTTGGAACATGTTAGGTTCTTACTAAGTGCTAATGAGATAATGAGATATTAGGTTCCTACTAAGAAGTCACTACTCAGGACCAGAGTTGGCGGCAACTGTCTGGAGACAAGGGCTCTCTACAGGAAGAAGAATCTGTCCAAGAGATTTGAGTTGATACAGCAGATCTCCTCCCAGAGAGCAACTGGCAGTCTCTGGAGACAACAGAACTTTACAGGAACAGTATACCAAAAGTCACTAAGTTGTACTAAATTTACCCAGGAATACTAAAAACAAGTTAAATCCCAAAGAAGAGCTGAGAAGGGGGAGGGAAAAAGGTGGAGAAAAGGACTCATCTGTATAAAAAAATTTATAGTGTCACTTTTTGTGAAGCAGAGAACTAGAAACAAAGTGACTTCCTATCAACTAGGGAATGGCTTTTAAAGGTGTGGTATAGGAATGGAATGGAATATTTTTTGTTCTGTAAGGAAAAAAAAAAACCAAAGAGGAATTCAGAGAAATCAGAAAGGACTTGTGTGAACTGATGAAAAGTAAAGAGAGTTGAATCAGAAACCCAATTTATACAATGAATACATTGTAATAAGAAACAGTTGCAAGAGATTAGAATTGAGGCAAATTAGTTACAACTCCAGAATACTAATGTTGAAACATGTTTTCTACCTCTTGCCAAGTGATGGACTAGAAGTACATACATTTTCAGACATAATGATGGATTTGTTTTACTTGCCATTTTTCCTCAAATCTAGACAATTTAGAGAATGGAAATTGGTTAGCTTATTTTCACTTCATAGAGGACAACTGATCTTTATTAAATCTTTAAAAGGACATTGATTAATCAATATTCATAAGGGAAAGTAACAGCATAAAATAATGTAGTAGAATAACTATAATAGAGAGCTGGCCTGAGAGTCAGGAAGAATTGGATTGGAATCCTTATTTGACATATACTGGCATTGTGCTCCCACCAAGTTATTTAACAACCCAGTGCTCTAGGCAAGATTATAAAGTGCAGAGGATTCAATTTTTATTCCTTTGATATAATGCAGAACTTGCTTACAACAATAAATTAGTAGGTTCTGTGAAAGCTTGACAAGTGAAATATTACAGAGGTCCATTAGTTGCATTGGAACAATTTTGTTGCTGGCAAGATCTCCTAAATTATGATCCCATGATTGTTGGGATTTTTGCAACATTAGGTGGGCTTTGGTTCTAATAAATTAAAGCTGGTCAGGGGGAAGGAGGAGTTAGAAGGGTGGAGGGGGAATCATGTTGGTTGTATTGTTATATGGAGTTTAACAGCCAATATTTCAATTTAAGTAAATTTCCAGAATCTATAATATGTTCATATTCAAATGTGAGTACAAAGATATTTCCCTAAATCAAATAATTTGGATTACTTATATATCTCTGTATAAAAAAAAGTTGGCTGTACATTTAACACGCCTCTGTTGTTAATTACTTAGACTCTTGAAGAATTTATTATGAAATGAATTATCTGAGAAAAAAGGAGATACTAATGAATAGTTGTCAGCATAGCAGAGCAGATATTGAACTATTTGAAATGCAGATTTTTATTTTTATTTATTTTTTGTTGAAATATACTTTCACTGTGTGCCATCTGCTGGTCAGTGTTTAGATGACAGGGCTTCCATTACAAACAACCAGAATAAGAACCAAATGGAATAGATCTAGAGTCTAAGAGTAGACAAAAGTATGCTAGAATCTTAGTGCTGGAGGGAAGCTTGGAGGCTCTAGATTAACCTTCATTCCCTTGTTTCAGAGAAGAGAAAACTAGGTGTTCAGATAAAGTAAAATAAACAAGACAAACTCTTCCCCTCCTTAGCCTTTACCTTAAATTGGATACAAGCTATGTGTCCAGTGACTGGGAAGTGGCTAAATAAATTGTGACATTATCAATGTGACAGAATATTCTTGTTGTGCTATGGGTCCGATAACTCTAAAGTGTAAAAAGGGATGACATAGAAAGTAATGCAGAATAATGAAATCAGAAAACAATACATAAACTGACTTAGACCATATAAAACAATGAAAGCAAAATCTAAGATTTTTCAGGAGAAGGAAACACAAAAGCAAATAAAATATTCTTTTTATTTTGTTTTATTTTGTCCAGATTTTAGGCAAGTTAAAAAAATAAAATCATAAATAGTTGAAATTTCATAACTTTTTATATAATTTCAGTTTGGAAATTTTGTTCTGTTAATCAATTAAAAAAAAAATGTCCCTAAGCCCATTGAAATCCACACAATGTAGAAAAACAAAACAAAACAAATAAACTAGGGAATAATTCTCAATCTAGGATTTTGATCTGCACCATTTGATAGAGTACTAAAATAAATGAGATCAATCAGTTAATACTTATTAAACCTCAACTATGTGCCAGATATTGAAATTACAAAAACATCAAAATATTAAATGAATAAAAATAATCTAAGAAACTCAACATATTTTATATAGAGAATGTATACTCCTTGAGGCAAAAATTTTTTAATTTTTGTCTTTGCATCTCTCCCAGCTACCAGTATCAGAAATACACTAGATACTTAATAAATATGTTTCTTAATTGATTATTTAATATTAATTCCAAGTTCATTTTAAAATTTTTAAGTAATAAACTTTTGAAAAAGAGAATTTGTAGCAATTTACTTAAGAATTAAAAAAAAACTTTCAAGGATTACAAAAAAAGAGGATATTTTGTGCCTTTAATTCTTACTGAAGTTGGAAATTTTCTACACTCTTCAGGATGCTTATCAGAGTTAGAACTGAGGTCCTGGGGGCAGCTAGGTGGTGCAGTGGATAGAGCATCAGCCCTGAATTCAGGAGGACCCGAGTTCAAAATCTGGTCTCAGATACTAACACTTCCTAGCTGTGTGACCTTGGGCAAGTCACTTAACCCCAGCCTCAGGGAAAAAAAAAAAAAAAAAGAACTGAGGTCCTTCAATGCCCTCTTCTAATTTTTTATTTTAGAGACATCAAAGTACTTCTATGCCTTATGGTGTATCTGGTAGTAGTTTCTCATGGGATTTGGTGCATCTTATCTCCCTTTCCTTAGCATTGGAGCAATTTATCTCCTCAAATAGATATGTCTTGAAACAGGAATGTATAACCCCTATAAGGGATAAAAAATAAAGTATATAATGATTCTTGACATTTAATCAGTGGACATTGATCATGATGTTCCTTTGTAGCAATGTAGGATCATAGATTTAGATCTGGAAGTGACCTTAGAAGCTTCCTCATTTTACAAATAAGGAAACTGAGGCATGGGGAGATTGTGATCTACTCAAAGTAGTGTCAGGAAAGGGCTTTAATAGCCAGTTCTCTGGCTTCTTTTTCTTGTGATTCATGCCATGGATAAAGGATGTGATGGGGGGAAATTTTAAGAGCAATGTGGGGATTGAACAGTAACTGTAGATGGGAAATAAATGTGTATTGGAAAGCTGGAGTTGCCAGAAATGATAGTTTGAGCTGGGATGAGCAAGTAAATATTTCATACTCATTTACATTTTCAATATCCTCATTCTAAAGTTTTTGGAATTAAATTCAATATAAACATTTATACAGCACCTACTGTGTTCCAGGGGCCAAAATGAAAACCAACGCAGTCTCTATTCTCAGGGAATTTGTAAATTAATCTGACATATACATCATTATAATGAGAATAATGATGATTATGAAGATAACAACAACAATAATAACTAGTAAGCATTTATATAGTATCTACTACATGCCAAACACTATATTAAGTGCTTTAGAAATATATCATTTGCTGGCTGTGTGACCATGGGCAAGTCACTTAACCCCAATTACCTCAGCAAAAAACCCAAAAACCAAATATATCATTTGATCTCATTTGATACAAAGGGCTATGACATGTATATACATTAGTATGGTCCAGGGTAAAAAGGATAGGGGCAAAGGAGCAATCAAGGTGGAGTGTTCTAGGAAAATCTTAGAAAAGAGAGATCATTTATAGTAGTTCATAGAGGAGCTGATACCAGAGTTTATGTCCAAGAGAAGAAAAAGATTTCAACAAACTGACATGAAAAAGGAATAAATTCCAGGTTATCACCACCAGGTGGTGATGTCTAACAAGATTTGGAGATTTAGCAAAAAAAAAAAAAAAAAAAAAAAAAAAGTTAAAAGAAAAATCATTCTCCTTTCTCCCCTCTCCTGCGTCACCCCTTCCCTTTGGAATTTTGAGTACAGTTTCCCAACTTCTGCATAAGGTAGACTAAAGTGTGAGATTCCTTCTTAAATCAACATCTTTAATCTGTCCTTGTGGAAAGCCTTTGAATTGTTAAAGAAAAGACAATGGAGAGGCCATAGTGAACTCCTTGGCTGAGTTATTTATCTTGAGGAAAAGTTAGAGTCTTTATTATCTAAATCAAACCACTAGTGACCAAATGATATGGTAAATATTTGCCTTGAGGAAAAGTTAGAGGTTTTTACTATCTAAATAAAATCACTAGTGACCAAATACCATAGGGTAAATATTCCTGAGTCAAGTGGTTCTGCTATTTAGAAACTTATAAATGTTATTGATAAAATAAAAATTTTCACTTTCATTTAGTTCAGCCTCCAGCTATGAGAAAAGGAAAACCTGTAGCATTTCATTTCTGTATACCAAAAACTATTCAGTGGTTCTCTTCATTTAAATTCTCTCTGTATGCAATTAATAGGAGACAAAAATTGCATAGAAGTTATAACCAAATGTAGTTTTATATGAAAACATCAAACTTAAGGTGTTAGATGTTAAAAAAAATTGATAAATTCATTAGAGAATGATTGCCAGACTGCTAGCAGGGAAAGAGGAATTCAGTTAACAAACATTTAGTAAGGGCAACTATTGTCCCAGATGTTTTTCAAAGTGTAGGGATACAAAGGTGGGTTTTTAAAAAAAGTCCCTGTCCTCAAAGAGCTCATAGTCCAATGATAGAGAAAGCTGCAAACAACTATGAACAAACAAGATACATATGAGATAAATTGGAGGGAATTTCAGAGGGAAGGCACTAAGATTAAGGAGGTAGAAAGATTTCTTACAGAAAGTGAGGTTTTAGCTGAGATTTGAAGGAAGTGAGGAAAGCCAGGAGGCAGAAGTAAGAAAGGAGAGTTGTGAGACAGTTGGCAGAAACTTTGAATGAGGAATAGCAAGGAGACCAGAGCAAATGGATCATAGGGTATATGGAGAGGAAGAGAGGATAGAAAACTGGACAGGAAAAAAAGAAGGTCCAGTGGATGGAGCCCTCATCTGGAGTCGGGAAGACCTGAGTTCAAATCCAACTCCAGACACAAACCTAATTGTGTGACCCCAGACAAGTCTCTTAACCCCATTTGCCTCAGTTACTTCATCTGTAAAATGACTGGTGAAGGAAAAGGCAAATCACTCCAGTATCACTTCAAGAACTCCATCCCTTTATGCTCCCCCTCCCTCCAAAAAGTCACAAAGAGTTAGACAGAACTGAAACAACTGAATAGTAACAACTACAGGAAGGGGCAAAGTTACCAGGTTACGAAGTTCTTTAAATACCAAACAAAGGATTATATATTTGACCTTGGAGATAATAGGGAGAACTGGATTTTACTGAGCATTTGGAGAAGGAAGGGGGGTAATTGAATGGAAAGTGGAAGGGAATAAGTATTTGTTAAGTGATTACTATGTGCCAGGCACTATGCTAAGCATTTAACAAATATCTCATTTAATCCTTACAATAACTCTATGAGGCAGGTATTATTATTATGAACTCCATTTTACAAAAGAGGAAACTGAGGCAGACAGAGGTTAAATGTCTTGCCTAGAATCACATAGTTATTAAATGTTTGAGTCTGATTTAAAAAGTCAGTTCTTCCTGACTTTCTGACTTCAGTGCTCTAATTACTGTGCTGCCCACTGGGGAGAGACTTGTGACAGATTACATCCACAATGAAATCACAGTAATCCTCTTGCTAAGTGATGGGATAGAACTACAACAGCCAAGAGTGTGCATTCATTCCAACCCAGTTCTTTGTAGAAGTTTGAATAAAGTGTGTGTGAGAGTAGGGGTGTGGGGCCCTAGTTGCATCATCATTCTCTGTTTAAATCTCTATTCAAAGCATACCCTATGACATTTCTGCCTTCCAGATTGTCAGATCACAGCTCAGCACTGTGCTCCTGTGTTCATAGATGCTTCTCTAGAAACTAGAACTGAATCTCCCCAGTACCGAGTTTCATCTTCAGCCACCTCAATTACATTTACTTTCCCTCAAATTTTTCAGCAGGTAAGAAAAAAGAAACACAGTTTGTTTTTTTGTTTTGTTTTTTTAAACTATACTTCCCAGGAGTCTATTGCACTGAGTTCCTTAGGCATTTTCTGCTCTTAGGAAAGTCATCCTGAAGTAGGTTTAGGAGCAAAATGATCTAGTTATGGGTATGTAACAGTGACTGCCTAGTCCCTCACTGTCTGAAAGCTAGCTGTATTATATTTTACTCAGGCCCCCAGGATTCTCCTACACTCTACTCTCTGTCTTTGTCTCAAATTTCTATAGATTGTGTTACCCTAATTTTAGCAATCCAAGCCACAGTGTCATTTAAATAATTTATACTCAGATTAGCTTTTACTAAGCAGTATTTACTTCAAATATATAACTAGAACAAATTCCAAAATTTGGGATGCATAATTCTCCCTTTCATCTGGGGCATAATCCCTTCTAAACTCCTGCAGTGATTGGAGAAGGAAGGAGATTAGATTCTAAATTTAACTCTGTATCTTCAAGGCATTAATCCCACCAAATTCCTGGTTCCTGCCTTGATTTGTCGTCTGAGCTGGCAACATCATCTCTCCTAGAATGCTGATTTCAAGAGCACTATGACTCAAATTCCCAAGACTGGAGTCTCTACCATCTAAGTTTAGAATTGAAAAGAGCAGCTGAAACAACCCAACATTCTATTTCTCGGGACCTCAGGGCCTAAGGATGGAAAAGCTAGCCCTTCCCCACACTGAGTTTAGTACACCCCAAAGATTTTATGATCAAACAAGGCCGAACCCCTGGACATTGGACACTGGATATTGAATATTGGAGAGAGAGACTGAGAGTCAGTTTAGTAATTTAAAGCTGCAGCCTATTTATGACCAAAGAGCCTATAGAATGAGTCTACTTCCATTCATGTGGTTGGAGAATACAGGATGCCTTCTGCCAAAAACCTATTCCCTACAATCTCTCGAATAAATGCTTCCATCTTACATGATCTAGGCATATACTGAAATTGGGATAATATGGGTAATGAGAAGAGTATGAAATTGAAGAACAGCTATTATTCTGGGTAGGCTGAATACTTACCTTTAGGTGAATATTGTTGTTTTATAATTTTCAGTTGTTGTCTGAGTCTTTGTGATCCCATTTGGGGTTTTCTTGGCAAAGATACTAGAGAAGTCTGCAGGTAGTGAGTATCTGAGGCTAGATTTGAATTCATGAAGATGAGTCTTCCTGGTTCCAAGACCTGTACTCTATCCACTGTGCCACCTAACTGCCCCTGTAGGTGAATAGAGTAAGATAAAACTGGAAAGGTAGATTGGGGCCAGATGTATATAGTGTTACATGCTAGGCTATGGAATGACCACTGAAAGAATCGTGGTCTGGTAGTCAGTTAATCTGGTAGTTGGAAATAGAGACAGAAACAAAGAGAGAGAGAGAGAGAGAGAGAGAGAGAGAGAGAGAGAGAGAGAGAGAGAGAGAGAGAGAAAGACTGAAAAAAAGGATCAAATAGGCTGGTAGCATTTAAGCTGAGATTAAATGACTTGACCAAGATCACATAGCTCAAATAGGCTGGTAGCATTTAAGCTGAGATTTGAAGACAATTCAAGATTCTAAGAAGCACATCTGAGAAAGGAGCATATTCCATGTATAGAAAAGGCATCTTAAAAGCATGGAAAGAGAAGATGGAGTGTCATGTGTGAAGAAGCAAGTGAATCAGGCAAGAGAATTGGGTTTTAATCCTATGGCTTCCCTTATCTATCTATGTGATAGTGAGCAAGTTCCCTTCATCTTTGTGGGCTTCAGTTTCCTCATCTGTAGAAATGAAAGGTAGAATAATCTTGAAAGTTCCTGACATCTCTAAAATCCTATAATTCTATGATTTTTTTTTTTTTTGCTTTCTAGCAATAATTTTTCATCCAAATGCTACTTGGTTTCCTTCCTGTTAACTTCTGGCATTTGATCCTAGTCTGAGCTTCACCTTGAATACAAGTTGTTGATTGAGCATTTATTGAGTGCAAAACACAACAAAGGAATGCTGAATTTCTGCCTTCAAGAACTTATACTCTAGTAAAAAGATGAAGAGAATACACAAACATAATAATAGCACAGGGTTAGAAATAAATGCCATAAAGTACAAGAGGAATGCTGAGAGTTCAGAGAAGAGAGAGACTAAACCTAATTAGGGAATTAGGGAAAGTTTCTTAGAAGAAATGAACTTTAAAGGGAACTTTGAAAAAGGGATGGAATTTTGATTGGCAGAGATGCAAAGATTGGGCATTATGGGTGGAGGGAACAGTATTACTGATGAAAGATGGGGTGGCTAGAAAATATTTGGCATATTTAGAATCTAGGGAGTTCTCTGTTCTGTTTATAATAACCATAAAAGCTAACCAGTTTGGTGAAGGTCATATGTCATATAAAAATAGGTTAAAGGAACTGGGGATCTGTAGACTGGAGAAGAGAAGACCTTCATATCTGTCTTCAAGACAAAACTGTTCAGTGAATTAGTTGGGTTGGTCCAGAGGGATGAATTTGGAAAAAAATGAGTAGAAGGGGTAAAGAACTAAGTTTAAGTTTTATTTAAGAACATTATTCCAAACAATCAGAACTATCTCAAAGTGCATTGGGTGCACTTTGGAGGCAGTCGGTTCCCTCTAATAGGAGGTTTTCAAGCAAAGATCAGTTTTCAGATATATTGCGAGATGATATTTTTGTTCAGGTGTGGTTTGAATTAGTTCGCCTCTGAAGTGCTTTATGAATCTGAGATTTTTTTTTTTTAAGCTGTAAGTATAGAGGGACTTGTAGGGGACCAGAAAAGAGTAAAAAAAAAACCAAGGCAGCTTTAATGAGAATGGAAGAGGCAAAGCCAAAACCTTTTATTTGTCAATAGTTCTTTACATCAGTCAAAATACATTCACAGAAAATACAATGATCATGTACATTGATAATCACTGAACTCCAAAAAATGGCACTGTATTTTAACATACTAAAACTACTATTTTTTTTCATTCCAAATTCAAACATTTTCACAATACTTAATCATAAAATCACAGTAACTACAGTAGAACACCATATTTTTAGGTAACCTATCCTAAATCTTCAAAACAATGTTAAAGCATTTATAGACTGCTTAGGGGACCAAGAACACAATAAGTTTTTGTTTGTTTGTTTATTTGTTTGTTTGCTTTTTATAAAAAGGAAACAATATGAGATTGGTTTATATTGTACAGATTAATGATGAACCTTTGGGTTTGTCTATATATCAACTTACCCCAGAGACACACCAGTCCATGAAAGTGTGAATCTCTTTGATACTGATGCCTGTACAGAAATAGTCTTGAACCCAAAACTCTTTTTTTTTTTTTTTCACATATTGTTGTTTGGCACAAATTTCCTTTTTAGTAAAACACCTGGTATAGAACAAAGAAACATAAGTCTGGTCTAGCTGCCTACCATAATTAAAGCCAGTTTCTCACCCAACTTTGATGATAATATGCATTTTCAATAGGTCTTTTCATTATTTACTTATTTATGTCAAGGACTCAAACTCCCACCTCTTGAGACAAATAAAGTGAAAATAACTCTAATTTGAGAACCATACATGGAACACATTCATTCAAACAAGGGTGAAAGAAATTGTCTGGATTTGTGGTCTAAGAACCCTTAAGAGGTCCTGTGACCCTTTCAAGGGGTTCACAAGGTCAAAAGTATTTTCATAATAGTATTAAGATATTTTAATTTCTAAATGCCTAGATATAAATTATGTAAGCAAAAGGTCTCTTGGAAGGGAGTCCTCAAAAATTGCTAAGGCTGTAAAGAGCTAAAGTCAAAAAGTTTGAGAATCACTGGTTATAGAATTTAAATATTGTACCTGGATTTTATTTAGAGAGAAACTCACTTAGGACCCTTATATAGTTCTCCTCTTGTAGGTGTGGCTCAAACATATGCATTTATTATGAAAGTGAAAGGCAGAAGTGAGGCAGTAATGCAGTGATAGCAAAATCACCAGCTCCTGAAGAAAAGAGTGACTGGGAAAGGATCACTACTTGAATTGCTCGAATAAATTAATGATATCTATACAACGGAATCCAAATTAGGAGAACTCAGATCTCCTGTTTCCTTTTCCTCTTAAAGATTATGATTATGTTTCTAAGATGGAATTTTTTTCTGTGAATCCAACTAGAGAATATTGATTGAAATGGCATCTCTAATTCATCACTATTTAGCTACCTGATATAGCTATGAAAATTACTATGATCATATAAAGTCCAGTAAAATGAATAGTAATCATTCAGAAACTCAAAGTGTTGTTTAAATCCTTGCTCACCATGTTTCTGTTATTAAAGAAGTATTTATATGAATATGTATACACCCCCACACTCCCCCACAGACATATACACATATAAAAATAAACCAAGAGGCTAAAGTTAAAACTACTTTAGTTAAAACTAGAGCCTCTTTCCATATGCCAAGTCTAGACACAAATGATACTTCATAGTGAAATGAACTGGATTAGTTGGATAATTTAGGAGTACAATAAAGTAAGAGACCATTATCATTTTGACTGAGTAGATAGTGTAAAATGTTAATTCTTCTATCTGGGCTCTGGAAGTTGATAGATCTGTCATTCTGGGCCCAGAGGGATGAGAAGTTATTATTATTTTTTTTTATCTGTGATTTTATTGATCCAAGAAACTCTTTCTACCCATGCAGCTTTATACCTATATTGATAGATTATTATTAAAGTTGGAAGAAAGCTAGTCCAACCATCTCATTTTAGGGGTTAAAGAAATGGAGGGCAGAAAAATTAGAATAAACAGTGAGTTAATGGCAAAGTAGGGACAAACACCCAGTTGACTTTTCCAAAATAACTTACATTAATAGTTTAAAAACAATTTTTCTCACAACAACCTAGTGAGGTAGATAACACAAGTATTATTATTGTTATTTTAGTGTTGAGGAAACTGAGGCTTAAAAAGATTAATCAGCTGGTAAATGATAGTCAAAATTTGAACCCAGTCTGCTCTCATGATTCTAGGTCTAACATTCTATCCAGTATTACACTTGTCTCCTATTAGTAACAAAATGTATCACATCCAAGGTTCCTTCCCAACTCTAAAATTCTATTAAACCATATCACTGCAACTAAAATTTCTGAGAATGTTGATAGTAACAAAAAAGACACACTTGTTATATTTTAATTAAGTGTCTTATTTTACTTATAAATCCTATTTCATTATAAGTGAAATTATTTTGGAGGTGGAAGTTGAGAATTATATAATTTTTAAAAATGTATCCTTATTGATATCACCCTTTAAAAATTACTACACCCATTTTTGCTGGGTATTTTATTGAATTGTGAATAAATATCATTCATAACACACTATAACTTTAGAAAAATAAGGATTGATGATTCATCTCTATGACACAGAAAAAACCCAAGTAAGTGATTCATTTCAGTCTGACATTATTTAATGTAAGATCAGACTACTCCCTGGTCTGATGCTATTACTGACTGGCATAAGAGGTTTCACATGCTCTGTTTTCAATCTGGGCTAGTTTGTCTCTCTTTAGCCAAGCTATTGCCCCCTTTCCCCATTCCAGGAGGTTCAATATATTAATGCCAAACTTCATGCAAAAGCCAGTCACTGTAGTTCGGAACTCCAAACTCAAAAGATCCTCAGGTAAAATCTCCCTGGTATCTGGTATATAGGCACAATCCACCAAGCCCAGCTATTAAACATTTTTAACCTTAGGTTACAACAACTCTTATTTGTGGAGTGCTTTAATGTTTGCAGGTCACCTTTTGAGGTAGATAATGACAGTGTTATTATTCTCAGAAAACTGAGGCTCTCAGAAGATCTTTACAACTTAAGCAACTTCAGATCAAGACAAAAGATCTGGTGGTTCAAATATTCTCAGTCTCATTAAATTGATCATTCTATATCAATCCAGAAAACTCTGACCACTATGCTTTATAGGACCTTCAAATATTTCAAGGGACTTAGCATAACAGAGCAAGAAGAAACTGGAGAAGATATATTTCAGTTTAGGAGATTTACCTTTGAAGATTGATTGTTGGAAAAGAATTCCCAGCTCTGAGTACTATGGAATGAATGAATGCAAAGCTCAGAAACTTTGTAAAATCTCTTTTTGGAGATTTTAAAGGTGACTATAGCTATTTACAATTATGGGACAAGAAAAGTAGGTGATTATGAGAAAGCAAAGAAAATGACAAGATCTCTTAGTACTCTAAGATCATGGTATATCATAAGGAAGTGAACAGAGTAATTTGCCATATTGGATTCTGCTTATTTCAGATCCCATATCAGATATTGAGGCTAACTCCCTCAGTATCAAGAGAAGGGGAGGATTGGTAATTATACTAACCAACTAGGAAATTCGAGCTGAAAATCCCATTTTTTCTATATAACTAGATAAAAAAGATTTTGTTAATTTCTCCTTTGAATCATATAAGTAGTTGTGGCTCAGGATCATTTTATGAAGATGAGTTAAATCTGGTTTTTAATAATTCTATCCAAATAACAGCTAAATTATCAGAGGTTAATGTATTGTCAAGAAAAGTGTTCCATGTTTAGAGAATAAAGAAATAGAAGCATGGTTCCCAACATGTTAATATGCTTACTCCTGAGGGATACAAGAAACTTGTCAAGGAGGCATGGGGAACTTTTGGCAAATAATGATAGCATCCTACTGAAATTTTATCAAAGTAGTACTATTAGTGACAAATGCAGTTATGTACCAAATACACTTTTTTCTTTATGAAAAATATATTTATTTTATTTCCTATGTGCAGATGCATTGCAAACTTTAGAATTTTTTTCTTTTCATAATAAATAGAGAGTATGGAAAGGTTTCTTGAAAGACAATGGGAATAGATTCTATAAAATCTTTGGAATCCTAGCCATAATTACTTCTTATAAAATTTGGACTCTGTGGGGAGGAAGCACATAACTGTGCAAAATTCCCACTATTCTATATTAATCAAAAGGAAAGAGGTAATATAATAATAATAATAATAATTAGCATTTTATAGCATCTGCTTTGTGTCAAGTCTTGTGCTAAGTACTTTACAAATTGATCTTATTTGGTACTTTTGGGTCAGCACAAAAACCAAAGATAAAAGACCAGCAGGATCCACACAAAACACATAAGGGAAATTACCTGGTGCTATAAGAAAGAATGGTAAGTGAGGACTTCTGGGAAGAAATAGAGAAAGGTCTTATAGCCAGAAAGGACCAAAGAGGTCAATCCTCTCTTTTTATATATGAGGAATTTGAGACCCAGACAGATTTAGTGCATAAAATCATGTAGGTAATAGCATAAAGATAGTTTCAATCTCAGTCCAAAACTAACACTCTTGATTGTATGTATTATACTGTATTTCATAGAAAGATAGGTTTCACTTCATGATAGGAGAGAGGGGAAGAAATGACAAAAGATGGTTAGAGTTGAATAACAGGTACAACAGGATAACATCAGGAGATGATCACTTTTGCTAAGTAGAGGATATAGAACAGGCCTGCTTCAGAGAAAAAGGCCTTGCCTGAGATGCTATCGTTTATTCATTTAACAAATATTTATTAAGAACCTACTAAATGACAGTGTAGATGGAGATTGAAATTGAGAAGACGATAAAGACCAAAGATAAGTTTAAAATCTTATAGAAGGAAACCAAGAAAAATTCTAAAAAGTAGAATATACTAGGTGGGAAGTCAAGTCAGCCAAGTCAAAGTCAGGTATTATGCTTGACGCTGGGATAGTTTAGACATAGAGACAAATGGAAGGAGAAAGAAAAATATTTTAATAAAGTCTTGAAGAACTAATGATATAAAGCACAAATAGAAATAGTAACAAGTAATATGATTTGCATGAGAATATAGAAGGAAGCCTATAAAACTGTAAATAAAGAACTGGAAAAGTAGGAGAAGGGAAGGAAAATTTAAAGATGTTTGTACATTGATAAAGATTGAAATGTGATTAAATATGTAAATGTTAAAAAAAAACCATTTATTTATATTTTTAAAGGGAAGAACAGTAAATATGTTGAGCACTGTCTATAGGGGAATAGAGAATTGGCTTTGGAGCCAACTCTCTGAGTTCAAAACTCAAGTCATTAATAGTGGTGAGGTCATAGGCAATTTATCTGATTTTTTAGTGCTTCTCAGCCTGATGTAGAAGACTTTAAATTACCTGGGAATCATTGAGGTACATCTTGGTTGAGATCTAGAACCCCTCTAAATATACATAATACACTTTCTCACCTATAGCTTTGTAACCAAAATCTACAGTGTTATACTATGGCCCTTAGCCTTAAACCCAGAATGAGTGTGGCCTCAAGCAAATAGATCTATTGAAGACCATAGCTTAAAAAGGTTAAGGTCTCTCATTGCTTCTAGGACCATCTCCAGTCTTCTAGATCTACATCTGGCCACTAGAAACAAATGGCTCTACAGGGCAAAATGAGGCAGGTTACCTTGAACAGCTTTCCCTCACTTAAATCCAATTCACTTGCATGTCATAGAATCACCTCCCTGAAGTCATGGTCCTCTTTGAGAATGAAGGACAAACAACAATATCTTATCCAATTTTTAAAAACCTGTGAAGCTCATGAGCTTATGGAAGTACTTTGAAAAATGTAAAATACCATATAAATTTCAGTCAATTAGTCAAAAAGCATTTATTAAGTGCTTACTATGTGCCAGGTACTGTAAGGGATAATTGCTATGACATCATGACTACTAAAAGATGGCAGATAAAAGATCAGAGATCTAGCAGGAGGTGTATATGTGTGTGTCAAAAAAAATTGGCTGAAGTTTGATTATAGAATGTTGACAAATAGTCATTAAGACAGCCAAACCTAAGTTGTCGGTGTTTATATTTAGATTTGGCTTAAAGTGTTGCCAGATGACAAAATCAGATGTGTCTTCCCCATTCCTTAGTCAAGAACAGCTGAACTTGAGATTCTTTAGCATAGATGAATATGATTAGCTTAGTACCCACCTCCTGTTACACAGGATTTTAATCCCTTTCCTTTCAATAGTCTTTTTCCATGTTATTTTCATGTAAGGTTAGCAAACCTGGCTCAAGATGGGAGCCAGAATTCATCAATCTTTTCAATGGGGGCTGCAATCATTTTCAAAATTTTTATTCTGATTCATTATGCTAAATAGAACAGATATATTTCTCAGGGGACTCATGACCATAGTGTGATATATGAAGAGGTAGAAGGGAACTCAGCTATGTTTTATAGACAACAAGGAAGTGGTGATCCAGAAAAATGAAAATAGCTCACTAAAGAACACAAAGGTAGTTATAGTGTCAGAATTTGAACCCAAGTCCTCTGACTCCCAGCCCAATCTTCATTCTACTCTACTAGCATCACAACAATTGAAAATGGCATTTGTCTTTTCTTTGCACTTGCTCTAGAATGTTATACACAGTGCCAGGTTTATGAATCCTCTATCCCTGTTGCCTTGACTTTTTTTTCCCTGGAAGTCATGGCTTTTCCCCACTTTGTGTCTGGGTTTTTGAAGAGTATATAAGCATCTATTCTAGAAGTAGGAAAGGATTTTGAAATGAAAATATCTAGAGGAGCCTGTTGATAGGGTTCGCATTAGTGCCAGCAGAAAGAGGGGAGACTCACATCTTGGTGATTTAGATGGTTTGACCATGGAAGTGAGGGTCATCTGTATCATTCCTTATTTGCTCCAGATTAATTCAAACTACGTGCTTGCCCTTTATCTTCCTCCTTCCCATTTTCCTTGCTACTAGGCTACTAGGCAGATGAAGTACCATCTGAAATGTCTCATAAGCAAATGTTTATGTTATGTAACTCTGACTAACATCACCCAGCATTAGCAAGTTAAGGGATATATAGAATTGCATAAATCATTGCTTTAACTTTCAAGCTTAGAGTCAGAGAATATCAGATAATCTACTTCAACTCATAAATAAGCAAAAATTTCCTTAATAATATTTTTAAAGTGGTCATTTATTCTCTGCACGAAGACTTCTAGTGCTCAGTACTTCCCTAAATAGCCTCAGGGAATTTCACTTCTTGCCAGCTAATTCTTAGGACTATTGTCTTTGTATTTGGCTAAAACCTGTCCCTCTATAACTTTCACTCATTGCTCTTAATCTGCCCTTTAATGCCAAGCAGAGAATCATAATTTGTCTTCTACATGACGATTTTTCCCAATAATTGAAAACATCTAACTTATTCCTGATATCTTCCCTTCACCAGTCTAGTTGATTTTACTGTGGGCAAGCTACAACTTTTCAGTCACTATCCTTCCTGATATATGATGACCTCAATGAACATAATAATGAGGAAGAATATAGTATGTTTAAATTTTCCTCTCTTTTTCTAGACATTATGCCTCTTGAATTAAGCCTAAGATCACATATGATTGCCATATATTACTGTTGTTTCATATGGAATTTATAATCTACTAAAATCCCTTAAGTTTTTTGTTTTCATAGGAACTATATCTTCAACAATTGATTTTTTTGAACTCAAAAATGGGAGAGGAAACATCAATAGGAGAGATAACACATTATTTATACTTTATTATCAATGAAATTTTTACTGCTCTTAATTAGAGGGAGGAAAAGCAACTTTGATAATCTGAGTGATGGGATAAAGGGTTATATACAAGGCAGTGGATTGAACAAATAAGTGGTTTGTAAAGAGTGCATAAAGCAAATTTCCCAATTTTTGACCAAGATCTGAAACAATTAAATGCCTTACCCTAATTTTCCAGCTTACTAGTAATAAAATATCACATAATGGAGATACATAAATCTATAATTGGCCAACAAGCACTTATTTAAGTGCCAGTTCTGTGACAGCACTTTATTAGCTGTTAGAGATACAAAATAGAAAGAAATAATCCATACTCAGCTGCTTGTGCTCTTTTAATTTATTAATTTGTACAAAACTTCAAGGAATGGGTGTATGGATAGAAGTGATTTTAACATACAGTTTTATAGGGGAAAAAAAGTAGGTATCTGATTGTGTTTACTTGATGACAAATACCTGGATAATACTGGAAAATTTTGTTTGATTAATAACTGAACATTTTAGGTTTTACCAAGCTGTTTAGTATCCTGGTAAAAAAAAAAATGATGTCATTGTTGACCCAGTTATCTTGGCTATATTAACTACTGATATGATGGATTGGTGCCGTCACTAGGGACTGCATTGTTTTGTGGCCTAGTTTGCTGACTAGATGTTGGGATATTAAAAGTACAATTTTCCCCTGTATTATGACTTCTAAAAATCATTAACAATTGAGAATTTCTGTAGTTGTTAGGTAATAGCTGAACTGAACCTGATAATTCACTTCTGAAAACAGGTTTTTTCAAATTAATAAAATCACTAACATTGGCATAGCATTTTCACACATAAGATTTTATTTGAGATCCTTTGATCATCACAATGACTCTGCATAGTGGTAACAGAGAAATTATTATTTCTGTTTTACATATGAGAAAAACAGAATCACGGAACTTAAGATCAAAAAGCTAACAAGTATTAGCATTATACTAAAACTTGGGTCTTCTGAACTCTTAGTTCAGAGAAAAACCCCAAACTTTTAAAGGATTGATCAGAATGCACCATATATCAATCATATTGTTGTTAAAGAAACTTCATCTGCTCATAATACATGTGAAAGCTTTTGATGAACATGAAGGAATTAGGATAAGGATAAAATTTGATTTTTATGTTTAGCCATTGACTGAGTTTCTTTGAAATAAATCCAATTAAAAATACCATATCAAAACCAAGAAATTCATTATTTGTGTCAAATCTAATTTGGAGTTGCTCTCTGGAAACAACAAAAAGGTATGAAGTACCATAGAGTTAGGATATAGGTACAATGGAAAGATCGCTATTTCGGAGGCATGAGACATAGGCTCAAATGTGACTCTGCCATTTAATTCACCTCTTTGCCTTTCTACTCTTTGGGTCTCAATTTTCTTATTTGTGATATGAAAGTATAGGACTAGGAAATCTTTCAAGGTTATACCACCTCTAAGACTGTGATCCCATACTGGATAAGGAGAGCCTATTTAGCACACTCAGATTCTATAGAGTAAAAGGAGGCAGCAATGAAGAGGCATTGAACTAACTGGGAAAAGATCTGGATTCAACACATACCTCAGACTTAATAATGATGTGACCATGGACAAGACACTATTTCACAGGATTATTGTGAAGAAAGTCCTATGTACCCTTTAATGTGCTATAAATCCATGCACTGTATTCTTACAAGTGGATCAATCCCATGTGCCAAAGGTAGATAATAGGGCCATGAAATAGAAAAGTTATTTCTTAGAAAATGCTAGCAGGAATTTCACAGGAATTCTTCTGGGTGAAAGAGCATGGGTATGGCCTAAAGTGGGAATTTCTAGTAAATTATTAAATGAGACAGAAAATCATTGCCCACATGTGCTATGTTGCACAGTAGAATTAATGCAGTCATTCAGATTATTTGGTTTTTACAGAGTCAATGCTAAGATGGAAACTTCATACTTTTTTCCTCAGTAGGCTTTTGACTACATTATCCATAAAGTTGCCTCAACTTTCCATTATAAATGGATGTGTAAACATAAGTTCTTTCTAGATTATAAAGCATCAACACATCTGGTACATCTGATTTACCATGGCTGGCCTCTAAAGCTCTACTTTGTGGCAAAAAACAGTAGTAATTTGGCTCCAATCTTGCCTAGCCTGCATTATGTAGATCTAGAAAGAAGCTAAGAAAAGATGAGGGCAGTAAGCACTGAGTGAATCTAAGCATGGCAAACAATGAATAAGGCAAACCTAAAACACCAGTGTTTCTTTTGAGGGTTTGAATTATTTAGTTAACTGTGATTGTATGACTCTGGCTTCAGATATACCCATGTTCATACAGGCATAAGTAAGTGAATGGTTGGGCAATTATCTAGTGAATTTAGGGTAAATTTTTATTTTGTATCAAAGATGCTGATTGAGTACTCATTGTGTGTAATATTTTCCACACCCTGTACTAGATGCTGCATGAAGGATACAAAATAAAAATATGCAGCATAGTCCCTGCCCTCTAGGAGCTTACAATCTTTTTCCTTTACCTACATTAGATCTGTACAATGCCAAACTTCAGGATGAAAACTGAAAATTCAGTCAAATATCAAAATGGTTGGTCTATTTGATGCCAAATTCTGGATATTTACAAATGTCTAGATAATAGTGAAAATTTTCAGTTTTATAGTTATGTTTGGTATTATTTAGCTGTAGCCACAATGTCTGCAGGGGGAGATTCAAGTGGATTTTCAGTAATTACTCAGTTTGATTACTGTGGACAACTAGTCTCTACATTCTAACTACTAATCTTGTTCGTGGCTATGCAGTGATGAAATAAACCACATAACTGCCAACTCTCTAGTTTATTCTTTAATGAGGTAGAAAAAAAAAGACTGGAATAGCTTCCACTTTAATTCTGTTCCCCATTCATTTGCCACCTTAGATTTGGGGAGTATTGAGAGAAAGCATGAAGAAGCTTGGGAAAAAATGAGACATGAAGAAAAGGAGGATAAAAAATGATGGATGAAGAGTGTGGGAGACAGATTCCAGAATGGTTTTGTATTATCTCAAGAGCCAGGATATTGAAGAATTAAAATTCATTTCTCCTGTCTCCTTTCCAACTTCAAGCAATGAGTATGGAGACATAAGCTAAGTGATTTCAATATAATTACAATTTTAATATTTCATACTCAACTCTCCAAAATTCATACTAGTGATATAAGATTTAGATAATTTTTAAGGTTTTCATATTCAACTTTGGATTCCCGCCCTCCTCCCCCAAATTGATTTACCTTCTACAACAGATAATCAAGAGTTAACTGTGTATAGTTTCTGGCTATTATACACAAAGTGAAATGCTGCATTTCTAAGCATTTTCCCATTAAATTTAATCTATGTAGGAAAAGCTGGATGAGTCATGCCCCCAATTCTTTTTTTTATCCACAACAGATTTCTTTTGCCCAAATCACTTGTATAGTTGTTTGAGTTCTCCAATTCATGCTGTTTTGGTACATACAGCCTTAAATAATATCTGCAATATCCATTCAAATGCTCTTAAAGATAGGTCACCAGAGATCCCATGACAATTCAGAACTGAGATTTACTGGGGACCCATCCTTTGCAAATTACATCTGTGGAACTGGGTCCTTAAAAAGGCTACAGTTTTTCTTGGTTAACAGTTTCACCCCAAACAAAAAATGTCTTTTTCTTGCAGTCTGTTATCCTGATTTGAAGATTATAGAATTCCAATTTGTTGATAACCCATAGATTCTGGGCCTGCAAAACATTATAGGCAGCTAAATATTCATCATAAGAATGATACTACCTGGGAAGGGTTTGTCAGATGGACTACAGATGAGGAATGTTCTCAAGAAGATGCTGAATAATCTTCTTTATTGTTCTAGGCATTTTTCTTTATTTCTTGGAATAAAAATCATTTCCAGAAAGTCCCTAGTTTCATCTGGATGCAAAGACAAGTCATTTTTTTTCTGAATACTTTCAAGACAGCATCCTGCCAATGTCTGCACGTGAAACCTCTTCAGAATTGTAACAAGGATGACTTTCATCATTACCATGGCAATGTATTTTCCTGCACAGCCACGGGGCCCAAAACCAAATGGTTGAAAATAACGATGAGGAACCTATAAGAATAAACAGAAAATTGAAGAAGTTTGTGAAAGGCAAGTAGTATTTATCTAACATTAAAAATTTGGTTGGTCTGATTTATTAATCAAATCTTAATGCAAGCATCAAGACCACTGATTCAGGGTTCCAGTCATTTAACCTAATAGCTCCTTAGAAGATAAATTACAGTGAATCAAGCTGAAAAAGTTTTTACAGTTGAGTTTGATTTATCTAATAATAGCTTCAGTATTGGATGGTTCTTGCCATCCAATTTTTTTTCAGGTAAATGTATTTTAAAGAAAGACAGCATAGGTCATTTCCTAACAATATGGAAGCTATCTCAGATTCACATCAATTTCTTTATATATATATATATATACATATATATATATATTATTTATAAGATATATGCATGGTGTTCAGCATTGACAATTGCAAAATCTTTTGTTCCAATATTTCCCCTCCCTCCTCCCACCTCCTTCCCCCAGATGGCAGGTTGACCAATACATGTTAAATATGTTAAAGTCAAATACAATATACGTCTACATGTCCAAACAGTTATTTTGCTGTACAAAAGAATTGGACTTTGAAATAGTGTACAATTAACCATTCATATCAATTTCTAAATGAATATTCTAAGATACCAGATACCTGGATAATTTTTAAAAATTAAATATGTAGAATTTTGATCTATATAATGTCAAACTTGCACGATTCATAGAATCATTGGATTTTGGGATCTAGATGGGAACTTGAATATTATTTGCTGAAAGTGTTTCTTTTTATAGAATAAGCAAGAAACTAATATTTAAAGGGGTTTAATGATCTGCCATATAAGTAGAAAGTGAAGCCAATCAATTACTTCTGTGTAAAAAGATAGTCAAAACATTGGTTTGGCATAATATAAACAAAACAATGCATTGATTAGATTTTTTAAACTATTAAACCATTTCTACTCATATATCAGAGAATCACAGCTAGAAGGGATCTTTTAAGTCATCTTAGTTTAATGGTGTCAAATTCAAATGGCAACTGATATCTTCCAGTTATATGACTAATAAAACCACAAATTCATATTATCTATGTCATACTCTATTTTAGTTTACTTTGTTAACTATCTCCCCAATTACATTTTTAATCTTGATTCCAGTAACACTCAGGAATTTCTCTGGGCAGTGAGTGTGACACCTTGTATCTAGTCTAAAAGGTTAACTGTTACTTTTTAGGAGCCATAGAGGAGGTAATAAGCAACAGGGCTAAAACCCGGGGGTCTTGGTCAAGTCACATAACCTTTGTCTGCTTCAGTTCCTTCAACAGTAAAAAGAGGATAATAATAGCACTTACTTCTCAGGGTTTGTGTGACGATCAAATGAGATATTTGTAAAGTACTTAGCATAATGGTACCTGGCACATAGTAAGGACTTAATTCTTTTTCTGTTCTTTTTTTCCACCCTCCTTCCCCATTCCCTTTCCTTTTTCTAATGTGTGACAAGGTTGCTGGTTTGGGATGGAATGTAAGAATAGGGTAGATCAGATGCTACTCCAAAGAAGGGAAAATGTGCATTTCTTGTAGGGAAAAGAGGAGTCAAAAAGATGATTTCAGATTTGGTGTAAAAATACCTATTCAGAGGGCAGCTGGGTGATGCAGTGGATAGAGTACCAGTCCTGAAGTCAGGAGAAACTGAGTTCAAATCTGGTCTCAGACACTTAATACTTCCTAGCTGTGTGACTAGGCAAGTCACTTAACCCCAATTGTCTTAGGGAAAAAAATACCTACTCAGAATATTCAGCATTTTAATTTTGTTTTCAATTTAAAAGAGAGGTACATGTTAGTTTATTAAATGCCCAAAAAAGATCTCTTACATTCTTTGCAAAGTTTTCAAGAGTAAATTCATTCGGCTTGGGAAAAAACTCAAGTTTATGCATCCTTCCAATATTCAAGATAATGTTAGTTCCCCTTTTCACTGGATAACCATCAATCACATCATCTTGCAAAGCCTTGCGCATGACCAAGTCCACAACAGGTTGGTATCTCATGCTCTCATAAATGAAACTTTCAACCACTTTTAATTTTTGCACATCATCGATCTTAATGTCTCTCTCACCTATAGGAATATTACAAAAAGAATAAAGGAAGTTAATGTTATCTTCATTGTAATAGAAACCACTTGAGCTATTTCAATTATACAGATCAGTTTTTGAAGGACTTAGTTTAATAATTTTGAAATTTTATAATAACAATACATTGTATGTAAAACCTAGGTTTCAAAGTATATTGTTCCATTACAAGAATGTAAACCATCTAAAAGATAAATGTCTGTCTTATTCTTGAATCTTGTAGATATTTGGCCTTCATGGTTTTACATGCCACCTACTTTACAGCTGGGAATTCTAATATAATTTTTTTTATCATACACATAATTCCATTCTGTCTGGTAAAAAAAAAAACACACACACCTAAATTCCAATATCCCAAGATATCCCTAAAGGGTTTGAATATCAGGTAGCAAAAAAGATTATTTCATTACTTTATTCTCTGGAAAAAAAAAGTTATTTAAACCTTATGTTTAATTTCAAGTACTCTGGCTATAAGAGGACTCTCTGACTAAACTGTTTTTGAGAGGCACTGATTTAACTGAGGCTTTCTTTTAAATCCTTACCAATAACAGTTTGTATTTCATTCATTACTGCTTCTTCAACGTTTGGATGCTTTGCAATCAACAATAACATGAAGTACACAGTGACAGACAGAGTGTCAGGGCCAGCAATCAACATTTCCAGGATGCATTGGTTCACATTCTCCCCTGTCAAGTCTCCACGCCCCTGGAAAATGTAAAGACATTTTTTAAAAAAGAAAGTGACAGTAAAAAATCAAAGTGCTGAAGAAAGGAGGAGATTTAATATTCAGAATAAGAATCTGGAAAGTATTTAGGAATGGTTTAAAAAATAAAAAATCCATATTTTCACTGTAATTAAACAGTCATAAATATTTACCAGAAACTAAGGATTTAGAAGAGACCTGAAAAATTCAGCCTTCCAGCCTTTTACTTCCAAGTATCTGACTATTTGCTATTGTTCAGATACCTGAATGTCTAGCTTAAACATTTGCCTTTCTTCTTTTTGTTATAGCTACATATATTCTGTTTGTTCTGTTTGTTATAATTTCAATCCTGGAATAGAAGATAGGGGTGTGTGTGTGTGTGTGTGTGTGTGTGTGTGTGTGTGTGTGTATGTGTGTGTATGTGTGTGTGTGTGTGTGTGTGTGTGTGTGTGTGTGTGTTACACGAAGGTGCTAACCCTGGGGTAAAGGGATACTATTGCAATAATAAAATGAGGATATGTAGCATCTCTAAAGTAACCACATCCAGAGGTTATGGGATTATTCACTGAAGGCTTTACAACTCCCAGTGCAAAACATGTCTTAATAGTGGTTGGGAACAGGGTCAAAGTTAACAATTGTTGTATACCCTAAAGCTTGGCTTTTAAGAGTAACTAAAAGTAACCAGACTAATGGACACAACGTTTTCTGATCTTACGCTATATTAGTAGTGAAAAATACAATGGTTCTGGAGAGAGGCTACTTGAATTCAGACCTTGCTTCTATTGCATTATTATCTGTGAGTTAATCTTTGCTCTCTATGTATTTATCATATATCTAGTCTGGTTTCAGATTGTATCTGGATAATGCTGAAGCATACAGTCAATTGAGTCAATTCCTATCACCTGCCAATTCAATGAAAAGCAGTCCAATTAAATGTTTGGAATAGTGTATAAGACACAGCTGGTAAATGAAATGTTCACTTTTTAACCAGTTTTTGAAGCATTATACAGCCATAACCTCATAATTGGATATCAGTCCAAATCAAAATTTTCTTATCTCAATCAAAAATAAGCAAAAAGTTTGAACTCAGATTTTCTTAGTAGATAAATTTCTGTTACTTCACAAAAGACACTTCTTTAAATTTGTACCCTTCTCTCTTTAACAAGTCAATCAAAGATATGGTATTATACATCCTGTCAGAATAGCCATTCACTCACAGGGAACATTTTACTAATGGCATAAATGTTTTGATGGTGGGACAAAATTTCAGCAATATTTTTGTTTTAAACATTCTCATGACCACCAATGTAACTTTACATGCATGACAAGTTTTCACATCCATATCTTGCCATAATCATTAAGCCTTGCTGGTTAAATTAAGAAACAATCAGATTTTCACTTTTTTTCCCTGACCAATAGAGCAAAATTCTCTCATATAGCCATCAGACTGCAACTGTAACAATTATCCAAATTGTTAACTGAGATCAATATTTTTTAGAAAAAAAATCATTCTGAAAAAGCAACTAAAGAATTTTTCCAGCCCACTTGTTGAATGGGTAAATCAGCTTGCTTCCTTGCTTTGTTACAGAAATGAAGTGATTTGTACTATTTAGAAGACAATGTATTTTGAAATTTGATTTGAGAAGAGACTAGCATATGGTTAAGGATTTCCAACAAGACTACATCTAATGTTCATAATTATCTGGTTTTTTAATGGATATATATTATATGCATATATGTAAACAGATATGTATATACATATGGACATATTTCTTTCTATATTCTCTACACATATATATTCTACAAAAGCAATTACTGATGATATAAAAATTGCAGTTTACCAAAATGTAGGGTTTGTATAGTTACTTGGATAGTTTAGATTTTTAAAAAATCTATTGAGGAAAAAAGTATTTTAGTTTGAATTATATAGATCATGAACTTCCCTCTAACAAACTTAGGATAGTAAGTCTATCCATCATTTCACTTTAACTAAGTAGACACAAATAATAAGAACAAGTACAAGAGTCTATGCTATTTCTATGTTAAATTGTTGACTGTACCTGGGCAAAAATTAATTGTGAAGCAAAATCCATGCAGTCTTCCAGTTTGTCATCTTTGGAAAGTCTGTGTCTTTTTTCTTCTATTAAAATTTCTATGGCATCCTTCAAATCCTTGCTGAAATAAAAATAAATAAAATTAATCTACCCTGGTTCATCTCAGTTCTGGGCAATTTATCTGTCATTTGTTTAAATAAGGGGTTCAATCTTGGTTAATACCATTTGTATCACTAAATAAATGAAATTGAATTCTTACAAATATGTTTGAATTCCATATATCTTGCATTTCCTAATACTGATTTAGGATCAATTGACACTTTTTTAATGTGCAAAAACTATGGATAGGGTGTCTCAAATGTTTTAGTGTAACTTTAATAGCTTAAAACATCATTAAAATTTCAGAACACTGAAACACATATATGTTTGAATTTGTATAAATGACTACTATGATCTATCATTTATGAAACTAACATATACACACATATCTATAATGTGTATGTAAGTTTATATATTTATGTATGTATAATCCTAGAAAATTCCCTAAAGCAATGCAATCAAACTAATTAGAAATGATCTGATAGCATATTGACTTAGAAGAGTACATTAACATTTCTATGCTCTATTTTATTTTTATTTTGTTAAATATTTTCCATTATAATCTAGTTTTGGCCTTTCTTAGGAGAGTTTCACAACTCAGCCTCCAAGGTAATACATTTCTGGCCTAGAGAAATGAGAGGTTAAGTTATATACATATAATACATATGTACAATATATAAACACATATACATGATAGGGAATATAAGGTTTATATAGCTATAAGTATATATATATATATGTACACACACATCCCTTCCATAATAAGTATATGTATGTATATACTTATGCATACACCTTCATCCCAACCCCAGCCTATACACATGCTTAAGTATATTCATATACACACAAAAATGGTTCTGGATTCTCAATGGCACACTATTGGAGCACATTTTGGAAAAGTTTTAAGTAGAGGCCAGGTGAATGAAAGTATATATAGTGCATAAAGAACACCTTAGCTGCATTAAGAAATACTCTTTAACAGATTAGATGATGGCTAATTAATTTTTCAACCACAGCCATTCTTGAAGGCTATTTTGTAGTAGGGGTTGAAATACGTTGGAGGAGTGAATACTCATATTGATGAAATTGCAGGTAATTAAACTATAAAATACACACACATAATTTGTTGGTATTCATTTTTCAATCATGTCAAATTCTTCATGACCCCATTTGGTATTTTCATGGCAGAGATACTGGAGTGGTTTGCCATTTCCTTTTCCAAATCATTTTAGAAATGAAGAAACTGAGGCAAACATGGTTAAGTGACTTGACCAGGATCACCCAGCGAGTAATTATCTGAAGCAGGATTTAAACTCAGGAAGATGAGTCTTCCTGACTCTAGAACCAGATCTCTATCCACTGGACTTCCTTGCTGCCACATATACATGCACAGGTCACACAGATAAGCATGTGTACATATATATCCAGACATATACATCATGTATGAATACACATGTATAATATTCATGGTGATAAAGTAGATTGAGAAATAGATTAAGATTTAAGAGACTTAGGTACTAATCTTATTTTTGTTACTAATGAAATAATTATATATGCTTGAGTAGGTCCTAAAACTTCTCTTGGCTTTATTATCTGTAAAATGAATGTGTTGAACTAAATTATATGTAATATTCTTTTTGGATCTATCTATCTGCCTTCAGGATGAAATCATCTTTGGGTAAATCATACTTATAAAGTCATGAGCTGGGGATATAAAGACAAAAGTCTAGCTCCCAAGGATTTTATAATTCGCCAAGGAGAGACAACACTACGTATATATGGCAAGTACAAAAAACACAAATTATATTTTTGGGAAGGCATTAGCATTTGGGGTGATCAGGAAAGACTTTAGAAAGTAGCACTTGTGCTGAGCCTTGATGGAAGATAGGGATTGAAAGAGGCAGAGGAGAGAAGGGATGAATTCCAGATAAGACAACTAATGCAAAGTCCTGGAGAAGGGCACGAAATTCCAGGTGTGAGAAGCAGTAAGAGGGCCAATTTGGGTGTACTGCAGTGTTTGTGAAGAAGACTAAAGGAAGGATGGGACCATATTGTGAAGGAGCAGAGTAGTTAATATTTGATCCTAGAAGTTGTAATAGGGAGCTAATAGAGTTGATTAATTAGGAAAATGATGTGATTCTACCAAATTTTAGGAAATCATTTTGGAGGTGGAGGATAGATTGGAGTGGGGAGAAGACCGAGGCAAATAGAACAATTAGGCAGCTATTGTAATAGTCAACAAGAGCTTTGGGGAACTTGAACTGAAGTGCCATGTGAGTGAAGGGGAGGTCAATTATAAGAGATGTTATAGAATCAGAAAAGATGTGATTTGGCAACTGTCTGGTTATGAGTGGTAAGAGACAATGAAAAGTCAAAGATGATACACTGTGGTTGAGAGTTGGGGGATTAAAATGATAGTAATGCTCTTAACAAAAAGAAGGAAGTTAGGAAAATATATAGATTAGGAGGGAAGGGAGAGAAAAGATAATGAGTTTTGCTTTGGGCATGCAGAGTTTAAGATGCTTATAGAAAATCTAGTTTGAAATATTTAATAGGAAATTGGTGATATAAAACTAGAGCTCAGGAGGAAGATTCTATCTATCTATCTATATGTTTCTTTCAACATATTTAAATATTTTTTTTTAATTTAGGAATTTTCTTTTTTATTATTATGAACTTAAAAATATAGAATGGTTCACAAAATTGCATGTCATCCTTTTTTTTTCAGGGCTCATGCTAATCTTTTTTTTATTGCTCTGTTAGTATATATTTTGCTTAAAAAATAATGCTTACAGGAATATTTACATTTATTCCCATTGAAGACCACGAAAAAATTAAAAAATTGAGAAAACTTTTTTGTAGGCTTCAGATGAACTTTTTTTTTGAAATAGAATACTTTTGATTTGCCACATGAAATGGTGAATAAGATGGAGAAAATAGGCAGTTACTAAGATTTTTCTAACGTAGCTATTATATTTTTTGAGATTACTGTAAATCCCATTCCACTAAAGATTCCCATATTAAAATGTAATTCCTTCCAAAACAAAATAGTAATTATTATTTTTTCATATAGTATTTTGATTTGTCTCTATATGAGGTGGGTAAGTGGCACAGTAAATAGAGTTGTAGGTCTGGAGTCAGCAAAACTTGGGATCAAAACCAGCCACAGATACTTATAAGCTGTGTAGTTCTGGGTCAGTCACTTAACCACTGCCTGCCTCAGTTTTCTCATCTGTAAAATGGGGATAATGACAAGATCTACCTTGTAGGGTTGTTGTAAGAAACAGATGGAATAACATTTGTGAAGTTCTTAGCACAGTGCTTGGTACATAGTAAGATACAAAAATATTTGCTTATTCCCTTCCTACCTATGTATATCTTTGATTCTTAATCATGAGTTGGATATATTTTCTCTCATATGAATATGTGCTACATAGTCTATGATCTGCAACTGCTCAAATTTCTAATTGGCTAGGCTAGTGTAAATGATTGGGCACAATCAAAACTGCTAACTATATACATTCTATTTATTTATATTTTCAAATCCTACCAAAAAATACCAAACACACAATATAATATTTCCTTCATAGATAGAGTTTCAGTCATCTTCTTTTAGTATATGTCCTGCCGCAGCAACCATTCAGTCATTTTCTTTTAACTTGAAATATTTCATCTTCAAAAGTATTATAAATCTCTTCAAATTTAGTTAATGAAAATTAATTCTGGAGTAACAGAATTGTAACTTGACTGAGTAGCTCCATTTCTGAGAGTAAAAAACAAAAACAAAAATAAAAAAAATCCCAACCAAAAACATTGTTCTAGTGCAGAGATTATCCACAAGATTGGGGTGTTTATAATCTGGAGTTTTTTATATTTTGATGAGTTTATTTCATATAATTGACTTCCTTTTTTAATTCTTTTTATTCTGGCAAGTGTTCTATAGGCTTCAGCAAACTGTGAAAGGAGTTCATGACAAAAGATTATGAACCCCTCCTTTAGAGGAGGAAAAAAAGGTTGTTATGAAACAATAGAAATGGGGTCAGCCAATCTTTCTCTCCAGCTAATCAATGTGGTGCTAACCTGAAATTCCAGAGCATACAAATCATAGAGTTAGTTCCATGTAAAAAACACCCATCAAGAATATTCTTCCTTTGCGTTGTGATCTGGTCTAAGACAGCTAAAATGATATAACCTATTTAAACCATAGTTCTCAAATCATAAGAGAAAATTTATTAAAAGGAAAACAAAGCACAATTAGAAAAGAAGAAATCCTACTATCTCCCAAATTTTCAAAGTAATGTTACTTACACAGACTTTTCATACTTTTTGTATAGCCAAGATATCTTAAAGTAGATGTCTGGTTTGAGAAGGAGAGCTTGCCAAGCATTAAAATAGTTCTGTATTTTGATCACAATTGCATTTTCTGAAAATAAAAATGAGAAATCAGTTTAGGTAATATGTGAACCAAAGAAGGCTACTTTGAACAGAGCATATTCCCCAAAGACTCTCAAATAGGCTTTTAGCTACCTGTGATTCTTTATGAAGCAAAACAATGACAATTTCAATCGGAGATTTAGCCAAGTCAGAATGACTACATAATTCAGGCTTTCAATTATTCAGTTTGCCTATCTATATCTCTGCATTGGCCAAAACAATTAAATAATTGCCAGCTCTTCACTTTGACTTTTATTGACAAAGGCCAGAGTTTAGCATATACCACAGGGCAAACCTCCATGGTCACACAATTTAAATCTAAACTATTCTCTAGGAGAAGATGGAAATCAGTACTTGTATGAGGAATGGTACCTAGTAATAGGAAGGGCAAAGAATCACCATTCCTTCTGCTGTTGAGTAACTGTAAAATCTTCACTTCACTTGATGCTGTTGGGTAAACATAACCACGAGGTAGCTAGATCTACACAGCCCAAATTACACAATAATATATGGAGAAAGAACATAATTTTCTCAATTACACCTGGTCTCTTCAACACAGGCTGAAATGTGGAGTTGATGTTTATTTGATGAAATACCTGAGAAGACAAAGGAATGTAAATAATCTATTTGATATTATTTAGGCTTCCTAAATTCATAATAATATTATAATCGCTTCATTTCCTTTTAAATATCCTCTACAAAATGAAGCTTTTGCCTGACTTAATTATCAGATACTTATTAGATCAAAGGCTATTCAGAATTAGATAATTTCTATATAATACAGGCAAACTGGGTATGGTATTCCCTATTGAAAGGAAGTTTGAATGGGAGAATAGCTTATAGAATTCAAACTCTTAAATCTGGACAGAATCTCAGTGGCCATCTAGCACAGCCTCTATTCACAGCAAAATCTGGCTCTGCTCTGAAGGTTTCTAGCGAAAGGATACCTGAGGCAGCTCTTTCCATACAGGATCAGCTCTATAATTAAGAAGATTTTAGTTATATTTAATTGAAATCTACTTCCTTGTAAATTTAATAGGTCTTAGTTCTGATTTCTAGTGCAAAGCAGAATAAGTATAATTACTTTTCTATATTACAGCTCCTTCAAATCTTTTCAAATAACTACCATCCTTCTTTTTTCTCTTCTTCTCTCTTCCAGACTAAATACTCCCAGTTCCTTCAAATGATCCTCTGGTTTGAACCCCCTTAGTATTTTGGCCACTTACATATACTTGTACATACTTTGATTTGTCAAAATCCTTTCTGAAATGTGGTGTCCCATACTGAACACAATAGTTTGAATGTGATACAAAAAGAGCAGACAATACCATCATCCTCATCATTCTGACCCCTGCTTCTGTTACTGCAACCTATGATTGATGCAGGTTTTTGCTTTTGCTAAAATGATATGTTGCTACATAAATGTAAGCTACTTGCCATTTCATATAATACAGATAAAGTTTGTATATATCTTAGAGGAACTGGGGAGTAGATATTTGCACATATACAAGCCCCAAATAATGGGAATATATAAAAGTTCAACTTGGTTGGCAGCAGGCTGTCTCAACTAATAAGTAGAACACACTTGTTTGTTTTTAACCTTTGGTCAAAATAGTATCACATGAATTGAACTTCTATTATGTACAGAGCAATATTATAGACCTGAATAGAATTATAAAATAAACAGAAGACATAGTTTCCATCCTAAAACAGCTCACAGTCATATAGGAAGTAAAGCAAACACACTTGAAAAAACAAAACCAAAAAATTCAGTTAAATATATAATCAAGGACAAATTGAAAAATAGAAAGTGTTTACAGGAGTCTCTCTCCCTTCTGCTTGTAGAGGGAAGATTCTGTCTTTCTTATCAATAAAAAGAAAAAATATAATGTGACAAGAAGATTTTCAGTACCATCCAGAGGGATCCCCAAGAAGAGGATATTGGAGGTATCCAACATAATGCGTCTCATGAGGTTCAGCACATTGATATAACCCAATTCATTGGTGACATCCTCCAGTTTGTCCAGATGAATTATAGTTGAGTTAACACAAATAGCCACCATGCGCACAAGGCCTGGGCCAGACAAAGCTAAAAAGCACACATATATAAAACAGTCAGTAAACCAATATTAGAATCAAAATAATTCAGTTAGATGATGTCCACAGTCCAGAAGTAGAAGTAAAGACTCTCAATTATTCAATGACTTGAGTACATCTAGCATTTAGAATTTTGTCTCTCTGTTAAGGAGCTTGAAATAGTGTTTAAGACAAATTTTGGATTTATTTACAAACAGTAGTTGGGGGCAGACATGGATTTAAGAAGAAGTTGTTAAAATGCTTATTATTTGCTACAAAAGATTGGATCAACATAAACAGAAGGAAGTTGAGAGTAGAACAAGGAAATGGTACATTCTATCAATGTAGATAGATATCTAGACTTTCAGGGGAAAAATTCCTCAGAAGCAAGAATTTTGATCCAATTTCCTGAAATACTCCCTCAGCTACCCTTCACTATCATTAAAAAAGACATAGCCAAATAGCTGATAGATCTGCCACAAATGAATGTTCTGCTGGGGCAGAGAATAATCATGAAACTGTTGCCTTGGGGGCTGAAAGATAGTTTCATCCAGAAATGCAGGTGATCCTCAGTGATTATTTAAAAATACTAATGCATCAGTTTAATTTCAATAGGCAATGCAAATTCACTTTATCTTATAAGGCAGGTGAGATACAGTTTTGTGGATTGTTAATAATCTATGTCTCTCTTAAAGCTTCTTATAGGCCTAACATAGGTCAAAAGGAGCTTGATAATTAACTTAAAATCCTATTACCTCAGGAAAATTGTTGGTGAAGGATAATTGCTCTTAATAAGTCTGAGCCAAGAACATTGAATTTGGAATCAGAGACCTGAATTTGAAAATCCCAGCTGTCATTTATTATAGATATGATTTTAAGCAAATTACTTAAAGTTTCTGACTCTCAGTTTCCTCATCTTGAAAATGAAGGTTTTAGACTTGGTAGTC
Source organism: Sminthopsis crassicaudata (assembly GCF_048593235.1). Lineage (NCBI taxonomy): Eukaryota > Metazoa > Chordata > Mammalia > Dasyuromorphia > Dasyuridae > Sminthopsis > Sminthopsis crassicaudata. The sequence goes on from NC_133618.1 coordinate 522,851,071, forward strand.
TAATAGCCCTTGATTCTTTTTTTGAAAATACAAGAAATATGCCCTCTCCTCCATAGTCTATATGTTTCCTTAGATCAGTCTAGTCAACCATTTTCCCCAATATATGTTAAGTCTGGGTTTTCTTCAGGATAGCTGTAGTAATCTTATAATTTAATAACCAAGCAGATGAACATTTGGGTGAGGGGCTGCTTGACACTTGCATACTTTTCTCTTATTTTAGCAGCCATGGGGGTCTTTTCTACTATATAGGTTAGTGAAAAGGGAGATAACCACTGGGTACAGTACACTCCAGCTATGCTTATACAACATCTGAATATGGAAATAATCATATGAGCACAAATCTACAGTCTATCCAGAACACTCTTCTGTCTTGGGCATTGAGAAATGAGTAATACAGATTCATTCCTAGCTTCTTTAATATACACTTCAAAATTAGTAATGTATCCTTAAGACATCTCAGTTTACTCTGAACCCTCATGTGGTCCCATGGCATAAGCCCTGGATTGGGAATTCCTAGGTCTGGGCTCAGGTAGCTGCACCATAGTGGAGGTTTTTGCAGGAAAGATAGTATGTTTGTGATTTCCCAGATACTAGGAACTCTTGGTGAAGAACTTTCCCAGTGCAAAGAACATTTTCACAACTTATAGTCTTAAAACATTTGCCTGGGGCATTGGGATGATCAGTGTTTTGCCCAGAATCATATGACCAAGATGCTCAGAGACAACATTTGAACCTAAAAGGAACATATCTCTTAACCTCTTTGTTTCTCAGTTTTGTCCTATGTAACATAAGGAAGTTAGATTATATCACTGTAATGTCCCTAAGCCCTGTGAATTCCTTGATGTCCCTGAATCTATCACTATTAAAAGATCTGATCAATTTGATCAAGCCTGTTATTTGGCACCACATAGAGAAAACCTTTTAGTGATAGTGTTCTAAATTGAACTAACTAAACATGCAGAGATTCTCTCTTTTTGTCCCATGAAGGAGTCATTCTGATCCAAAGAGAAGACTAAAACTCAGAAAAGGTACCTCAGTCCACAAAATTAGAGGGTTGAACAGAATTGCCAAAATTCAACCACAGAGGGAAAAAAGAAAGTAAGGATGTAAGTATAGAATAACTTGATTACCTTTTGTAAAGAAAGGTCGAATAACTTTCCAGAGATCTGGGTTATTATTAAATATGACACCATTTTCGTGCATTCCAATACACTGTAACCCAAGTTTGCTTCCAAATCTAGAAATATAGTGACTATGTTTCATTATATGGAACATACTTGAAGATCTGAAAAGATAGAAAGTATATAGAAAGTTTTTATTAGGAAATACTCTTTAACAAATATAACAATCTTATAGCTATAAACCGATATACACATATGCTTTCCATCTTTTACACAGCTGTTTAAGTGATTTTCCTTAAGCAATAAGTCTGAACATGCTACTTCCTTACTCAACAAACTCCAGTGACTTTTTATTAACTTCAGTAATAAAATTTAAACTCCTCTGTTTGCCACTTCCCAACCTAGTCTTAACCCATCTTCTCATACTTATTATACATTACTTTCTTCTTCTACTTTATGGTCCAGCCAAATTGTCTTTCTCTCTTTTACAATCAGATATAGCAATTTATTTCCCATCTCCATGACTTTTTACTGTCTGTCACCCCTATCTGGAATGGATTCCATTCTTATCTCCATATCATGGATTCCTGTTCTTCCTTCTGGGCATAGCTCAAATATTACTTTCTACATAGAGCCCTTCCTGATCCCTTCTACTTTCTAGTGACCTCTTTATCTAAGAATCCTGTGTTTAGTTAGCATGCATTTATTTAGTAAATAGTTATATGTTTACATATTACTTCCCTCTGAGAAAATAGCAATGAATACAAGAATGATTTCATTTTTAAAAAATCTGTATATCCAACAGCTAGCATGGTGTCTGGATCATAATAGATTCTTAATAAATGCTCTTGATTGATACTGGAAGTTCAGTTAGCTTTCTTTTAGGACACACCAGGAAAATGTTCTATGATGCTGGATAATCGTGAAGAGATGTTAAGAGTTGGGGAAAGAGTTTGGTGAAAAGAATAATGAAATAGAATGCAAAAGAGCCTTGAACTTATCCCAGCACATTTTATTAGACAAAAAAAGCAAACTAAACCAAACCAAAACTCTCAGAATCCTCTCTGCTATGTTCAAGATGGTGTCCTGCCCTTCCTTTATGCTTTTTGACAAATTAGAGATCTATATATTAAGACAACTCAGAATATTCTCTATCCTTTCTTATTATTTTTATTTCTTCTCATTTCTTCCTTTCATAATTGATCACTGATCCAACAATTTAAATACTCACCTCAAATAAAGACAAGAACCTAAAACTAAATTCTACCAGATTGATGGGCCTCTAACCTTTCCCACATCGTATAACCACTAACACCTATACTTACCTTCTCCCCACTCCCCCATTCCTAAATATTCTTCTATAAGAATGGAAGAGATAGTAAGCAGATGCTAGTGTGGTTAAGGCCTCATTGTCTTAATCTTTTACCAAAAGTTGTCCCCCTAATACCACTACACCACTCATAATTCCTAGTCAAATTTGGCTTCTTTTGTTCAGTTTTGAGATAGGTTTTAAAGAATGATAAAGATAGAGAGAGTAAGAGGCAGGAAGTGGGGTGGGGAGGCTTTGTCAATGTTGCAATAGTAGCCATCATATTTTAGCTTTGAAGGATAGTTGAGGAATGTTTTTCTGTTTCCTTGGCAATTTGCCATATCTGGTGGCTCACAAACTGAGCTAGAATTATATCTGGAGGATCTTTCTCATGAGCTAGGCTTGACAAGGATAAAGTGTCAAGATTCCTTTTGTGACCCATTGGTTATATTCTCCCAATGTTCAGTAGGTGGTTCATGATAGTGGTGCTCATGTCCTTTATAGCAATGAGAACTTGAATGATCACTCAGTTGTAGCAAACTAAAAGTAAAATAGCGAGGGCAATAACTCAGGTAATTTTAAAGCTAGACCCATATAGTCCCATTATTTTCCAAACCTAAAGTGCCAGCTTTTGCCAACTAGCAGTGTTTAAAGTCAATCGTCTTGCATGATGAAGAAATTGAGAATGAAAATAAAATACTATGTGCAAGAGATAGTCTAAGAAGTAAACTCTTTGAGAGTAGTATTTACTTCATTCTTTGTATTTACATCCCCTTGTCTTAATACAGTACTTAACATATAGTAATTAATAAATGCTTGTTGATTTATTGACTAATCTAAACCTCAACTTAAGTAGGGGTTGTAAGCCTTAACAATTTCATTCTATTTAATTAAGCATACTAAAATGTTTCAGTTGATAAAACATGTGAATCAATAGCAAAACAAATAAAGGAAAACAAGATTTTTTTAATGTAAGTATTGAAAACATAGGTAATTTAAAATCTAAACCAAAAATCTTTCAGAAAAAAAATTTCATCTTTAAATCAAAGCAGTCAATTCAAAAGATAATATTTTCCTTCCTTTATCACAAATAACCCAATGCATTAAACAATACAGAGTCTTGTAAAGTTTTCCCTTCTCTTTAACAAAAATGACAAAAAAATTCCATTTCATTCTAGGGTCTTCCTTCAATGTAGACAGTGCAATAAATAGCTATTTATAATAATAACCATTGTCTCAGATAGAAAAGCCAACCTCCAGGGGAGTTGGAAACCCCCAAACACAGAGATCAGAGATCCCAGATATACTTGCTATCTGCCCCAATATCTCTTATAATTAAAGCATAAATTTTCTGGCAAATTTCCTGCTATCCAAATATATATATATATATATATATATATATATATATATATATATATATATATATATATATATATATATATATATATATATATATATATATATATATATATATATATATATATATATATATATATAAATGTATATAAACTTTTGGGGGGCTCTGTAAATTTTACACTTGCTTAAACTAAATTGTTCAGTGGAACTCTTAGGGATTTGTTGATAATTTCTTTTTGTTTTGTCATCTGTATGTTTCCTTGGGTAGGTAAATTGTGCTGTTGGCTGAAAAAAATATCCAATAGAGGGAGCTAACACCTTATAAATGCTGAGCCAGAAACCAAACCTTAAAAATAAAGAACAAAGAGATTGTAGATTACAGATTCAGAATTGAAGCTCGATGTTAGAGATACTATAGTCGAGGCTCCTTATTTCACAGATAAAGAAATTGCGGCCTAGTTTAGGGAAAAAGCTTGTCCAAGATCATGAGGATTATAAGTAATGGAATGAATCCCTATTTGAGCTGAAGTCTTCTAACCTCACATCCAATGCTCAAATCAAAAAGTATGTTTTGGCTATTAAGGTGCTTTAGGATGACTATTTGTATTAAATCATATCCAAATTATCTAGTGAACATTTCTGGAAGCTCTACAACAACACTTGAAAGAAAAGAAAAGAATCCAAATAGTCAAATTCTTGTAGACTAAGTTCAAATATCTGTCTATTAACTCCCACCCCCTACCCTCGCGCCTTCCCCAGTTTTTCTCCAAACAACTAGTTCAAGGAAAATATATTAAACTATAATTCTAACATTTGGTAATCCATTTAGACTTTAAAGGTCTTATTTATTACATTTAAGCAGCTATTTATTAATTGATAGTCTTGACCTGAAGTAAGACAATTTGCAACTTAGCTGCCATGAAATTTTAAAAATGAATAAACTATATAACAAAGGAAACAAATTATATTGAAATAAAGTTATCAAAAGAGACTCCAAGTTAAGATCTTACTCTTGGAGTAGATGGTATTTAAGGTCCCTTCTAGTTTTCCATCTATCCGTCATTTTTATTTTTTATATCACATTCACTTACCAGCCCCTAGCTTCAAATTGAACCTTCCATTGAAACAAAGAAAAACAATCAAGTAAAAGTATCTGATAATAGAAATCAGGCCTGGCAATGTTCTGAAATATAATACTCTTCCCTGGTAGTTTTTCCTTCCCAACCCTCAAGGAAGGAGGAAATAAATTTCATTTCTATTTTCCATAGAACTTTCCTTGCTTTTCTTATTATCCAGGATCTTCTTCCTTTGAGTGATCTTTCCACATACACGATCATAGTCATACACACACACAAATGTTACTATGCTTCTCTAAATTCCTCATGCATAATTTCATACTATACCATAATATTAAATTATATTCATATACCATGTTTTATTTCACCATGGTTTGCCTTAGTGATAGCTCCCTACTTTGCTTCCAATTCTTTGCTACAACAAAGATTGCTTCTATGAATATTTTGGTATATATTCAATCATTTTTGTCTGATATTTTGATGGTATGTGTTGAGTATGAGGAATGTTGGATCAAAGAATATGGATAGCTTAGATAATTTGTTTGCCTAATTTTATAATGAAATCTAGAAAGGTTGGACCACTTCAATATCAGCAATATTTTACAGATAAAGAAATTGGGCCAGACAAAAGTCAAGTCATTTGCCCACTGTCACACAGCTAACAAGTACGTGAAGACAAATTTGAACCCAGGTCTTCCTGATACCAAATCTTGCTATTCTATCCACTGCATCACCCTTTTTCCTGTGTTTTTTGTTTTTGTTTTTGTTTTTGTTTTGCTGCTTTCTAGAGCATGAAATGAAATCTCAGTCTTAAACATTTGCTCTTTCCTTATTCTTAGTGGCTTAGAGCACATTTTCAAATGGCCAATCATAGAATGCAATTCTTTTGAAAACTATCCACATCCTTTGACTATTTCTACTTTGGACAGTTACAAATGTTAAAAAAATTTTCCTTATAAGTAGCCTGAAGTTTCTACTATTCCTAGTTCTGTTCTCTGGGGTCAGGAAGAACACTGTGCCTCTCTTAATGCAGCCTCAAATCATATTAATTTATTTTAGCCTCTGAAACACAACCAAAAGAAGACCATTTAGAAAGGCAATTTGGACAGTTCTGTCTATTAAAACTTTTTTTCCTCAATAATTTATTTTTTTCCTAGATTTATTCAGAAATTGATTTCTTCTACCCATCATTTGGACCATGTGCAATCTTGTTTTCCACATAAACAACTTAAGCAATAAAATGCAACTGACTTGTTTTTCTGTGATCAGTCCTTTTGGCAGAACAGAATAGTACAGAATTGGAAATACATTAAGCTACTCCCTCAAGCAAACTGGACCAGCCAGAGTTGTTTTTGTTATAATACAACAATACAGTTAATTCAGCTTTTAAAAGTGTCTTTTAAAACCCTCATTAATATTTGTATTATATATCTACAAATCCTCTGTCAAGATTTTTTTAGAGAACTACTCAACTTACCAATTCTTTTGCCTATGAAGGTCTTGACTGGAGCAAAATCTAAATTATTTAGTCTGTACTGTTGAATTTTTTCAGGTAAACTGTTCACCTATGCACCTTACTTTACTTGTGATTACACAGGCATTGAAAAATCTTGAGATAATGAAATAACTATTATTCTTAATAAAAGCACAAATTAGAACATTGTAATGTTATTTCTTAAAATATCAAAAAAAATACTTACTTGCTTATAATGAGTGTCTCTTCTCCACAGATCCATACTCTCATAAATTCGCCATACATCTTGTTGTAATAGTTACAGGCACTGCCAATTCCCATCCACAAGAATCTACCATGTGAAAGGAGGGGTCCAATTCCCATACAATAACCAGGACCTAGAAAAAATATTCAAAATATAATCACCATCTTAGCCTGCATTAAAAATCAGATGCGGTTTTTATTATGCAAATATTTTACTTCTTAATTCTAATGCAAATTCTTGAATTCCCATGAAAATAATTTAAGCAATATTACTTTAAAGAATTTCCTCCTTTCATAACTAAGAGATAATTAAGTAGATGAAGCAGTTCAGTTTAGTATCAGTCGTACCAAAGCCTAAATGAACTAGAGGTTTGTGTCAAATGTTGATTTCTCATTCTAAATAATTTTGTCTTTTATCTGGTCAGGTAGCAAACACAAAAATCTTAGTGAAAGATTAAAAAAAAATTTTAATTATTTCATAATACATAAGATCTCGCTTTTATATTAAAAAAGGTGACTGAATCAAGATTAGTCTGAATGGTTATCTTGGAGGAACCATTTTATAGATTATTAAACTGACAGATCAGATAAGTAATACAACTTTCTAATGATAATGTCTATCAAAGCATATAATTTCACTTTTAAATACTACTTCATTGGAAAAGGAAAATCTTAGGCTAAACGAAGTAAGATTAAGAATTAAATGATTATCTAATGCTTGATTAATGCCAATATTAATGTCAGCCAATCTGTATAATCTGGGTACAACAGTCCATCCTTCCTTTTCCCTCAAGAACAAATATTTTGGTTGAATGAATTCAAATAAGTGACTCAGTTCTCTAAATTGAATTAATGACTTCACAGTACTTATACAAATATATGTAGATATGCAAAGGCATTTAATTCATCAAACTATGAAAAAAATTCATGTACTGCTCATCTCAAAGCACCAAAAGAGGTAATCTGCTCATCTCAAAGTACCAAAAAAGGTAATCTGAATTTAACTAGCTGTAGAGTATTAATATTTTAAATTTTGAGATAGTTTCATGATTTTATTATAAAATATAAAATTTTTAATTTGAAAAAGTTTTGTGATTTTATTATAAAATATTCTTTCTAATTTTCTTCTTTTTAATCTCAGAATTAATGATGTTAATGATGTTACATCCTTACATCCTAGAACAAGTGGACTTGAGCTTTATAGAATTAAATGTACAATCATAAAATCAAAATTTTGAAGCTAGATGACTATTTAGTTCTCTTTATGTAGTAAATGAGGAAACAGAAGATCTTTCAGTTTAATTTCCCTGCCCAAGGTCAAACATGTAGCTGGTGGCAGATCTGATATTAGAATCCAGGTTGTTTGATTCTAATTTTGGTGTTCCTTTTTTTTTTCTTTCTAATTTTGGTCTTCCTTCCTTCCTTCCTTCCTTCCTTCCTTCCTTCCTTCCTTCCTTCCTTCCTTCCTTCCTTCCTTCCTTCCTTCCTTCCTTCCTTCCTTCCTTCCTTCCTTCCTTCCTTCCTTCCTCCCTCTCTCTCCTTTCTTTCTCTTTTCATGTTTAAACAATCTTAATAATATAAACTTTTAAGCTTTGTTCTAAATTATCTTGTGATAGGGTTCTCTAGTTCTAAATTCACTACATAATTATCAATATTTAGTTTTACAGACAGCCTCCCTCTTACTTCCTAAGAAGATGGCTGTAATTTTATATCAGATGAAAAACAAGGAAATAAAATGATAATTTTATATATGTACATATACATACATATAATAATTTTTTTAATTTTTAAATTAAGAAAACAATATATGATTGTTTCCTATAGAAGTTTTCTTTTCTTTTAAATAGCACAGATCTTTGAAGTTAGTAACCAACATTTATATTTAAACCATCCCACACAGTTCTAGCAAAGAATTGACCAATCATTTTTCATTAATTTTTCAGATGGGTAATTAGTTTGTAACATGAACAATAAAAAATTCCAAAGGCATTTTTATAATTAGATTTATGCATATGTCCTAAGAGATTAGATTTCCATGTATTTACTCTTTAGGGAGCCTATTTTAGATACATGGTACTAAACATCTGGATGAAAACAAAAATCCATTCAAATACCTGGATATTTTAATCTATATGATTGATGGAGATATGGAAAAATGATTAAAATCTTAAATTTTTTGCTTTTCATACTATTTGGCATTGTGTCAAGATAACCTTAATAATATACTTAGAAAAATTACTTAAATTTTTTAATGGAGATACATAGCTAATAAAAACCATACTTTGATTCAGCAAACCAAATAAAGCACAAGGAATTCATAGACTGTGAAACTAAAAATTATAATGAAGTTTAATTTGCTCATAGTTTTACAGAAATATAAGACAGCTGATTAAGATTTTTTTCATCATTTTTATGATTAATTTTATGTCAACTAATCAAATTGTGCTCTTGTTAAAATCAGCTGTTACACCAGTGCAAGTACATAATTATTTAGCTACTCTGCCAAAACTAGGCTTTTGTTTTACCTTAACTTACCTAGTTATCTTGACTCTGCAGACCAGATTTTCAAAAGCTTAATAAACCTGATTATGAAACACAATTATGCGCAATACTTGACACAAGTTTTGAGAGTCCTAACATGAGAAATTTTAGCTGAAAACCAAAGACATAAATTACTCACAGGTAATCATCTGAGCAATTCCCAAAACAAGTTTTGTAGGGCTTGTTACTTGCAAAATGAGGAAAATCATCTCAATTTCCTAGTTTTCTCCTCCTATGAATTTCATTGTGATGGTTTATAGAAGAATTTAAGGTGGAAAATTAAATGAATGTAGATGCTTCCCTCCCTTCTCTACCACAGTGCCCATCCAGCCTTGACCACTATGCTTGACTTTCTTGAGAAAGAAAAAAAAGGGGAGAAACTATAGGGTAGAGGGAAAGGAGGGGAGGGAGGCTGGAGACAAAATGGGAGGGGAAATTGAAAGAACTGCTGAAGGCTGTCCCGAGTGCCTAGAAAACTAGTGCCTAGTGCCTAGAAAAAGTGGAATGAAATGAAAGCCTGTGATTAAAAAAAAAGAATTGAAATTAAGTCTCTTAACATCCCCTCAACTCTACCTCATTTCAAACCTCAGTTTAAAATACTCTTGCTGAGTATATCTTAGGAAATAAAGTATAGAACTGAGGCATTTTTATAGATAGTTTTAAAGAGTTAAATAAACTTTAAGTGTCCTGGTAAGTGATTTAAAAACAAAATTTTGGCTTGGAGTATCTAGAAAACTACTTCAGTTCTACAGTTCACTAGTAGAACCCTGGTTATAGGTATCACATTATGCTAGTGGCCTTTTATTGTGCCTTTATGTGAATGTGCAAAATTTTCTTTTTCTCAAGTGCCTGAAAGCCCAAATAAATTTTCTGCTAAGTTACAAAAATAAATACTTTCCAACTCTATTTTACCTGGTATTAAGGAAGTATCTTCGTAACTCCAAATCAAGAGGAGAAAGCAGGTAATGAGGAGGATTGGCATAGTAGCAGCTGGCATTGCCTCAGGTACCATGCCTGTGAAGTTGTAATGCACTGGGTTGAGAATTTCCAGGATCATCTTGATCTTTCTTCAAGGGAATACAGTTTAAACACCTACAGAATGGTAGAAATAATGGATTCGTCCAATATAACTTTTAAGCTGCAACTTATATCCCTCCCTGCAAAGTATCTTATCGTATAGATATCCCCCCACCAAATGCAAGCTTTGATTTATAATATGATTGGACATTTAGAGAAGACACATTTATGGTTACAAGTCAAAACAAGAGAATAGAAGATAGACTCCTTGACTTGAAATAATTTCTGACCTTGGTAGTTGCTCTCAGGTTCTTTAAGACACTTGACCTGATAAGATTTGGATATCTTTAAAATTGCCCTTGAGTTAGAAAAGTGACGTATGTGCACACCAGCTAGGGCACCAAATTTCTAATCAAAATAAAAGAAGTTTATTCCAGAGACTGAATCATCACATAAGCTGAAGTTCCTATTCCTATTGAAATCTGCCTTTCAAAACAAAAATCAAACCCTTTCCCCCAGCCCCTTGTCCAAACTCAGGTCTATAAACTGTGAGCTTCCAAGATAAGATATTGCTTCTCAGGGTGCTGAAGGGTTTTTTTCAGGGTACTCAGTTTATTTAATTTAAACTCAATTCTATAGTTCTCACTCAGAAAAATCTCTTAAACAATACCAATGGGAGCCACTAGTAGGCCTAAAACATAGATTAAAGAAATTTTTTTAAAAGGGAGAAACAAAAGAGGGGGGGGGAGTAGAAGAGAGGGATGAGAAAAGGCTGATTATATTCTAGAAAATGGTAGATGGCCAATAATATGCCCCTCAATGAAATTGATGGTGCATGCCTTCTCTACTATAGCAATCACATTTTATTTTTACTTTCTGGTTATCCCGTGTTATTTATCAGTATACTACTCAATCTGTATTTTCAATAGAGATTTATGCCATCTGTGCTATGAGAATATAATGTTACAGGTCTAGGTCTAAGAGGCTCAGCTGCTCAGATAGATCTGTGTACTGAGGAAAGATACAAAATTAAGATCTGTAGCTTTTCTAAAATGGCATATGTCATATTCCATGATATTTAGCCTCATTTAGGAATTGTCTCAGCTTGGGTAATTAAAAGTAACTTTAGAGTAGAGTTAGGTAATGTCTATGAAATATCAAAAATATTGATGAAATCTCAATTATCTATGAGCTGTAAACCATCCTGATTGCTTAAAATATAAAGATTTTAAAAATCAATCTGTTTTTCATTCATTCATTCTATGAACATGTATTTTGTACTTATTATGAACAAGGCACTGTGATGTACTTTATTCTAGGCTCACAGGCAGTGCTGGAAAGGATCTTAGACATCTGATCTAGGCTCTTCATTTTACAAAGAAGATTCTAAGATCCAGAGAGGTTAAGATCATGCAGTTGGCAGAGTTGGCATTCAAACTCATGCCATTTAACTTTAAATCCAGCATAATTTTCATAGTACAAGGCAGGATACTTTTTTTTCTCCCACTGAGACCTCACTGAAGTTCATCACAGTTACATGGTATGCTGCTGTTGTTCAGGCCTTTCAACCATGTATGACTTTTTATAACTGCAGTTGGGATTTTCTTTGCAAAGATAGTGGAATGCTTATTTAATTAAGGTTTAGTTTTTGTGGTTGTTTTCTTTTGTTTTTATGTTTTAATTTCCAAGGTGAAATTGTAGCTGATTTGGAATAATTTCTTTATGGCACTATGATGGTATGGCTTTTGTTGATATCTCTTTTAAAATGGATTAAAATGCAACAAGTTGGGAGAGGGAAGACAAACAGGGGGCTAGGAACAATAGTGTTAGGTTCCTACTTGTGTCATTGACATCATACAAATTTCAATTTTAGTTCCAGGAAGAGAGATAGGTACAAGTGGATTTTTTCCTCCTTTCCTGTAATATTTCTATATTCTGTCTCACTTCATCAAGGTGTCTGTTTGGTGTCAGTCTTAAAGGCAGGATTATGAGGGAATATGTGGGTTTTTTGACATCTCTCTAATCCAAATTTTTCTCTTTTCAACTTTCTGATTACTGTTGAATACACCATCCATCCAACTAGTCACTCAGAATTGGTGTTATGCTAGGCTCCTCATGCAAACTCACCATCCAATCTATTGCCAAATCTTTTTAGCTTTATTTTCACAGTAACTCTTTCTCTGACATTGCCACCTCCCCGGTAAGGTCCTCATTGGCTCATGCCTAAGAAATTTCAGTAGACTTCTAGTTAGTTTCTCTCCCCTCAAGTTTCTTTGCTTCTCTAATTCATTCTCCTATTCAACTGCCAAAGGGACTTTCCTAAAAGTCAGGTCTGACCATGTCAACCTCAGTAAATGCTATTAGCTCTCTATTATCTCTAGAATAAAATATAAAATCCTGAGGGGCATTTAAAGCCCCTCACAATCTGGTGCCTTCTTCCTATGTTTTAAATCTTTTTACACTTTTCTCCTTTCCAATAGAGTATGCTCCAACTTGTCTATGCCAGTTTATTTGCTGTTCCTCACCTGTAACATCCCATCTTCCACTTCTGTGCATTTTTACCGGTTCTCTGCCATAACTGGAATGCTCTCCATCCTTATTCCCAACTCAGCTTCTCCAACTAGCTCATAAGTCAGCTTGAAACCCACCTTCTGTGGGAAGCCTTTATTTCTAGTCTATATTCATACTCCCAGTCTACCTGAAGAACATCTTCCATTTACACTGTAAATGTATATACATGGTGGTTTACATGTTGTATCCATTAGAATGTGAGCTCCTTGAAAACAAGATCTGGAGGGTCTGGTGTCTGTGCTGTCGGGATGAGTCCATGCGGAGCTCCGGCTCTGTAGCGCAGCCCCTGATCTGCACTCTCACGGTGGCAGGAAAGAAACTGTGGCCTGCCCTCCGCTGCTCCTGGGGCTTAGATCTAGAAGAGACCCTAGGGCCTGGCAAGCCTTCAGTTTACTAATGGGCCATTATGCTTTCGGTCCAGGACCATCCTCCCAGCTAATTAAATGATAGAGATACAATTCACATCCAGGTCCTTCATATTCAGCATGTTTTTCATTGTGACTTGGAGTCTTTCGATTGCAACCAAGTTCAGAGCTCTTTCTCCAGCTTTACTTAGCATCACAAGATTTAGAGCTGGAAGAACCCCAAAGCACATTGAATAGTCCCTCTCCCACCCTATTGCTTTGCAGATATGGAAACTGAGGTCTAAGGGGTTTAGCAATTTGCATAATCAGCGCTGCTGTTAAATGTGTTTCATCTCATCACAATGAATTGTGATGTTCTTCCTTCAAAAGCTGAAGAAAGTGACAAAGGGAACCATAATCCTGACCCTGGTTCTGACCAGAAAGAAGAACTGGCAACCTTGTGATGTTTCAAAATCTGGAAACAACAGGAACTTTGAGGACAAGCAAACTACTCCACTAGAGTATTTATGAAAGAGGAGAGAAAAGTCATAATGATATTTGACTTCTATCCTAGGTTTGGAGAAAACAGATTTTAAATGGTTCAGAAAAAAAAAAAAAAGATTCAATGGTTAATGTTTTGAAAAGGAAATTGCCTAAAGGGGGTTGGGACGTTCTCAAGAAAGAAATGAAGTTACACAGAGACAGGATTCAGATAAGGAGGAAAAAGAAGGGCTACCTACATAGACAAAGTATTTGCATAGAAAACTCATTTTAAAAAAGATGTAAGAGAAGGAAGCAAGAGCAAGTTATGGAGTATGAATACAAAAGAGTCACATGATGCTAGAGGCATTATGACAAGATTGTGGAAGCCCAGAATGATCTGATATTAATGCTGAATGATAAGAATAGAATGAAATGAATAAATATGTGGATGAATAAGCTTTGTTTGGGGGGGTGCAAGAAGGGTCAAAGAAAGAATAAGACTAATGCTTGGAGAAGGTGGAATAATGATTATAGATGATAGTTGGAAGGCTGATCTATTCTTGTTTCATTTTTCCAAGGAGAATGATCTTTGCACTGGGGAGGATAGAGCAAAAAGGACTAATAGAGAACAGAAACCAAAGATAAGAGAGTTTAATTCACAAATCCTGTTGAACATCATCCTAGGAAACTGAAAGATAGTTAAGACATTGTTGAACATCTTTGAACAATATTAGGAGAATAATGGAAGTGCATATGACTGGAGAAGAGCAAATGTCAACTTTCAAAAAAGAAGAGTGTAGATTTTTAAATTATAGCATATTTTATTTCTAAATATCTAAAACATGTTTTTAAGAGAATTTTTATTTTTTGGTGAGCATTTAGAAAGGAAAGATCAGGGATCATTTTGAGGGGTTCAGGGTAGTTTCCTAATTTTTTATGATTCTCACCATTATGTAATGACTGTGAATTGACATCAATTAGCCAGCCAGACAATTATCTTTTAGAAGCATATATTTACTAAGGGGCTTTGTTGTGTAAAAGATTGAATGAATGAAATTCTATAGCGACAAATGTAAAGTTATATAGCTAGATTAAAAAAAATAGTATAATACAAAATGGAAGAGATGTGGCCAGATAACAGTTCCCATGAAACAATATCTCACAGCCTTCATAGAATTCAACCTCAATATGAATCAACAGTGTGATTCAGCTAAAAACTAATGCTATTTTCAATAAGATGGGACCATACAAAGAGAATGATAATCCTATTGTATGCTCTCAGTTCAAACCACATATGGAACACTGTGTGTAATTCTGGGGACCACATTTATGAAAGATATATACAAACTGAAGTATATCCCAAAGTGGGCAACCAGAATGGTGAGAAGACTGGAAGATATGTCAGAATTTTCTTGAAAGAATTGGAGTGGGGTTAGCCTAGAGAAGAGAACTAGAGGGTTCATAATAACTGTTTTTCAAAATTTTTAAGAATTTTCATGTGAAAGAATGAAAACACTTTTTTTTCTTTTCCCTTATTATCAAAACTAGGAGTAATAATAAGTAAGAGCTGCAGAAAAGCAAATTTAGTTTTGATATAAGGAGAGCTACCCCAACAACTAGAGAGCTACCCCAAAGTAGAAAGGATGGCTTTGTGAGTCCTCCTCATTGGGATGTTCAAGAACAGACTAAATGATCACTTGTGGCTACAGGTGAATTTTATTATTTAATTAAGAAGCAAAGCAAACTGTATATAATAGAGACCTGTAATTTAATATTCAATCCTCTTTTTTCCCTCCTGTTCTATGTATATACAAATATCTGTTCTTTTTGGCTTCTTTCTTAAGTTCAAAATAAAAATAAATATTATGTGCAAGTACTTTTTGGGTATATTGTATAATTGATAGTTACCCAAGTGTAGGTTGAATTAGATTGATGAACCATTTCTGATAAAACTGAACATTGCATCTTTAAGAGTAAGCTAAAGCCTCTCTCTCTCTCTCTCTCTCTCTCTCTCTCTCTCTCTCTCTCTCTCTCTCTCTCTCTCTCTCTCTCTCTCTCTCTCTCTCTCTCTCTCTCTCTCTCTCTCTCTCTCTCTCTCTCTGTCTCTTTCTCTCTCTCTCTCTTCTCAAACCTCCCTGGCTAACCACCTCAGCAAGGAAATTTCTTTTTACCACCTCTCTCCTTACATTTATTCTTTCAGTTCTTTCTCCCTGTTCTGGTGCCTTTCTTTTTCCTCCAGGTAATCAACTGATGAACTTAGCTGATAATAGCTTAAGAAAGTGTTTCCCAAACTGACTTTGCCACACAAAGTTATTTTGAGGCATAACGTCTATTTATGGAACCAATAAATGCCAGTTCAGGGGACCTGAGGATATGGAATAAAAGAGATAAAAAATAGATTGGGAAAACTCTTGAACAATATGAAAGAAATTAGTCTTATTTCCATATTTTAACGTTGCTGCAGTAGTACTTTTTGAGACATAATTTCACAATTAATATTTTATACAGGAAACTAGATTAACATAAAATGTGATCATTTTATATATATGAGTGTTTTCATAAATGTCCTATTAGGATTTTGTAGAACAGGGTTCTGGTTAACACCATTTGAGAAATTCAAGCTTAAGGGTATCCTCCCCCACGCCTAGCAGCATCTATGTTTTAATAGAGGTTCTCTTAAATACTGAAAAGTTTTCAATAAATTAATCATTTAATATTTATTAAATAACTACTATATGCCAGAAAACTTGCTAGGTACTTGGGATAGTGAAATGATCACTACTTCAAAGGAATTTATATCCAAGACTCAAAGGAATAAAATCAATGGCAGTATGTAAAGCCATCTATTATAAGGGGAAGGATGATTTTTGGAGATTATATGGGGCTACCCTACACATTGCCTCTCAGATCATAGGGTAGGCAGCTGCTGTCTTATTATGCTAGTCCAGCACCTAAAGTTCCCACTGTTCCTAATACAGCACCTGCTATTCCTACTTCACTCTTGGTCAATGCTACCAAATTCATAAAGTAGCCGGAGCAATGATAAGTAGATTTTGGGCATGTGGGTAGATAGGTAAAAGAGAACTTATATATAAGTATACCATAATACCTGTAATTCTTTTGAGATGGCCTTTCTTGGAGCAATAAGTGATAGAGATTTAAAAAGCAGCTTTTCAATTGTTGATTGGAGGAAAAGAAGGAAGGAGGAGTACGATAAGTAAGGGATGATATTTATATAATACTTTAAGGTATGAAAAACATATATAATCTCATTTGATTATTTCAACAACCCCTAAAATATAAGGTAGGGGTAATTATTATCCCCATTATACAGGTTGGGAAATGGTCAAAGAGAGATTGAAATTCACTCAGGGTCACATAGCTAATAAGTGTCTGAGGCAAAATCTAAACTTAGATTTTCTTTACCCCAAGGCCCCAGCTGTCAGTCATACTGGCAGGTCTCCCATCTAGGTACATGATTATACATACCTAAAGCAGTTATAGATATGGCCTTTAAAAGGCTTATAGTCCAACCATCTCCCTTATATAATCTTATACTGTCTTTTCTATTAGAATATAAACTCCTTGAGGGCAGAGATTTTTTGTTTCTCTTTCTGTCTCTCTGTTTCTCTCTGTGTTTCTTTGTCTCTCTCTGTCTCTGCTCTGTCTCTTCCCTCTTTCCCTCTCTCTGTCTCTGGTACTGTAGCCACAGTGTTTAATCTATACTTGTTTAATTTTATTGTGTACAGGAATCTCAGTTATACTACTAAGGATAAATTTTGGCCCAACTCATCTTTTTTGCAATAATTGGGTTACTGTTCTTATAAGATTTTGTTGGTTTATTTAAAAAATACATATTGTGTATGTATATATGTATATATATACATATATATGCTCTCTATGTGTGTATGTATGTGTATATATATATATGCAGTTCTAAAAGGCAAGGATATAGCATTTCAAATGATAATTTCTCATCATTAAAGACATTAAATACAGACACATTCCCTCAGATAAATGTTTCCCCCATTCTATCTGACATTACAAATCCTGAGTCCTAGAAATGCAATTGCCTCAATGCCACCACCCAAACAGTAAGATAAAATTGTAAATATTTCCAGCCTTTCCTTGCTGATTTATCTGTTGTTTAATGAACAGTGTGAGACTAGATAGCTGCATTAGAGCAAAGGATAAGTAGACAATCCATGGCATCCATTGACTAAAGAGACAATGCAAGTGTTCAGGGTACCTCACCATTTGCCACATTTATCTCTCCTCTCCGTTTCTGTATCTCTGTATCTGGCTCCTTCTCTCCCCCACTGAAAGACAGTGAAGTATAGTGGATAGAAAACTGGTGCCAGAACCAAGAAGACCTGAGTTTGAGTCCTCCCTGTTCATACTGGTTATATGAAGCAGAGCATACACCTTAACTTCCCTCTGCTCTAGGAAATTCTAGGCAATTCTTTAAAAATTAAACTGCAGATAAAGTTACAGTTTGCAGTGGTAGAGGGAATTTTCTCATGCTGGTTTCTCTATGTCCCTAAATCATATCTCCAGTCCTCTATTCTCTTATCTTCTCCCACCTTTTTTTTTTCTTTGCTTCTAACTCTACTTGCCTTTCTCTTATTTTCCTTTTACCTGCTCCCCATTCCTATGTTTTCTATCTCTCAATAATCTCTATAGATATCTTTAGCCCAAGGAAGGAAAGAAATATATGTTAATTACCTATGTATCAGGCACTCTTAAAAATTATCGAGTTTGATCTTCTCAATAACTTTGGGAAGTGGGTGCTATTATCCTATTTTATAATTGAGGAAAATATGACAAAGACAAAATAAGACAGTTAATAAGTGTCTGTGGCCAGATTTGAAACTCGTGTCTTGTTGACTCCAAGTCCAGGACTCTATCCACTGTACCACCTAACTGCTTCTGAAGGCAACTAAATTAACTGTTAAATAAACAAGATTTAGCTTTATACTCCCAACTCTTCCCATTATATGACCACCTCCTTTCATATGTACAGAGATCTCAGATTTTAAAAAATCTATCCCAAAAAGGATCTGAAAGTTGAATGAAATCTACAGAACTGATAATAGATTAACAAATTCTCCAAGGGAAATTTATATTTTAATAGGAATCCAAGCCTCATATTATAAGGAAGAAGTCCCTGTGTTATCCAAGTTGAGGTATAATCTAGCAGGGGGAGAATAGATTTCAAGTCCTCTGAAGTTAGGTCTGGAGGGCTACAAATGGTGGCCCAAAGCCATTTTTCAATTCCTGATGGCTCACATCAGGAATAAAAGAACTGCCTACATGTGATATAAGCCAGTAGACAGCACACATAGGGCTAGAGTACTGGGCCTGGAGTCAGGGAAACTCATTTTCTTGTCAAATCTGGCTTTAGATACTTATTAGTTGGGTGATGCTGGGCAAGTTACTTAACTCTATTTGCTTCAGTTTCCTCATCTGTCAAATGAGATGAAGAAAGAAATGGCAGAACCACTCCAGTATCTTTCCCAAACCCCCCCCCAAAAAAACCAAAAAAAAAACACCAAACCCAAATTTGCTCACAAAAATGGAAACAACTGAACAATTCACAATATACTCTTCTAAATTAAAACTTTAGCATTCTTGAAGCCACCAGTCAAATGTAGACAACTACACTAAATTCTTTAGCATTCTCTCCACCTCCATCTTTTCCCTTCTTCAATCCAACTCACAAATGACAGATAAATTTTCCTAGTGTGCAACTTTAATCATGAATTAAAAGAATTAAAATTCTTTAATAAAAGCCTTTCAGTGGATTTAAAACACATATTTTAAAGATCTGATTCCTTTATCTGGCATTGATGACTATCAATAATCTAATTCTAAGCACACTTTTTAGGCTTGTCTCTACTATTGACCCCTTGGGCTCCAGTTTACCAATTGCTCACAGAACACACATATTTCCTTAATTAACGTTAACCTTTGTTCCTACAGTTCCCTAGATTGGAAATGCCTCTCCCCTGCTATCTGTGCAACTGACATTCCACATGTCAAGACCCAGGTTAGATAGTATTTTTCCTGTGAAGCTTTCCCTTATCATCTCAGGTCCAAGTGATCTCTCTTGTTCCTCTAAGCATTGATCATGGGGTCATAGACATAGAGGTCACCTAGACCAACATTATCATTTTAATAGATGAGGGAACTGGTGCCCAGTGAGGAAAAATCAACTTCTCATAGACACATTAACAATAAGTCATGGAACTGGAATTTGAACCCGGACTTCAAACCTAGTGTTTTTTCCGCTATGCCATCCAGCATTCCACATGTATAAAATATAAGGAAGAAATGAGGCAAATAGTGAAGAGTGTAGTACTTGAAGAGTTGGGAGACCTGGCTTCTAGTTCTATCTCAAATTAGCTAAGAGCAAATCACTTAACCTTTGTTTCAGTTTCCTCATCTGTAAAATAGAGAAGAGCATCTCTAAAGTCTAATTGAATTCTAATTTTCTAACATTTAATTTCATTCCCATTCCTACTTTCTATTAACTTATTAGTCCAAACAAAAGAATATTTCTGAAGAGATGTCTGTAAAGAGATGATAAATGCTTAATAACCAGATCCCTAGGTGAGGAAATGTACCCTTTGATACTCTTTTAAGTTTAATATGCATTATTATTATCACTTTCTTGTGTTGAGAAAATCAACAAAACGATGTCAAACTCAGGCTTGTAGTGTTTGCTGATTTCTGAGATGTAAATTACTCACTGAAAATTTTAAAATTGACTTATGAGAGTTCAAGTGATGTGTCTATATGTAAAGGGTGGTTTTAAGTCTTTAGGGAAGAATGACAAAATGAAAAATACTTTTAAGAACTATTGTTAAGTCACTTTCCTATCCATAGAATTTTTATTATCTTGTTAATTATAGGCACTCGTACTTACAAATTTTTATACAAAGCACATGATAAAATAATATATTATTTAATATTCACAGCTGAAAAGGAATAGCCTTATAATAAACAGCATGAGCAAAACTAAGGAGGCAGGAATGAACATGTCATGTAGAAAAAAGGTGGAATGAGACTGACTTGAACAAAGAATTTGGAAGGGAAAATGAAGGAAAAGTCTGAAAAGATTGAAAGCATGGGACCACCTGATAGAGTTTCAGTCACTGTGAAACATCTGAGTGATGAAGAATTTGAGGGGTTTGATAAGGGAATCACCATATCCTCCTTGAACTTTGAGGAGCTAGGGTCTGAGGAAGATCTTAAAGAGAGGTTGGAAATTTAATAGCCCTTTAATAGACATTCTAATCAGGTTTTCATATATAATTTTGGCAACTGATACTTATACACACATATATGAATTTGTATACAACACAATCTATATTTTAAAAGAAAGTAAATAATTTGTTTTATAAGTTTCTTTGATTAATATACATACTCTCTCTCCTTCTTAAAAATTCTGAAGAAACTACTAATAGACCTGAATTTAATTATTTAGTGCTGTGTAGTATAGTGGAAAGAGCTATAAGAGTAAGCTGTAAGAGTAAGAAGACTTGGATCTGAAACCTGGTTCTGTTAATTACTACTCCTATGATATTGGGAAACTCATTTAACATTTCTTAGTTTCCTCCCTTAGAAGATGAAAGAGTTGTTTGTACCAGTTAAATTATTTTATGCTCAACCTTAGTACTTGAAAGAAACAGAACTACCTCTCTTCATAATGATATAGGATCATAGATCTTAATTTAGAAAGGACCCCAGAGTCATAATCCAGCCCCCCATTTTTGAGGTGGGAAATCTGAAACCTAGAGAGATTATAAGTACCAGCATCACAGGTAGTATGAGAGTCCTTGCCCACATTGCAAAAAAAGAAAGAAATCTTTAATGGTTTTTATTGAGACTTGTAGAAGACTCATTGTTTCAGATCCAAGATCCTGAACAATGGCATTCTTCTTTCTGAATATAATTTCCTGCCATTTCACTCCTGAACCTGATGTTCGGTATCATTGGAAACTCCAATTTACTCAATCTTCTCATAATTTGTCATGCCTGTACTGTATTCAATTATCTTCCCTCAGAGGTCTGAGTGTTTACTCAGCCATTTCTATACACTGTCCTCCTTCCCCCCTTCCTAGATTTCCTTGTCCTCCAATATTTCTATTGTGATATTCCCCAACCTGGAGCCAATTCCATTACCTGCTGAAACTTAGATTGCTAGGGGAAGAAGTTATAAAACTCAACCTAGTAGGCTCCACAGAATTCATTTCTAGCTCAAAACTGTATTCCTTCCACCATCTATGTCAAAAGACTCACCTCAACCCCTATATTCCCATTTCTGTACCCCTTCTCTTATCATATGAACTTATTGCCAGAAAGGTAACAGAAAAGTAGTGAATAGAGTGTACAACTTTGACAGAAAGACCTGTAAGTTATGGTCTTAGGGATATTTGGGATAGGTTAAATGACTTGCTGATGATCACATGGCCATTATAAATAAGAGACATTTTATCCAGACTTTGAGGTTAACTTGCTATTATACCATAATGCCTCTCACACAGTATGCACATTACATGGTAGGTGCTTAATAAATGTTTTTGACATGAAGAAAGGTTGAACCCTGACCCCTTAAACCCCATCAAAAATATTTCATTGTACTATATCTTACTTATTTCTGCATGTGTCATGCTTCTTATTAGATTGTAAATATGTTTAAGGACAGAAACCAGGGTATTTTCTTTTTTCATCTTTGTATCCCTAGTCTATATCTCTGTGACTTATTCTTAGTAAATACTCATCAAAGTTTGTTGATTTGAATAGACCAATATAATACAATAGCTTAATTGTCTTGCTCATGGGAAAGCAATATGGAAAATGTATATGATATGCATTCATAGAATAATAGAATGTCAGAATTGGAAGATATTTTAGAAATTATATAGTCCCCCTTTCATCATTTTACATATGAGGAAACTGAGGCTCAAAATGGTTAAGTGATGTAGTCACTGACCTGGGTCCCAAATCCAAGATTCCTGACTCCCAATTAAACATTCCTTCCAAAACACCACAATGTCCCTTTATCCCACATTGCCCTTTCCCACTAACCTGTCAGAGCAGATATTTTCACCAATAGAAGGGTGTCTTGGGTAGATGCAAAAAAAAAATGTTGGGGGAATACCAGAATTCAGGCTTTTGCCCAGGACCGGCCCTTCTTGTCTTCCCTTTGTGGTTGTGATTGTCCTCTCTGCTTTCAGACACACTTGAGTCAGGGTTGAACTTAGAAGGTCACAGGACAGGACTATATACTACCAGGAAGTGATTTCTAAGTGTAGTTTTGGCTAAAATCTGGTTTATCGGCTCTTCAAGAAGTCTGAAAACAAACTTCAGCCCTACAACTGAGTAATACTTACTTCCTGAAAGCAGAGGAACTGGGTCAGAACTTTTCTCTCCTCCATTTCCAGGGCTCTGGAAATAAGCAGCTGCTTTGGGGACTATGAAACCTGAGCCAGATAGCAAAGTTCCAAACCCAAGCACAAGCCAAAAAAAAAAAAATCACTGGTTTTAGTATGATTCAGAAAACTTTGCTTATTTCCACTGGGGGACAGGCAGAAGAATAGAGGTCAGCAGTCTATCTTGACTTCTGAAAGGTAGCCTACCTGTGATATGGAACCATAATTTACTCTCAACCTTGGCTAGAGAAAAGTTCTGATATAGCTATTGCAGTCACATCAATTTTTACATTGTACCTTCCTAAGAAGTCTTAGAAAATCACTGAGGAAAACAGAGGGTTAACCTACAGTTTGCTGAGATGGGATATCTGTAATGATTTCATAGCAAAGTACCCTGGAGGCGAAATTCTATTTAATGAGCAGTGGTGTGATTACCAGCGAGCTCTCTATTCACACACATGGATTCTCTGGAAAATAGTTATTTTTTTCACGGCAGGAACTATGTTATTGAAAATTATGGTCCTAGGGATGATAAAACAATGCTCTGCATAAAGCTTGGTAGAGTTCAACTGCTTTAGTCTCTGGTTTTTATGTTGACCTCTTCTTAGCTTTCCAAGCTTTGGCTCTTCCTTTCCCCCCCTTCCTCCTTCAGATTCTCAGTCCCTTTTGTCAATAGACAGAAGCAGCTGGTTGCAAGAGTGAATTTGGAATGAAGAAGATTGGACTTCCAATTTTATTTCAGACACTTAATAGCTATATAGTTCTGAGCAAGTCACACCTTCTCTCAGTACCTTATCCATAAAATAAGAATAATAACAGAACCCACCTCCCAAGAGCGTAGTGAGGATCAAATGAGATGTTGTATTTGATATGCATTATAAACTTTAAAGTATTATATAAATATTAGCTGATTATTGTGGATCAAATATTTATTTAGTGCCTAACTATAGTCAAGAACTAGTATCTTTATGACTTTGATCAATCAAAACTGACTGAACAACAGGCTTGCTTCAATTCTGTGAAGCTCACTTTAGAATAGCCCTCTGAAGTGCATGTGTTTGTGTGGATGCAAAAATTCTAATCCTGCCACTCACAACTTTTGGGAAAACTGGAATGATTGAATCATTGTGTTCAATTCTGATCCAGTAGTCTTCCTATCCAATTATCACTCCTCCTCTGACTTCACTGTCTTCCCTTCACAGTCTTGACCTAGTAATTAGTGGTTTCCTTGAGGCACACCCTTCACCCTCAAATCCCTGGTCCCCAGTGATTCCATTGTTTTCACCTTGCTAATCCTCAAATTGGGATTGCCCGGATTCTCTGCTTTCTCCCTCACTACTCCCCAATCACCATAGATATTGGGGAAAGTATGAAACTGGGTTTATATGAAATTTATCGACTGGTCCCTCCTTCCCTCCCTTCTTTCTACCTCCCTCCTTCTGTCCCTCCCACCCTTCCTCTGTCTCTCTTTCTCTCCCTCCCTTGCTCTGTCTTTCTTTCCCTCCCTTCCTCAATCTCTCTCTCCCTCCCTCCCTTCCTGCCTCTTTCTGCAAATTTTTTTTGTTTTAAATTTAAATACAAAGTGTTAAAAGAAAAAAAATGCTACAAACACAATACAATACAAGAATTTGACATAAAACAAACTTTCATTTCAAGAAAACCTATACAGTAAATACTACACATTGTTTTCAATGTTTTCTTTGCTTCCATATTGATTTTCTTTTGTTCTCTGCTTTGCACTTTTTATTTTTTCTCTTCTCCCCTCCACTTAATGAAGGCTAGAATTAGTGTGTGTGTATATACATATATATATATATATATATATGTGTGTGTGTGTGTGTGTGTGTGTGTGTGTGTATGTATGTATACACACATAGATAGCTATAATCATATATCTATATACTCATGTGTAAGAACATACTATGCTTATTTGCTTCTACAATCTGTTTCTCTGAAGATGAATAGCATCTTCTTCATAAGTCCAAGTTTTTTCATATTTTAATACATAAACTAGCTCATCATTTCCTACACTTCAGCAATATTCCAACCCAATCACATCCTTTCTGAAAGATTGTGTATGAAAGTTTCCCCCCTAATTTTTTGCATTCCCTCTATTCTTGATTGTATAGGTTTTATTTATATAAGAAAAAATTTAAATTTAAAATAGTATTAGACTTTAAACTACATTATGAGGTGAGAGCATTGTTGAAATGTAAAATCTGAATCTATTTCCTTTTGTCTTTTTCCCCTGTGTGTGTGGTTTTTTTTTTGAAGTTCCTAGACTTTGTTCTTTCAAATGACTTAGGTATTATTTTTTCTAATTCATTAAAATACTTTTTTTAGAAATCTAATTGGGATAATATTAAATTAATGAATTATATAAAATTTTCATTTAAAAATTATATTGGCTTTATCTACCCAGGAAGAAGATATACTATTTCGGTTTTTTTGGTATAAAAAGTGATTTTATGTTTATGTTCATATAATTCCTATATTAGCAGTTATGTGCTCAGGTATTTTTTTTACTGTCTAAGTATCTAAAATGGGCTAAAGTAATATTAAATAATACTGCTGCCACATAATGTGGTTTCTCTACTTTTCACTTTTGGTCAAATCTATTTAAATTTTAATTTTATCTAAGATCATGATTACTACTCCTGTTTTTTTTTTTAACCATACTAAATTCTACTGCTGACCTTTATTTTATCCCTATGTGTGTATCTTTCATTTTTATAATATTTCTTGAAAGCAACATGTTGAATTCATATTTTTAATCTACTATCTGTTTTCATTTTATGGGCAAATTCATGCCATTTACATTCTTAGTTGCAACTACTTGTGTATTTTCCTCCCTATTTTTCCTCACTATCCTTCTTAGCCTATTTACTCTATTCCTTCTCACTCCTCTCTTTTAGTTCTACTTACTACATTGCCTTTCTATTTCTAAATCTACCCATCCCTCTAAAAGTCCCTCCCTTAACCTTTCCTTCAACCCTTTCCCTCTTAATTCTTTCAGAATTTAGAAGGGTTTTATATTCTTTCCTCTATATGTATATGTTTTTTCCTCTTTCACCCTTGCTTGATGAAAGCTTGCCCTCCCCTCTACTAGCTCCTTCTGTATCAGTTTTTCCTTTTATGCCTCATTTGCATGAGATCATTACCCCTCTTTATCTCTCCATATACAAGTTTTTAAAATCACCCCATCATACTCAGCTCAGTCTGTGACTTTTTCAAACTATGCAAATAAAGATGACAATCATAAAAGTACCGCTAATATTTTCACATATATGAAATAAACAATTTGAATCCCTTATAATTTGTCTTCAATGTTTACCTTATATTTTTCTTGGATATTATATGTTACATTTTCCTTTAAGTTCTGGGGTTTTTGCAACAAAAACCTGCAAGTCTTTGAGTTTGTTTAATATCCATTTTTAAAATTCAGAATTATCCTTAACTTTGCTAGGTAAATTACCCTTGGTCATAACTCCAGATCTTAGTTCTACAGATTACAGTACTCTAAGATCTACAATCTTTCCACATAGTAGTTGATAGGTCTTATGTAATTCTTATTGTAGATAAATTGATATTTAATTTTTGTTGTTATTGTTGCTTCCAATATTTTCTCCTTACTCTGGAATCTTTGAAACTTGACTATGGTATTACTCTAAGTTTTCCTCTTGGGATCTCTTTCAGGTGTTGATCATTGAATCCTTTCTTTTTCTACTTTGCCTTCTTGTTCTAGAACTTCAGGGCAATTTTCTTTGATAATTTCTTATATTATTATGTCAAAATTAATTTTTAATCATAATTTTAGGTAGTCTTTTTATGTTATTTCTTTTTTATCTATTTTCCAAATTATTTTTATGATGAAATGCTTCACTTTCTCTTCTATTTTTCATTCTTTTGATTTTGTTTTATGATTTCTTGGTGTCTTGAAATGTCATTAGATTCCTCTTGCCCAAATTTTCAAGGAATTATATTCTTCCTTAAGTTTTTGATGCCCAATTTTTAGTTGGTTGACTTTCTTTTCATAATTGTCTTGATTTTCTTGGATTATTTTTTATCTTTTTTTTCCCCAAATTTTTCTTTGATCTCTCATTTGATTTGTCAAGTCCTTTTTAAGTTCTTCCAAGTACTCTATTTGTGTTTGGGATAATTTGACATTTTTCGTTGAAAAATCAATGGCTTTTTTTTTTTAAAGAAAGCTTTATTATCTTCCTTAGAATATGAACCCAGTTCTCTATCCCTATAGTAACTATCTGTGATTGGGTTCTTTTTCCTTTACTTACTAATTTTTATTTATTTATTTTGATTTTAGCAGCTACTAGTTTAATCAAGTTGTAGTTCCAAGATATGGGGAATGATGCCCAAGCCTCAGGTCCTTCTTATTATCTTATTAGGACCCAACCTTGGATAGTCCTCTCTACTCCTAAGTCACAGAAAGAGCTCCCAGTCATTCTGTCCAGCAAATGATCTTGCTCCTGTGGCTACAAACTACATATGCTTCAGAATTGAAACCAAGGACTGAACTCTCTTGCAAGTGCCCAGAGCCAACAGGATCTCTGCCCCTCACTACTGTACTCACCAAATGTCTTTCTAGCATAGCTGTTCTTGGCATCCCATGACAGTGGAAAGTCCTTCAATCTTCTCCAACCCAACCTGTCAGACCCAAAGCTGTCTGCAAGATGAAAATTTCTAAGGCTGAAGCTGCCTTTCAACTTAACTACCCCCAGGGCTTATTGTTTGTTGATTTTTTTCAGAGTCAACCTGAGGAGTTTACACTTTAGTCAGGCCAAACTTCCTTCTTTGGAGGTCAGGTCTTTTTAGGGGTCTTCTCAAATTGTCTTAGGAGAACAAGTGCTTTAATCTGTGTTTATTTTTGCCACTCTGAAGTGATGTTCTGTTTCTTTGTAAAGAAAATTTGGACACCTGAAAGTTTCCTGACCTACAATGCTGGATTCCCCAAATCCTTTCTATCCTATCTCATCTCTACAAATATTTATTTTATTTAAAAATATTAAAGCTTCTTATTTCTAAAACATATGCACAGATTATTTTTCAACATTAACCATTGCAAAACCTTGTGTTCCAAAATTTCCCATCTCCTCCCCTAAATGGCAAGTAATCTAATATATGTTAAACATCCACAAAATTTTTTGAATCTTTCTTTTGTCTCAATCACAGTATCCTTTTTATACTTCTGTGAATATAATTAGACTGGAAGCTCATAGTGGGCAGGTTTGTTTTGTATTATTGTATCTTCATTGCTGAGAACAGCGTCAAGCACATAGTCAGTGCTAAAGAAATGTTAGCTAAATTGAATTTAATTGAATTCTGTTGGAGGCTTATAGACTTGCATTTATATTATGCAGAAAACCACTGAATTACATTAAATCTCTCTAAAAACTGAAGTCAGGGTCAATTCAGACCACACTCATTCTGTAAAAGAAATCACACATGTACACAAATAATTACAGTACATTACAGTATGTAATGAGTGAGTACCAGAGGGCAAAAAGCAGACAGGAAAAAAAAGAACACACAGAAGATCTTAAGAGCGTATGAACCTCCCATTTCTGAGGGTTCAAAATCTCAAAATCCATGTAACTCGTTCAGCCCAATTCTTTGTGAATGGGAAGAGAATTTGCACTGACACTCTTACCTAACAGGCTTCAGGGCTGTCTCTAGATGGGAGGACTTCAGGTGGAGGGGACCTCTGTCAAAATCACATTGTGTTCCAAAAATCACATTGTGTTCCACCTGTTAACATTTTGATTCCATTGAAATCAGGTGAAAGGAAACATCCAGATTAGAAGCCTGGAAGGGAAAATCACAAAAGCAAAACCAAACCAAATAAACAAACACAAAACCCACAAACAAACTCAACATTCAGCCTGAGGGGGATTGTGTTTGGAAGGGGGAGAGGTTCAGTTTCTCAGTTTGCTAAAGGTGGGTGGGTTTTTTGTTTGTTTATTTTTGTTTGTATTTGTTTTCTTATGTGTGAGATATTAGGAGTGGACTTTATGTTTTTAAACCACAGGTCTTTTTCTTTTCTTTTCTTTCTTTTTTTTTTTCTTCAAAATCTGCATCCTCTTCAGGTTCTTCCTCCCAGAATTTTTGCTCCACACTCCACTCCCCAAAGGAGAAAGTTTCCTTTGCTTTAAGGTATGGCTCAGGTGGCCAGTTTCTACACACTTACCCGTGAACAATGGCACACCCCTAGAAATCTTTCTAAAGAGGTATCCCGTAATTCCTCATTTTATAGCCAAGGGATCTGAAGCTCAGAGAACTCATTTAATTTCACAGAATAAGTGTATGCATATCTGGGATTAGAATGCTGGTCCTCTGATTTTAGATCCAGCTCTTTCCACTATATCGTCACTAATTATTATTTGCTGTCCATCATAGAAAATATAAAAATCCAAATATAGCTACCACCAAACACTTGCCTTAACCTATGAGATTGACATGGAAGGGATGTGAAAAACGTGAAGCTAAACTGAACTATCTCTCCCTTTTATGACTCTGAATTGCCCTATTCGCTCAGTAAACCTGATAATGATGTAACATTTACACCAATGCTACTGTGACACTAGTGTTCAAATCCTGACTGTACTATCAGGACCTGTTTAGACCTAATAGAACTGGGTTAAATCTGCTTTCAGAAACCACCACTTCTTCTGCTGACCCATCATATAGGTTTTAGCCTTTCTAAATTAAAGCTTTCCCCAAATCTCAGTTTGTCTGCGGCAATGGCCATTCAATGACTAAAGGCTAAGACTCTGGAGTGATGAATTTTATGACTTTGTGCAGTTCTGTCTTACTCAAATCTAATTCAGGTGTTAAGTCATGGTGTCATTGATCATCTTTGAGAACAAAAGACTAACAACCACATCATATAGACTCTCTCTCCTCCTAACTCTCCAGTTTTTCAAATGACCCTATGCTCATTTGCTGACCCATCAGTTTATCCAAAGTAATAAATAGCTAATTATTCAATGTCCTGTTAATTTATCTTCCTCTCCTTCCCTCCTGAGTGTATTAAAAATCTTTTGTACTCCTTCCTGTGAAGTGTCCCAGCTTGTCACTCTCTTGGTCTCAATTAAAGACACTTTTTTCTTTACATGTGAATTTTGATTTGTTTTTAGATTTGACAGAAACACAATTAAACTAACCTTTCTTTCATATATGGAAATAGTTTTTTTAAAACAAATAAAGCCCTTTCTTTAAAGTTATTTTGATGCTCAATAAAAGAAGATATCACTTATACCCTAGTAAAGAATCAGTGATAAAGCAATAACACTCCCCTTCCCTGACTGTGTATGCTTTGTTGTATTTTGTGTGTGTATATTACTTTTTGAATTATAGATTTACCTTGAGGATTAGAATAAGAAGCTGGAAAAAAACTAAAGATGCTCCCTAAAATGGGAACATTTTCCTTCATTTGTTTTCCTGTCTTCTATTAGCAAAATCCTATCCATCTTTCAAGGTCCAATTCAAGTCCTTCTTCCATGAAATTTTCTGAGATAATTCCCAACTAAATTGGTCTCTCATTTTATTCTCAGAGAAGTCATTGTTTATACCATTCACCTTGCAATTCATGATGTACTGTTCTGTGTTCCTCTTACGTTATTGTCTTTATTGTTCAAATTAAACAAATTCATATCTGTTTAATGGTTTGAAATGAAGTCATATATAGAATAGGCACTTGATAGAATTTTGCTATGTAGCAGGGGTTGGATTGGAGTATAATCTCAAGGAATTATGAAGAAAAAGTGGTTAAAAAAAGATTTATTCGGGGATATTCATGATCAAAAAAGATGAACTAATATATGGCAAAATAAGGAGATAACCAATATATAATTCACTACTTCCATTGGCATTTGGGATGTTAAGATTATTTGAGAAAGTTTTTTTTGTATGAACATTGTTGAATGTGATAAAATATGACAAAAGTTACATAGGACAAATGGACTAGATGGTTTGTGATTTGCATTACTCAAAAGAGATGCATATTGATGAAAGCACAGATCCGATGGGATATGAGAATATTGCAGGATATCATATAAAGATGAAATCTGTCCCTCAAGTAGTCTATATTCTTCTGGTTAGAGTGGGAGGAATGCAAATACTACATGTACACAAAAAAAATTAATATACTCTAAAGACTAATGGGAAATGTACTCTGTTTTCACTGCCATCTCATAAAATTTGTCTTTGACTTCAAGATGCAGCTCAATTTCCACCTTCTACATGAAGCCTTTTCTCATCCCACCTACCTCTAAATGTTAACTATCCTCTCTCCCAAACAACCTATATTTCATTATTCTTTATTCATCCTTTTGTAGCCATACTCTGGATTCACTGTGCCTAAACAAAGCTATATCTCCCCTTCAAGGTTCTAGGGTATTCTTAAGGGTCCAGAGTTGATTTTTTATATATTTTCATTTTAATAGTATTCTATTTTTCCAAATACATGCAAAGATAGTTTTCAACATTCAACTTTGCCAAACCTTGTGTTCCAAAATTTTCTCCCTCTCCTTTCTCCTGCCTCCTCCCCAAGACAGCAAGCAATCAAATGTAGGTAAAACATGTGCAATTCTTCTAAACATATTTCCATATTTGTAATGTTGCACATACACACACACACACACACACACACACACACACAAAATCAGATTAAAAGAGAAAAAAACATAAGAAAAAACAAGCAAGCAAATAACAACAAAAAAGGTGAAAATACTATCTTTGTTTGAATAACTTATTACATTCATATACCATAACATTCAGCCATTCTCCAACTGATAAGCATCCATTCAATTTTCAGTTCCTTGCCACAACAAATGGGCTGCTAAATGTACAAGTATTTTTGTACATGTGGGTCCTTTTCCATCGTTTATGATCTATTTGGTGTACAGACTCTGTAGAGACACTGCTGGATCAAAGAGTTTGTACAGTTTTGTAGCACTTTGAGCATAGTTCCAAATTGTTCTCCAGAATAGTTGGATCATTTCACAACTCCACTAATAATATATTAGTGTCTCATTTTTCCCATATCACCTCCAACATTCATCATTTTCTTATCCTGTTATCTTCACCAACCTGAAAGGTTTGAAATGGTATCTCAGAATTATCTTAATTTGTATTTATCTAATTAATAGTGCTTTGGAGCATTTTTTCATATGACTAGAAATGGCTTTAATTTCTTCATCTGAAAATTGTCTGTTCATATCCTTTGACCATTTATCAACTGAGGACAGAGTTATCTTTTTCAAATGCTATCAGTTCTTCAATATCAATTGTCAGTAATTAGTTCTGTGGTATCATTTAACCAATTAACATCTCTTAAAAAGAGATACTTGCTGAAAAAGCTATAGCAAGAAGAGAATTAAAATATTTCTCCCCAATATCTGGAGTCACACTCTCCCCTTTATCATCTTGGTATAGATTCAGATTTAAAGTGGTTGTTATACAAGGCATTCACCCCACCAAGTTTACTTCTAAATGAGGAATAACCAACAAATGCTACAGGTATCAAAATCAGGAAACACAGTGACACATTGTGGCTCCTTCTTAGCTACCTATCAGTTATGCTGAATTAAAAAGTTTACTCTAGGCTTCTCTTGACTGGCTACAAAATCTGGCATAGACTGGTTTCTAGACCCCTTGTGGCTTGCCATTCCAATTTCTTTGCCTAAAAGTGGGAATGAACAAATGCCAAGAGACAAAGAATAGAGGCTTATCTTCACTTGCCACATAGATACCCTGGGTGGGGAGGGTTCAAACCTTCCCTCTATTTAAAAAGTTATGGTATGTATGTCTCTCCTTTAAATACAATCAAGAAGGAAAGATAAAGGGGCTTGTTTTGGCTGGTTAGTGTCTTTTCAATGCTTTCTAGTTCTATTCAGCAGACAATTTAAAAAGTTCCTCTTTTTACTATATGGTTAGTGGGCCAGAGCAAGTTAAAGAATATTTGTTCATGCTCCAAAATCCATGTACACTGTGAATATTTAAGATGGAGATGCTTTCCCAAGATTTTGCCACTGACTTGTCTACCTGGAACTGTTCACAGAGAATTCTGGAAGAAGGTGAAGTGAGATCAATAAGTAGAGATTTGGGAATTATACCACCATCCTGATCCATGTAGATTTTCCACAGTTGTGTATATATGTATGTAGTTGTGTATGTAATCCCCTGCTTCTCCCTAGAATTGCTATTCATATAATAACTGCCATTTCAGTTGCTTTTAGAATGTCAGCAAAGGTTGTTGTATGTAGAGAGACTGCTACAGACTGTTTTTAATTAATAAGATCTACTTTTTACCCCTTACCCTCTTGTCCTTTGTCCTCTGCATCTGAATTGGGAAGGATATGACCCTAGAAATTGAGTGCCTTCTCTGAGAAAGGAGATCAAGAAGAGAAAGTCATTTCTGCTTCTACAATTAAGAATGTCTGACTTTGGCCTCTATTAAATCCAGTGCATTAAACCTATCCTTCCTTTCTATATTTCATTTGTGGCAAGGAACTGAAAATTGAATGGATGCTTATCAGTTGGGGAATGGCTGAATGTTATGGTATATGAATGTAATAAGTTATTCAATCAAAGATAGTATTTTCACCTTTTTTGTTGTTACCCCTTTAAATAAAAGAAATTAATGACCATTCAAAAAGTGTTCAGAGAATATGTGAGATGGGAGAGATCTGTTTCTATTTAACTTTGTCTTTTTTGTATTAAAAATCATAGAATTTCAGAGTTGAGTCTCCTGAGACCATCTGGTTACATGATGTTAATTATTTAAAAGAAAATAGAAACATCAGGTTTGGTAGAAAATGTTTTATAGCCTTGATCTACTGAGCATTCAACTGAAGAACTGATTCCTGAGTGACAATGGATCACTGCATTTTGTTTTTATCATTTGACCAATTCCAAATCTATCTGACTATTATCATCTAGCTCTGTGAGGCAGCTGGTGGTACAATGGATAGAACTCCAGACCTGGAGTCAGGAAGAAGTTCAAATTTGACCTCAATTACTAGCTATATAACCCAAGATAAGTCACTTAATCTTATTTGCTTAAGTTTCCTTATCTGTAAAGTTAGCAGGAGAAGGAAAGAACAAGACACTCCAGAATCTTTTCCAAGAAAACCCCTATTAGGGTCATGAAGAGTTAGACATCACTTAATAGCAACAACTATCTATCTATCTGTCTGTCTGTCTGTCTGTCTACCTATCTATCTTGTCCTTGGAATTTGATAAAACACTTTATTTTTTAAAAATTCCTGAAATCATCTATCTCTGGATTTTTTTTTCTAGTCAGTCAAGTAAGATAGTATCTGTAAAGCACTTAGCACAAATACTGGTACATGACCTGTAAAAAATGGCATTTATTCCCTGACATTACCAGTGTAATATCTCTGTGAAAAAAAAGGAAATGAGCGTAATCTGGAATGATTTATTCTTAATGGTTCTTGGTTCTTATTACCATCTTCGAATATCTTTTGAATGTATCCTTTGAATAGTCACTTCTCAAAATTTTATCAGGAATCAAAGTTGGGGTTATTGTACAGAGGATTATTTTCCATTCAGCATCAATTAGATTAGATAACTTTTCAGCTCTCTTCCAATTTTCAGTTTCTGTGATCTTAAGCATTTTCCTTCATTGAATTTCCTCATCTATAATACTTCTTACTTCACAGAGACCTGTAGGGAGAGAGCTTTGCCATTCTTTAGAGGCTATCCAAATGTGATTGTACATAAAGAAGACTTTATGAAAAAGTGTTAAGGAAAATGTAATAAAAAATATCAAAAATATATAGCAGGTAATTGGGAATGCAGAAGACAGCAAAGGATATGCATAGTTCGAATAAATGGAGAAGAGAGAAAGCATTTCAGATGTGATGGAAACTATACTAGGCAGAGAAATAACATGAGCAAAATTACAAATATGGATATGAATATGAAATAGTCAACTACTTTGTGGTTGATTATTTAGAAGATGTAGGTAATTAAGTATAAAAGTGACAGGAGAGAATCTCTCCTATAGGACATTGGAGACACAGAATTGGACTACGAGGGAAAGTTCAGGACTAGGTTTATCTTTGAAGTAGAGAAAATAGCTGAAATTGGGAGCCTAGATGAGCCCACCAAAGGAGAAGGCATCAAGACATAAAGACTTAGGACTGAAGATTGAGTTATGGGAGATAGGAGAGAAAATAGAAACTAGAGGAATGGAAAGGAAATTAGGGCAAAAAAACCAACATTTCACAATGTAACAACACCAAATAAGGAGAGCTTTCAAGAAGGTAATGGTCAATAGTGTCATATATCCCAAGGACCAAGAAAAATGAAGTTAAAGAAGAAATTGTCAGATTTGAAAAGAAGAGTATAGGTGACATTCAAGAGAGTTTCAATAGAGAAGTAGCCTCTGAAGCCAATTTCAAGGGATTGAATCTGAGACTTTGTGAGCTATTTTCTCTGGCTCAAGGTGTTCTAGTTCTTTTGAAAAGGCTCTCCACCAAAGATTATTGAAAAAATTAAGTTACCATAGATTAAGGAACTCTTTTGTCATGGATAGAAAGCTGGCCTGAAGATGGAAACAAAGAAGAACAGGTATAAAAGGGTTATTTAAATGGAGAAGTGTTAACATTGATAGAAGCTAGGATCTAGTCTTATTTTTAAAATTTGATAAATGGTCTGAAAGAGGGAGTACACTGTGAAATCTCTAAGTTTGCTAATGATACTAAGCTCCTTAGGATACTGAAACTAGGAGATAAACTGAAGAAATCAGAAAAGTGGCAAATTCATTTCTGTGAGTCAGGGTCTGAGTTTTTGGCCTTCTAGTATAGTAGAAATCAGACAATTGGACCTCCCATAGCTGCAAAGGAAAGGTTATATACTAGAATCTTAGAGAGACCCTTCTCATCCTCCCTTAAGGATCAAGGCAATTTACTTA
The DNA here is from genome assembly GCF_048593235.1 of Sminthopsis crassicaudata. Classification (NCBI taxonomy): domain Eukaryota; kingdom Metazoa; phylum Chordata; class Mammalia; order Dasyuromorphia; family Dasyuridae; genus Sminthopsis; species Sminthopsis crassicaudata. The sequence goes on from NC_133618.1 coordinate 522,886,998, forward strand.
TGCAAGGGAAATACTCAATCACTTCATTATTAGCCATGCTTTCCTAAAAATCTTCATCAACACACCTCATCTCTCCTTGAAGAACATCCAGAAGTTGTCAACAATCTAAGAATGGTTTATTTGATTGATATCCATTATTGTCCATGATCTCCTTGTAAATTCATCTCAATGAGGAAAAAGGACCAACCTTCCTTTGTTTTGGACCCTTTTTTCTCCATTCATTGGTTCATCCAACCTAGAAGACTAATGAGTTTTGCCCTTGTACTTTGGTCTTTATGCTAGAATCCCATAATATAAAATCTAAGAATTGAAATCATCCATATCCAGAGTTGATCAATGTCAACCTGCCATCTAGTTCAACATTCTTTCTCCCAGTATAAAGTAAGTTCCTTGAGAATAGGGGTTGTTCTTTTCATACATTTGTATCCCCAGGTGCCTTGCAAACAGTAGGTGCTTAATATGTATACCACAACTAACTGAATTGGCATGTTCCTTACTGCCCAGATCTTGCAGGGAGAGTTTAAGCTCCTCGAGTGCAAACTCAAGTTATTGTTTGTTTGTTTTTTTTTTCTCATGTCCAGAGTACTTAGCATAGTGTCTTACATTATTATTATGCTAAAGTGTCTACATTTTGGATCACTGTACAGCATTAAATCCAGGGTTCTCTCTCTCTCTCTCTCTCTCTCTCTCTCTCTCTCTCTCTCTCTCTCTCTCTCTCTCTCTCTCTCTGTTTGTCTCTCTGTCTGTCTCTCTCTGTGTCTCTCTGTGTCTCTCTGTCTCTCTGTCTCTCTCTCTCTATCTCTCTCTCTTTTTAGTGAGGGCAAACGTGAGGCACATTGGGGCATATCTGTGAGAAAATTCTCACTCTGGCACTGAGAGTCATAAGATTTAGGCTGGAGTCAGGACTTAAGATCAGGTTTTCCTGAATTTGAGAACACTCCTCTAACTTCTTTGTCACTGTTTGCAGACAGTAGTTACTTAATAAATATTTGTTGAGGTGAAATGAAATGTTGAAGTTAATTATCTCTGTTTATCTGGAGCTCAGACAATGATCGAGTGCAAAGATATTGGATATGGGGTGAGGGAGAAACAGGAAGAGAGAGAGGAAAAGGGAAGGATCTAAATTCCATTAAGGTTCTGAACTATTAGTAATTATCTAATGAATTAATAATGATCAATAAAAGATACATGTATGTCATGTTAAGAGCTGCTCTAAGTCATTACTAATGCTATAAAACAGACTTGTTGATTTATAGACTTAAGAAAGTGATGGAGAAAATGTTATTAATACAGCTTGGAATTAAAAATGTGTCATTTGTTTTCAAAGAGTCATGGATATGTAATAATTATTATTAGATTATTATTGGAAGATATCAGCCCTATGTGCCCCTTCAATCATAAGATTTAGCAGAACAACTGGCATTATTATCACCAACTTATGTTTGGTTAAAAACATATTGAGTATAAATAAGAAAAATAAGCCTGGCTTTTCAATGGAAACAATGATATCCTTCACAGACTGAAGGATTTAAGGACAACTCAAAAACTCAGAGACAAAATAATAATCACTTATATTTGCATAACTTTTGGATAATTATGAAGTATTTTACATTCATATAATATAATACATTCATATGATCGCTTATGACCTTTACAGAGATTCCCATTGTATAACACAAACGTAAAAAGGACAACTATTATTCCTTAATGGCTCTAAGTGTCTGTGATTTGCTCAGAATAAGAAGAATAAGTGTCAGATCTAAGACTGAAACTCAGCTCTTCTCATGTAATGCATTATACTATAGTCCCATGCTTTCCAGTTGCAAATTAAGAAACACAGAATCTGAGATGCAAAGACATCTCAGGCTTCATCTAACTTAATTCCTTGCAGGAATTTTCTTTATAGTGCTCTTGGAAAGTGATCAGACAGCCTCCAGTTGAAAACCTCCGATGATCAAAAAATTCACTAGCTTAAAAGGTAGCCCATCATACTTTTGGGCAGGTTTAATGGCTAGAAAACGTGAATTTATAGAAGACAGAAATCTGCCTTTTTTCATTTTCTACTGATTGTTATGTGGAATTCTAGGACTAAAGAAAACAAGTTTCTTTCTTTTACAATGTCTCCAATGTATGAAGAGAGCCATTATAATCAAGTTTTCATGTCAGTATTTGAATGCAGATCTTCCTGACTCCAAATCTAGTACTCTTTCCATTGCATTACCCAGCAGCATTTAATACAGGCAACACGATGTGGGACAAATTCCTGACTTCTCAGTGCTTCAGGGAACTCTCTAATACTAAACACTGCAGAACTCATGCTAATCTATATTGCTTCAAAGAGTTTTCTACATCATTGAAATCACAGGTTATTCTAGTAATAAATAATAATAGTTAATATTTATATAGCACCTACTATGTGCCTTATATGATGCTAAGCATTTTACAAATATCTTATGTGATCCTAATGATAACCCTGGAAATTAGTTGCTATTATTACCCCCATTTTATAGATGATGAAACTGAGGCAAAGCTTAAGTGATTTCCCCAGGATAAAACAAAAAAAGGCCAAATTTGAACTCAACTCTTCCTGAATCAATCCACCTAGTTCTTTATGTATGCATATATGCATATATCTGTATACATGTATATATGAGTGTATATATTACATACATAATAAACACAGAAATGTATATGTTAGTTTTTGTTAGGATTACAAGGTGAGAACTCAGGTTGTCTAAACAATTCTCTAGCTCAGAATTCACAACTTTGATTTGGGCCTTTAGGGGGTGTTTGCACCTTTGAAATTCTGAAAAGGACTTTACACAATCTTTGGGAGGAGCAAGTTCATTGGTTGAAGTATTTTCTCACAAGCCCCTTTGAGTTCTTACTACAATCTCCACTAGGATAAAAGAGGAGGGCAAGAGAGCAAGGAGTTAGTCTGGCCAGGAGATTGAGCTGAGACGGCAGATCTACTGTCTCAACTCAATCTCCTCCCAGAGAGTGATCAGCAGTTTCTGGAGACAACAGAACATTACAGTTTTGGTGCCCAATGTGGGGCATGGACTTTTGCTTATCCTGACAAGGACTTATTCTGAGCCCTTCAGAGGACCTTCACAAGTTATCCCCCCAAAATTTATGGAGATAACATCTTATTTTAATACCAAAAAAAAAAAAAAGAAAAAAGAAAAATAGCCTTTTCCACTTTTCATCTACTTGATGCCCAGTTTATTGCTAAATGTAGCACAAGTATCTCCTAGAAAAATAGCAAATCATTAGTAATGGCCAGCCCCAATACTTTTCTCTACTTTCCTGAAGTATGCCAGATTAGGGGATCATAGGTCTAGAGCTAAAAGGACATCAGAAGCCACCTAGTTATTATCTTTGATTTTCAGATAAGGAAACTGAGGCTAAGAAAGTTTAAGTAACATGACTGAGATTATACAGATAGTAATTATCAGAGATGAGATTTGAATGCAAGTCTTCTGACTTCCCTAGTCATTGCACTTTCCACATGGCCATGCAGAGGAGTACTTACAATAAAACTACCCTATACTTATGCAGAACTTTGTGCCTTTTAAAACTTTTTTTAAATAAATGGTGTAATTTTACTTGTTTCTTTCAATAAATCCACTTGACAAGTGAGGAAACTGACACTAGGGAAGATAAGAGATTTAGTAGCTACAGTCATAAAAACAGGGTATATTCTGATTCTATGTGTCTCCTTAACAGAGCTAGACCTATAAATTAGGTCCGATTCACTTTCCATTACACCATGTTTCTTATTCGAACGCGCTCTCAGAGAATGGGCACCTACTAGAAGAAAAGTGACTGCAAGGACACATAGGGAAAAGAGAACTTTCATCATAAACTACTTGGGGAAAGCTCTTTTTAAGTTTCTCATAGCCAACTCTCTGACCCATGGATCAAAGAATGGGGTTCAAAGTTGTCTTTTGTGACATCTTTTCAGTAATTCTTATGTTTATTATTACTTCTAAATACATGGATTCATTCAAGTTGTAGAGCACTTGCCCTTCACAGAGCATACATCTGTTCTTGCCTTTTTAGATTATGTTCTACAGTTGAACTAGCTAGGTGAGTGGGGTTGGGGTGAGGATGGGGGAACCCAAAGGGCAAAGAACTAGCATATCATCGATCCATGTATTTCTTTGAAGGGCACAGGGAGAACATGCAGGTTGGCTAGATATCATCCTCCTATTTGTTTCTCCTTTGTTACTGCCATATCATTGTCTGGAGAGGAACATTCATTCTGGAAGAAAAAAGCAAGGTTATGAAAGTGAGCTTTATAAGTATTTTACTACCTCTACATGGACTTTGCTGTTGTCATGGTTACTTTTTTTCAAAACACAAAATTGGGACCTTCGCCCTATTCCTCAGAGTGGAGGAAATCAGGGAACAAGGAGGTTTGCATCTAGATTCTATAGGAAATAAATCTCACTAGTGCAACACTCATCTTCTCAGAGCAACAACATTGCAGCAAACCAAGAATAAAACATGAAACTTACTTTGCCCTCCCCATTCTGTATCATTCCCTTTATGACCTTAGGCAAGTCATTTTACTTAATAGAAGCCTCAGTTTCCTCATCTGTGAAATGAAATTTGGACTAGAAAATTTCAGCTCTAAATCCTAACTTAATGCTTTTCTACATCATTGTCTTCTTCAAATATCTCTCTTTTACTCAGATCCTTACCTTCAAAACCATACTCCAAGCTCACCTTTTCCAGAGAGTTTTCTTTAATTAATCCCTCTCTAAATCCTCCTGCATCCTTGTTTTTCTTAAGGCAGAATATGGATGGCTATATAGATGGCTAGACCGTAGTTTATCTGGAAAAGACTGGGGAGGAGGATAGGATTAGCACAATGTAAACACATTAAGAGTCAAAGTAAAAAAGAGCCAAAATTCTATTGTGGAAATCAAAAAAAAAAATTAATGCTAGGTTAAGCTGCATTAAGAGAGGTGTTGTATTCAGATCTAAGCAATCTATGATTCTATATATTCCTGCTCTTTTGTTCCAAGTATATCCAGAATTCCTTAATTAGTTTTCTGCACCAAATTTCTTGAAAAACATTGATAAACTGGAGAGCATCATGAGAAGGATGACCAAGATGGTGAAGGACCTTTGAGATCATGTCATTTGAGAATTATTTAAAGAAAGTAGGGCTATTTAGCCTCAAGAAGAGAAATGAGGGCTGGTTTGTAGAAGAAGAATAAGGCTTTTTATGTTTGGCCCCAGAAAGCAGAACCTATAGCAAAGAGTTGAAGTTTCAAAAAGGCAAGTTTGGCCCTGAAAGGAGAAACAATTAGAGAATGAACTTATCCAGGAGATGGTGCTTTCCCTTTTTTCACTGGAGGTCTTTAAGGAATGGCTGAATGATCCCATGCTAGCATGCTGTACAAAGCATTCTTGTTCAGATATGGACTGGGCTGTATGGTCTCTTTGTTTTCTTCTAACTTTGAGGGTTGATGATTCTGTGATTATACTACAGAATCCCTTTTTAGCTAGCTGGATCATGGGGAATCATGTATGACACATATAGAGACAATGTAAACAATAACCCCCAACATTTCTCCAAGGGAGACTAATCTGTAACAGAGGAAGAAGCAAGAGGTGAAGAGCAAAGACTTATCATCTGCTCTCCCCAGACAGAAGAGGTAGCGGGCTTGAATTATATCTGTCTTCTCCCTTAAATAGTAATCTAGGGTATGTAGTTTTCAGGTTCAAGTTAAACTGATGGCTATTCATTAACAGGGAAAGGAAAACCCCAAGCTTATAATTCAAGCCTTAATTCCCTTCCCAACAAATACTAGTTCTACAATAAACACACATGTAGCAAATAGCAAAAATGAAAAACAAAAAAAACAATTTATCCAAGTCAGTAGCAAAATAGAAACCAGTGGAAATATTCACAGGAAAATATATACTAGACAAGACAGAGTGAAAGAGCTGTCCTATTAGAAGTGAGGTAATTCAGCTTAACCAAGAGAATCGTGCATTTGACCCCAAACTCCTCCAAAGAGGAAAATTCTCCAGAATCTCTAGTATAGCATTCTGAAAATAGGTACATGATATAGATTGCCAATTCATCTCATGTCATTTTCTTCCCACTCTTATTCTTCCTTCAGAAATTTGAAATGAGGTTGGTATCATTTATTCTCTCTTGAAGCTGGAGCCAAAAAACCTCCCAAAGACTGAAGAACCCAAGGAAACTGCAAAAGTCAATCTCCCCTGCTCTTATCAACTCTCTCTCTCTCCCTCCTTCCCTCCCTCCCTCTCTCTCTCTCTCTCTCTCTCTCTCTCTCTCTCTCTCTCTCTCTCTCTCTCTCTCTCTCTCTCTCCCTCCCTTCCCTCTCCTTTCTCTCTCTCTCTCTCTCTCTCTCTCTCTCTCTCTCATCTCTCTCTCTCGTCTCTCTCTCTCTCTCTCCTCTCTCTTCTCTCTCTCTCTCTCTCTCTCTTCTCTCTCTCTCTCTCCTCTCCTCTTCTCCTCTCTCTCTCTCTCTCTCTCTCTCTCTCTCCTCTCCCTCCCTCCTTCCCTCCCTTCTCTCTCTCCTCTCTCTCTCTCACTCTCTCTCTCTCCTCTCTCTCTCTCTCTCTCTCTCTCTCACACACACACACACACACACACACACACACACACACACACACACACCTACAGATGGGACATTCATCTTCCACAAGACAGAAGTGAGTCCCATAAGAATGGGCTTTGGGGATCAGGTTATATTATGTTTTATGCCTTTTTTTTTTTTGAAACACAGTACCTTTCTTCTATGAGTAAGATGTTGTTTCTGAAATTTACTTTCCTGTAACTTGTATATATTATTTATTTGTTTGTTTTAGAAAAAAAAACAGGCATTGAACTAATTGTATCCATGGTACAGGGAATTTCTGGTACAGAACTTCTTCTACCAGCAAGGTTGGCACTTTCTCTGGAACTTATAGCCTAAGAGAATTTCCTGAGGTAATCAAAAAGTTAAACAACTCTTCTAGAGCTATAGACAAGATGTCCTGTCTCCAAGGCCAGCTCTCTGTCCACTAACCTCATTTTGTCTCTTTCTTAGCAAGAGTTAGAAAATAAATTATATGTTCTAATGCAAGCTCTGAAGAAGAAATGGAGGTTCCTACATAAACAACTGAGATTACTCTAGTGGTCTCAAATAGAAGTGCTTGTAAAGGTTTTAATTCATACTTAACAACTTTAGAAATGTCTTCTGGGCTAAAGCTCAAGTTGACTTGAGTTGTAATAATCTAATAATAATGTTGAAAGAGTTGTAATAATCCACTCCTTGAGAATATTCTGTTATTTTCTGAGATGAAGAAAATTAATAGCCAGTATTGTATTTCATATACTAACATATTGTTCTGTAAGCATTTATAATCATTTCATGCACATGTATTGTTTCTTATATTATATTATACACTTTTGGATAAGGATGAACAATATGTTTTCTAACTAGCTTTGCCTACAGGGGAGTTGGAGCTAAATATTCTTGTCTGATTGGTCAAGACCTATTGGTCAAGACACTACCTAAGTGCTCTCTTACATTTCACTCACCTGGGATGCAGAAACATCCTGGCTAACCAGGAATGGGAAAGAAAAGCAGCCTAGATGCATCCATCACTATGTTCCATAACCTAAAGTGTCCTCTTCACAACTTCCATTAATTGGTACTAGTTTTATTTTCTGAGGGACAAGAAGACTAAACCATCTACTTTCCACAAGACAGATATTTAGATGCTTGAAAACAATTACCATGCCCAAGTTCCTCCCTGCTCCCTTCAATCTTTTTTTTCTCTGTTACATATCCCTCTTTCCTTAAAATGGCACCATCTACTTTGCCATCTGTCCTAATGCTGCAACCCTAAAGACCACCAACTCTTTCCTTCTGCCTTGCAGTTGAATTCTCATACTTGTTTTCTTCCCCATTTACTACATGAGCAGAAACTGTTTCACTTTTAATTTTGGGTTTCTGGTCCTTAGCACAGTCCGTGGCATATAGTAAGAGCTTAACAAATACTTTTCCATTCCACTTACCCATTGTTCAATGATATTCAGCTAGGGACATTACTAAGCTTAACTTTCTCCCTCTATGAAATCTTTCTTTTAAATCAACTATCAAACTGTATTGTTCCCTAGAGAGGCGGGCTGTTATAGTTGTGGAAAGTGCACTTGACTTAGAGTCAGGAGATACCTGAGTTCAAATCTTCTCTCTGATACTTAGCTGTATGGTCAAGGGCAAATCATTTCATCTCTCTGTGCTTTAGTTTTCTCTTCAGGAAAATTGATATCTATAATATTATTATGAGTTAATTCTCTCAGTTAAGATGATAGATGTAAAGTAGTTGGGAACCCTATGGTAAGGGTAATTTATGGCATCTTGTGATAGTGAGGGGAAGAATTGGGGCTTTTGAATCAACTTTTGCTACTTGGGTTTTTTGGAAAGCATGTAGCCCTAAAAAGGCAAATGTTTGAATGCAGCCAAGAACACAGGAAGAATGCAGAGGATTTGTTTCTCCTTTAGAAAGTTCCTTGAGTAAGATAGCCTTTTTGTGTACCAAATGGGATATATTGTACATTTATTTTAGCATACAGTTGAATCAAACTACCTGCAAATCCTTGAACAAACCTATAATTTCCCTTCACACTCTTCATCAACAATATATCTAGGTGGTAGAGAGACAGGGCTGGAGTAAGGAAAATCTGAGTTCAAATCTGATTGACTAGATGGACATGTCACTTTACCTCTGTTTGCTTTAATTCACTGGAGAAGAAAATGGCAAAACCATTCCAGTAACTGCCAAGAAAATCCCATGGACACTATTGGCATGTTGCGTCTATAGGGTTAAAAAGAATTGGACACGACAAGACAACAATGATTTTCATCAAAGAGAATTGCTTTCCTTTTACCTGTGGGCTGAGAGGATACTGGAAGAGAAGAGGAGCTACTCCTAGATCCCTTGAATTTCTTTTTTCTCCCTTCCTCTGACTTTCCCCCATTTAATTTCTAGGAGTAACTTCCAGTATAGAGAGCTAGAAGGCACAGTGCAGAAAATGCTGGATTTGGAGTCAGGAAGATCTGTGTTTAATTTCTGCCTACTCATTGTGTGACCCATGACCCACGTAAACCTGACTTTTCTCAACTGTAGAACAAGGGGTTGAAATACATGACCTTGAAGCTATTATTCCATCTCTAAACTCTATGATTCTCTAAACCTATGGTAGTGCTATGCACAGTTTACAAAAAAAAAAGAAATTGAGGAGAGAAAAAGTTAAATAATTTCCCCAGGATCACAGAGTTAATGAGTAGCCAAATAGAGACTGAAATTCAATTCTTTTGCTTCTAGTTCACTGAACTTTCTACCCTACCACATTGTCTTGAGTATTTTCTCTCTTCCCCTGTTATCAAAACCTGCTTTCAGGAAAAATTTTGCTAAGTTAGTTGACTAATAGTGACTACATTTCACCCAGGAAAACTGTCATCTTAATAAGACACAAAATGTTAAGCCCAAAGCACTAATTTCTTTATGAAAGAATTTCAGACATGAGGAATTTTCTTTTGTGGGTTGGGAGGTTGGTTCCTGGTGTCCTTCCAGTCTTACCACATAGGCCACCACCTACTTTGCCTATTCATAAAGCCAACCCTGTCCTAGAACTCATGGGTCTGTGGCAAAATGAAAATACTGAATCATTTGGTAAGTCTTTATTTTGTATAGGCTTAGCCAGGGAGTGGAAAATTATTAAAATGTGTCATTTTCCCCCCAAATGAAAGAATGAAGCTCTCTAACTCATTCACTCATATCTCCTTATAACTTCTGCCCCATTCAACACCATACCTTCCTAATCCCAGTAAATTGTCCTTTACCTTACTCATCTATTTTGACTAAATAAATAAAGGTATATCCCTCCTATTATCAATAATTGAAACCTGGAAAATATATTGTCCAGCAAATAATATTACACTAAGCAATTAGCTCAGATTGTAGCTGATGATTCATTTAATCTGTATCCCTGAGGATTGATCAAATGAAATTACACTGTGTTTGCAATATTGTGGTAGGATGAAATGGTATAGCATTATGGAAAGATCCCTGAATTGGGAGCCAAAAGTGTAAGTTTTAATCCTGACTCTGAGGGTTACAAGCAATATGACTCGGAATAACTCACATAGTCTCTCTTAATTTCAGTTTTCCCACTCACAAAATGGGAATATTAATCTTTATATTGCCTCTCTCTTGAGATTTGTGTGAGGAGTTTTGTGAATTTTAAAGAACTACATATAATGAGAAGATAGTGCATAAGATAGCAATGTTTTAAATTGTGAAATGTTATTCAGAGTTTGCCCATAAGGTATTTAGGTACCTTTTAAAGTAGAGACAAAATTTACTCCAGAATGATCAGTTTGACTTTTTTACCTGTCAATAAGGTCAATAAATGGAGAAAAAATCAGAGAAGCTGCCTAATACAATAGAAAATATATTGTAAATGGAATCAGAAGAACTGGATTCTAATCCTGACTCTGGTACAAACTAGGTGTTGAGCATGTTTTTCCCCTTTTCTGAACATCATTTTCTTTATTTGGAATATGAGAAGATTAAATTAAATGGTTTCTAGTACACCTTCTAGACCAAACCACTTTTAATCTAAGAGTCTACAGATGAATTGCTGCGTGGTCAATACACTTCAGTCACTTAAAAAGCTAAAACTAATGGACTTCTGCAGTATAGCTAGGTTGGAAAAATTCTTTCAAATTGCAATTGACATGTAACTGGCTGATTGATTAGATCAGCAACATGGACTTAAGCCTATGCTATCACAAGACTCAAAACTACATTTAATCCTCAAATGAATTTTTATGATGAGATACTGAAAAAAAAATTTAGGTTGTTCTTATAGAGAGCCTTTACTGGAAGAAAGAAGGGATCATCTTGACTACTAACTTCCTAAATAAATTATATCAGGATTGTGCCTTTATAAACAGAAATCACCATTCACAGCACAATAGAATGGGTCTGGATTGACTCAGTTGTCCATAATGAGTGCCAATCCAATTGAATTTTTAAGAATTTGAAAGGAGAATCAGAATCATTGGTGTTGTGTATTTTAGGGTCTACCTGATTCATAGCACACAAACAAGAGACAGAGACAGAAATGAACTTCAAAGAGGACCTGATTTAAATTCTGCAATCCTTAAGAATCATATCAAAGTCTTAAGCTATGTTTTAAATGAAAGTCCATTCAGATTTTTAATCTCTTTAAAGTCATATCAAACTCTTAGGTTACATTTTAGATGAGTCCACTCAAATTTAAAGTCTCTTTAAAAATTGATTTTTTTTCTTCAGGAAATAAAAAATCAATGTCAGTTTGGATATAAATCATCAAACTTCATGTTTGCAGCATTTTCCTGGTAAAATGCCCAAAAGAACTACTCTATTTCAAGACCCTTCCCAAAATTGTTTGCATAGAAATTACCAAAAAGAATAAATAAATAAAAAACCCATGTAATAAAAATTTGTCTTTACTGCCTTACTGCTTATATCCTCAGCACCTAGCACTATCTTGCACATAGTAAGTGATTAATAAAATCTAATTAAATTAAATTCATTTGAATTCCCTAGACCTGGGCGTTGTTGGATTTTTAAGTTTCTGCAGTTCAAACTTTAACAGCAATGTGGCTAGCTCCCACATGAACCAGTAAGCTGTAAAACAAAGCTAGCAATACTTAGAGATATATACACTGAAAGTGGGTTTTCTGATCAAATTTCTTGTGTTGGGCTAAACTTGAACTAATGAAGTTTAATTTCAGAGAGAGATAAGCAAAAAGTCAACTGTAGACATTTTTAGGCACTAGGAAACAAAGCTTTCCTATCCCAATTTGTTTTCAGAAAACTGCATCTTTTTGCTGTTGAACTCTATCCAAAATACTACTAAGCTCCAGGGTTCAGTTATAGATTTTCACAGCACCCCAATAAAAGGTTAACTCTTTGCTTCCACTTCTACTTGTGTTTGTGATAACATTTTCTTGTCTAACTAGGTATTGATGATATAACAATTATTTCTTATCCCCCGATCCAAATTTCTAAGCATATTTTAACTTTTTAAGTTTCTAGGTATCTGAAAGAAATAGTGTCATTAGATAGGTTCCCTTCTATATTTAGTTTTAGAGTGATTTTTTTTCCTTAATAACAAGAAGTATGGATAGAAAAATGACTGTTTTGTATATAGGAAAGTGGGGGGGGGGAGAAACAGTCAGAAGTCCTCAAACATATGAGAATGAATGGCTTTACTATAAAAAATCTTAACTTGTCACTGAAATTGGCATTGAATTAAAGTTTGGAAGTAAAATGATCTCAGTGCTCTTTAAACATTTAAGCCCTTCGGAACACACAAGTCTACTCAATATTGTAGCTATCCTACATACTCCTTTTCTTGATCTATATGATAAGAGTTTTCCCCCCTTTATATTAAAACCCTAAAGAAAGAAAAGTAGGAAAGCAATAGCTGTTTTTCTATTTCTTGGGAGATTTTATGAAGTCTATTTCAGTAAGATTTTTATCCTTGATCAAAATGAAAATTTCTTTCCTCTTACCATCAGAAAGAATAAAAATTAAGAAACAATTCTAAGACATTAAGTTAAAAGTTATCCACTATCCACTACCATTGAGACAGAGAAGGAAAATCAACTCAACAAGAAAATTTATTCTTTAAGAGAGTTGTATTAGCTTTTCAGGAAAAAACGTGCAAATTTGAATGTTACCTGGGTCAGCTCCTTACTTCTAGTTTTTGGACTCTGGAAGATGATCGATTCGCTAAGGATGCACCGCTTCTTAAGGACCGGATGGATTTTCTGGGCAATCACTCTTTGTGTGCCATCTTTTATAAAGGTGCTTCTTGTTGCTAAGAGATCAGTTGCTAAGAGACCAAATCATTTAAATATATATATATATTTATATGTATGTCAGGGGCCAACATAAATTACAACCCACTTTGATCATTTCAGCTCTCCCTCGAAGCGCTCCGGCTTTTGAAATAGATAATAACATACCTAGAGGGAAGCCAATTATCAAACACAAAGAGAAACCTGACTGTGGAAAAGAAAATGATGTGTGCGCACTCGCACATGGACAAAGAGGGATGCTAAGGATTTCCTGGGAAGGAGTAAGTCAGTTCCTGAGCTTCTCTCAAAACTTCTCTTTCTTTTGGGGCATTTATATGCTTATGCAACATGTTTTATGTGTGTATAGTGATTAACTATATGCTCATAGGTGAACACACATCTTCCCTTCATCCTCAGAGTAGGGAGATGCAAGTGAACTGTAAGGGAGCCACTTTAGAGTGTTTTTCAAAATGTTCCAAGCAGGAACATGTCCTAAGTGGGAAGTCTGGCATAAGTTAGTTTTTAGTTAATTTCATTCATTTATTTTAAAATACTTTTTATTATTGCTTTTTTGCCTTTGCCTCAGTTATTTTCTGCCCACATCTAGGATGAACCCTTCTTATGACAAAGAAAAACAACTAAGCAAAAACCTTGGATAGACAAACTCTGTCTGACAATGTATTCTATCCTTTCCATCCCCCACTTTTCTGACAAGAAGTAGAAGGGATATTTCATTAATTGTTCTTAGGGATTTCCGCTAGTTTCATATTACTATAATCCTATATAGTGTCCTGTTAACTCTACTTATTTCCTTATGCATCAATTCATGTGAAGCTTTCCACATTTCTCTAAATTCTTTATATTTGTCATTTCTTACTGAATAATAATATTCTACTATGAATATTTTGATAAATTTTATTTCTGCTTTTCCCTTCTTTGGACTATATAACTGGTACTAGAATTTCTAGGTCAAAGAGATAAGTCATTTTCATTATAATGGAATTCCCCATTGGAAATGCAATTTTGGAAATGCAAAATTGGAAATGCAAAATTCCCCAATGGAAATGCAGAATACTCAATCATGTCACAGTACCACCAACAGGGCATCAATGTGCCTGTCTTTCCATAACCTCTCCAACATTCTTATTTCTTTTTTGTCAATTTGCATAGAGTGAGATAAAACCTTAGAGTTCTTCTGAATTTTCCTTTTTATTAATGGCAATGGTTTAGAATTTGTTTTCCTGTGGTCATTTTTAGTTAACAAATCTGTTTCATATTCATATCTTTTGACAGTTTATCTACTGGGGTTTCAGTCAATTTTGGAAGGTGAATGTTATGTGAACAACTCTCCCTTCTCCAACAGCACTCTATCCAGGTGCCAAGGGATAAAAGCCTTCTTCCAGCCCTCTTCTCTTTTTCTCATTGCCTGATCATAGCCATTATCTTAGGAATTTTATTAGGGGCATATCAGAACTAGTCCCAGATAAAATGAAGTCAGACAAATTTGTGCTTAACTTTGATGCCTTTCCATCTTCCCTTTCTGAGCTTCTCTCTCCCATCCATCTTCACTCCCTCCACTTGCTCTTTTTCTTGGTTAGCTATCAATGGATCCTGATATGCTGTTGACTGAAAACTCATGGTTTTATCTTCTTAAGTGGCATTTGTATTTTAATTGGAAATTCTGAAAGACATAAAAAATTTCAGGGCCTAAAGAATAGGTCACTTAGGATAAAAAAACAACAACAACAACAACAAAAACAAATAAAACCATGTCCTTGCTAACCATAAAGCCAGTACTTCCTAGAGCATCCACTAGGAGTATAGTATCAAGACACCAAGGCTATTCCAACAGTTGGGCACAGTTTCTGGCAACTCTTCCCTAGGCCAGGGATTTCCCCTGATTTTCTTATTACTCAGAACTTTTCTACTAGGGTGGATCATGGGAAAAGACTAGACTTGGACTTAGGAGAGAGACTCCTGGATTCAAATTTTATTTCCTATACTTACAAGTTATGTAACAGTGGGCAAATCAGCTTCCATTTCTAAGGCCTAGTTTCTTCATCTGCAAAGTGGATACATCTCATAAAATTGTTGTGAGGATCCAACAAAGGTAACATTTGTAAAAAGAAAGCATTTCCTAATTTTAGCTATTATTATCACATTTTTCATTTTGTCTGTCCATTACTTCCCAATTCTAGGGCTCCCCTCCCAGTGCTGGTGCTACAGGTAAATTGGTCTTCTATTATTTTTTTCTTCACACCTTCCTGTTATCCTCTCCACTCTTTCTTTTGACTTTACCCTCCCTAATAAATTTTCACATGGCTTTGGCTGACTGGAAAAGGCCAGGGAAATAAAAAGTTATAAAAGTTTTATAGAATATTAGAGCTGGGAGATCTCAAAGTTAATCCAGTATATCCTCATCACTTCACAGATGAAGAAACTGAATTCTACAGAATGGCAAAGGCAGAATTAAAACTCAGATCCTTATGTTCCAAGTCTAGTGGCTTCTTTTTAGTGCATAGTAATTCAATCTAATTAATGTACATGTCAATTATCTAGATCTAGCACAATTTGCTAAACTAGATACTGAGCATAGAAAATGTGAAAAGGAAAGATGTGGAAGGAAGATAAGAAAAGAGGAGGGAAGAGAAGAGAAGAGAAAATGAGAGGAGAAGAGATGAGAGGAGAGGAGAGGAGAGAAGAAGATGAAAGTGAAGGAAAAGGGAAGAGAAAGGAAGAGGAAGGAGTGGGGATGGGAAAGGGAAGAGAACAGAACAAAGGGGAGGAAGGGGAAGAAAGTAAGGAGTGGGAAGGAAAGGGAAAGGGGGAAGAGAAAGGAAGGGAAGGGAAGGAAGGGAAAGAAGGGAGGAAAAGCAAAGTGAAGGGAAAATAAGGAAGTGGAGGAAAAAAGAAGTTAGGAAGGGAAGGGGAAAGAAAGAAATAGGTGAAGGAGAGGAATGGAAAAGGAAGAGAAAGAGGAAAAGAAGGAAGGGAAGAGCATTAAACTAAAAATAGAATGGATGGCAAAGATAAACAGTTTATTAGACCAGTCAGAGAAAGCCAAGAAACTGAGTTAAGGAAATAAAAGGAAGGAAAATGGAATAGAAGGTGAAATTCATTTATAGGTAGATAAATAAGTAAGCTCCCCTGGGAAGATAGTTCAATTAATCAATAAGCATTTATTAAAGGTTTCTTTTGTGTCAGGCACTGTGCTCAGTACTGAGGGTGCTAGTACAAAAATAAAACAATCCCTATTTACAAGCTCTATATTTGAAACATTTAGGACATGTAGTCCACATGTTTACAAATGTATATGTGTGTATGAATGACATCATGAAAGTGCAATTGAGTGTACACATGGAGATTTGTTTTTAAAGATGCAGAATACAATGGGGATGGTTTCATTCTTTGGTTGCTCTGATGAACAAGATTTCATTGGTCTCTGAAGTGAATAAGATTGGGGCAACAGATGAGACAGTGCAAGTAGTAGAGTAAATAGAGCACTGGCCTTGAGTCATCAAGACCTGAGTTCAAATCCTACTTCAGACACTTACTAGTGGGTGACTTTAAGCAAGTCACTGAACTCTTTTCAACTTCTCAACCTTGGTTTCCCTCTCTGTAAAAGGAGCAAATTGGATGTAATTTGCTTTGAAATTTCTGTGATTTTATGCTCTATCTGCTGGCAAGGAAAAAAATGTTGCCACAGGAAATCTCATTGCAGAGGAGATGAAAAAAGACTACCTTGCTACCTCAAAGGAGAGTCACAACAGGCAATCTCTTGCATGGTATAATTTGAGGGGAACATTGGAGGTCTCCAACAAGTCTGTCGTGATGATTATTTCTTTGTTTTCTTGGTTCCAAACTCACTGGCTTGTCCTCCATTCCTATTTGCAAAATAAAGCAAATATAAGACCACACTAGAAGAATTCCAGCTATTTACACACATATATTGTATCTAGGTTATATTGTAACATATGTAAAATGTATGTGATTGCCTGTCATCAAGGGTAGGGAGTAGAGGGAGGGAGGGGATAATTTGGAAAAATGAATACAAGGGATAATATTATTAAAAAATTACTCATGCATATATACTGTGAAAAAAATTATAAATAAAAAAAACGAAAAAAAAAAAGAATTCCAGCACATAGTATATACAAAGTAAAAAAAAATTAAGTCCCAAACCTACATAGAACTGGATGTCTGCTCTGACCACTCTGATTCTACAAAAGTTTATTCAAAAAGAGAAAATGCTTTTTTTTTTTTAATGAATCAAAGAATCTTCTAGAAGGATAATCAAAGTATTTAACAAAAAGAGATGCCCAGGACCACTTTATAAGCCCCATCTTTACCTTTTATTTTCCTCTGTCTTTGCCTCCCTCTTTACTCATCTTCCAGATTGATATGTCTTCTGGTATATTTATTATATGATAATTATTAAGCTCCTCTTATGTGCCAGGCACTGTGCAAACCTCTGAAAAGATAGTAAGGGAAGTCATCACAGACTGAGCAATTCAGGAGGGAAAAGGAATCAAGAGAAGAGAATGCCCAACACAGTAGCAATCACATTTTAAGTGCTTTTGTATATTAATTAAAGAAAAGGAAAGAAAGGAAAAAGGTCAGAAAATGGAGGGAAAGAAAAATACCCAAGGGAGATGAAGAAAGAATAAAATTATAAGATAGTGAATTGTTGTGGGTGCTATGCTTTCTGCTATATTTTCTCTAGGAAATTAAAATCAAATAGAAAAGAACGTTAGAATTTTTTTTAGAACAGTATAGTGGACTTGACATCAGAAAAATATGTTCAAATTCCACTTCAGACTATTACTAGGTGTGAGGCCCTGAACAAATCACTGTGCCTTAGTTTCCTCATATGTAAAAGAATGGATTTGTGCCCTCTAGAGTCCTTTCTAGCCCTAAAATATGATTCTATGATTTCCTTTTTATTTAACTAGAGGTGGGATGAAAGAATAAAGGCAAGGTGATGAAGCAACTTGAACTTGACAGGAATGCTCAAAAGAAATGAATTTACTTTATCATTTTGTCTATATATCCCCCTGAAATAAACTTGAATAAACACTATAAATAATTCTCTTGGTTATTCTAGGATTTAGAACAGCAGAGCATCTTAAGAAGTAGTTTTCTTTGTACTCCTCTGAATCTGAAAATATTTTAGGGACAGAAATAAAAATCATTTAAAAAATTTCTATGAAAGATTTCAATACAATTTCCTGTTACTATACTATGCTTATTTTGCCTGTCTCACAGAGTTGTTTTGAGGAAAGTGTTTTAGAAACTTAAATGTGTTATTAATATTTTTATTAATGCACCACTTAGGCTATCCATCTGTTGTTGTCTCTCATTCTTTCTACACAAATATTATGGGGGAACCTGAGAAAAGATTCTTAACTTTAAATATTCCTTCCAGACTAACTAAACATCATTTCCAAGGAATAAATCTGTTGTATTCAAACCTCAAATGTTTTTTTGAAAAATAGAGGTTTATTTTCTTGGGGAACTCTGAAGGCTTCTGTTCTGTATGTGAAAGAACGAATTTAGCATTTTTAGGAATTAATTTTGGAATCTTAGAGATTCATCAGTCCTAGGGGAAAGACCCTGTTAATAAAGTTGTCAATGGTTTTATTTTTCTTTGAAAGATTAGGGCTTTTTACCCTAGTGACTTGTCTTACCTAAAGATAATGCTTTATTATGACAATTATGGCAATGCTTGAATCAGTTTCTTTTTATTAACCATTGATGGATGTGGAAGATTTTCCATTTGTAGGGACTGCAATGCAAAGAATCATTTGGTGGTGAACAGAGATTCAATCTCAGAGTCAGGAAGACCTGAGTTCGGGTTCTACTTTGGCACTACTAATTGTGAGACCCTCAGCAGGCCATATGCTCTATGGACCTCAGACAGTTCTCAAATGCCCTAAATTGCTCATTTGTATTGTTAGAAATAATTTCTATAAAGTTCCCTACACCAATGATACCAGAGGTTCAAACCCAAACATGTTCAAATATCTTTTTTTTAAAAGCATTCTCCATGAAGCAAGCAAGATACAAAATACCATGCTTCCTAGAGATAGATTATGTTCATTTAGTACCAAGGCTTAATTTAAAAGAGATTCCAGATAAATTATGAGGATCTCTGGATACCCCTATTTATGAGTAACATTGTATTGATATAGCAAGTCTTAGAAAATTGTATTACTGGGGAAAATTTGCATAGGAGAACCAATGTAAAAGATATCTTCTAAGAGATGTATAAATGGACAAAAAGATGGACTGGACATATCGAGAGTATGAGAAAACTGATATTTCATGTGCTTTATTAGTATGCACAGAATATCAAAGAGATATGAATTCACTTCAGTATGTTGGATGGAGATCCTGTGAAGGAATTGCAGAGGAAAAGAAAAAATTACATAAGAAAAAATTCATGAATAGGCAGGTTTAGGTAAACTGGGCAGCTGGATGACATAGTTGAATGTTGAACATGGATTCAGGAGGACCTTCATGAGTTCAAGGCTGGTCTCAGACACTTGCTAGCTGTGTGACCCTAGGTAAGACCATTAACCCTTCTTGTCTCAGTTTTCTTATCTGTGTGGAGCTGGAGGAGGAAAACCACTTCAGTATCTTTGCCAAGAAACCCCAAATGGGGCCATGAAGAGTCAGTCTGTTTACTTTTTTTTTTCAAATCAATAAACTTCAATGAAATATCTATTATGTGCAAAGTATTATATCTACAGATTAAGAGTACAATTCATAAATTCAGTAGTAGACTTCCTGACTTCTTTTATTAAGAGACATTAAATGTGATGCTGATTTTAGAATTTCATGGATAACCTGATCCTGGTTTATTTCTTGTGAACTCCAAAGACAATAAAAGCTTTGTGGGAGACTTCCATGCTGCTATACTCTAGAAATGCATTGTGCACTTTCCATTCCATTTTTTGGTGTAAAAAATGTGATGCCTATCATGGAAATGGCTTATATGTCATTACTAGCATTTGTATTTTCCAGTTTTCAGAACTGAAGTCTTTAATGTAGCTATTTATATTTATTTCAGTTAAGCTACATATATGTATATATATATATATATATATGATAAAATCTTTCCAAATACTGTTTTTGAAAAGATAATTTTCATTTTAATTAGCATTTTTATATACTTAAGTGCTTTCTAAAAGAATAGAGCAATTGCTTCCTTTGATGATATGTATGTATATGTGTGTGTGTGTTTGTGTGTGTATATATATATATATATATATATATATATATATATATATATATATATACACATTAGAATGATATAAAGATGCAATGGCCCTGCCCCTAATAATAATGATTGATAACATTAATATAATACTTAAAGGTTTGCAAAGCATTGTACTTATTTTATCTCATTTGATTTTCACAAGTCTAAAATAGGTGCTATTATTATTCCCATTTTACAAATGAGGAAACTGAGACTAAGAGAAATTAAATGATTTGCCCAGAATCAAATGATTTAGTGGTATCTGAGATAGCATTTGAATTCAGGTTTTCCTAGTAAATTCTAATGCTCTTGGAAAGTGTTATATATTTGGGGATTATAGAAATAATTGTGATGGAAAAAACATTAAAATTATTTTTAAAAATTGGTTATGTAAAATTTGACTTTATAATGAATGAGAGTTCCAGAGGAAAGAATTGGAAAAGAAATGAAAGTTTTGAAGGAAAGACTTGGGAAAAATTAACAACCTAGCACAAGATTTAAACTTTCGATAAGATTAAACTTACTGAAGTTACTGATTTATTGAAAATGGGGAGCCAATGTAGCAGAACATATTATCTCACATAATCAGTACTCAAGTATAAGTCTATACACATGAGAAAAAAATTAATGGAGGAGGAATCATTTAAACCCCAATTTCATCTGAACTGGTTAAGGGAGAGAACAACAAACACAGAAATACAATCAACTCAATAGGGAAACAAAGGGAAGAAGGATATGGTAAAGAAATTAAGAGGGAGGGGAGATCTAATTTGAGAAGAGATTAATCATAAGCAAAACAAATTCTAAGTGTGAAAAAAGGATCATGAAGAGGAATTTAAAAATAAGGGAAGAAAAAAGGGAGGGAAGAAAAAAAAGAGAGAATTTCATCAAGCACAGAGAAATGACAGCATTTTCTTCTTTGTAAATATGAGGTGGGAAGCAAAGAAAGGAAAAAATATAAAAGATAGGACAGCAGGAAATTGCGCAATTAATGATTATAACTGGGTGTGAATAAGATGAACTTAACCACAAAATAGAAGAGGATGGCAAAATAAAGTGAAATCTGATGTATGTTGCTTACAAGAAACACACTTGAGACATAAAATCAAAGAGGATTAATATGAGACTGAGAAAAACCTCTATTATTCCTCAGCTAAAATGAAAAAGCAGAGGAGTAATCATGATCTTAGACAAGAGAAGAACAAAAATAAATTAAGCTAAAATAAGGAATTGACATTATCCTGAAGGTATCATAAACAATGAATTAATATAAAAACATAATATATATGCACCTAATGGAATAGCATTTAAATACTTGAAGAAAAAGCTAACTGGATTACTGGGAGAAATGGAAAATAAAGCTATAAACAGTGGAAGATCTCAATGTTCCCTTGCAGATATAGAAAAATCTAATAAGAAATAAACAAGAATTTAAGGACCTGAATAGAATTTTAGAAAGGTTAAATATCTATATTATATTGTGTTATATTATATGTGTTATTAGACAATTATTGAATGGAAATAGAAAGAAAAATATTTTTCTCCATTGAGCATGACATCCTTTAAAAATTGAACATATATTAGATTATAAAAGCCTCATAAATTTTGAAAAGCAGAAATATTAAAAGACATTGACAATAATGAAACAAAAATCATATTCAATAAAAGACTAATGTAAAAATATTAAAACTTAAGTGGAGACAAAGTAACAATACTAAAGATTTGTTAGGTCAAAGAAGAAAGCTTAGAAATGACAGGGAATTAGAAGTAATTACAATAAGCCAACACACCAAAAATTTTGAAGATGTAGCTAAAGCAATCATTCAGGGGAAATTTCCTTCTCTAAATATTTTCAGAGAAAAGAAATACCAAACAAGAGAATAATAAAAGTGAAAACAAAAACATCATTAACTTAATAAAGCTAGAAATTTGTTTATAAAAATAAAACAAAAATAAGGTACTATATATATGTTCTTGTATTAGTACAAAAATAAGGTACTATATATATGTCCTTGTATTAGTACAATATAATTTCTATAAGTGTTAGTGCAATCTTGAGTTTTGATAAGTTCAGAAATAAAATGCTACAAATGTATAAAAACTTTGAAATGTAAATGTTTTATTTGCATTTTATACTGGCAATATATATTTATTACAAGAATTTTATTTTTATTTTGGGTCAGGGTTTGAGGGGTTGAAAGAGAGAAAAATAAATGCTTGTTCACTGAAAAAAAAACTAACTAAAAAGACTAAATACATGATACAGTAACTTACAACTCCTATACTTTCCCAATAATCCATGTCCTCTTATACTTTAAATCATTAAACATGAAATATTTTGTGAAGTTGCTAAATAGTCTTTTCACCTGTACCTCAGATCTGCTTGTCTGTATCTTCTGGAAAGTCAAAGCATGATTCAGGCTCATCCTCCTGGTGGTGATTATCTTTTCCAAAAAGCATTTTAGTGGCTGGCAGTGGGTTGCTGAAGCTCACTTCTCAACAACTTCAAAACTCTCAAGTCCACAAAGTAGACCCAAGGCTTGGAGCATGAAGTTTGGGATTGCTGGATTTTTTTCACCTAGGCATAGAGAAAAAAAATCACAAAAAAAAGGCAGATGAGGCAGTTAGGACTTTGAGATCCAATCTTGGGTCAGTGAGGCAAGCACAAATGGCCATATACAGCCACCAGAGCTTCAAAGAGTAGGGGGAAGTCCATGAAGTTTCCAGAAGTTTTCACTAGAATGCTTTAGACTTTGACATCAGGCAAGGACTTGGAAAACTATTATTGTGGCTAACAACTCCATCCTAGAATGGAAATCTCCCAAATGCTACTCTAATTTTGAATATATAAAACCCATTACCACCCCTCTGGCTGCCTACTGGAATCAAAGCCAAATGAGTTTGCTCAATATCCGCTGAACCAGCCCTTGTTCTTTTTTTTTTTTTTTTTTTTTTCCCCTCTGCCTTTATTCAAGACAGTCTTTCCCTCTGCCTGGAATGTGTTTTCTTATCCCGATGGTACAGTGGAAAGAACAATGGTTCTGACACCAGATGATGAAGATGGATTATCATAACAATTAGCATTTATATAATACTTGCTGTGTGCTGGGCAATGTTTTTACATTTATTCTCTAGTCTGATTCTCATGTTAACCCTGAGAAATAAGTGCTATTATTTTATCCATTTATACCCATACTGATGAGAAAATGGAAGCCCAGAAAAGTTAATGGACTTAACCAGCATTTCACATCTAGTGAAAGTCTATGGCAGAAATTGAATTCAGCTCTTCCTGATTCCCTGTCCAATGCTCTATCCACTTCACCATCAAACTATCTCCAGGGAAAATTGCATTTTCCTTTAAAGTATACTAAATGGTCAATTATGCCTCCTCAGGGGTCAATCCTCTTTGACACAGGGTCCCATTGTGAGAGTGGAGGGGTGCAAAAAGGGACTAACCAGAAGTCTCTGATTTCAAATGCATACTCCAGACTGTCAGGAAGGACTCTTCAGAACTCTTCAGGAGGGACAATGTAGATCTGAGGTACAGGTAAAAAGACTGTTTAGCAACTTCTCCAGTAAACTAAGAGCAAGGGGGGAAAAAAAGGTATTCTATAGGATGTGAAAATCAGACAGAACACTTCTTAGCTGTGTGACCCTGGGCAAATCACTTAACCCCAATTGCCTCAGAGAAAGAAAGAAAGAAAGAAAGAAAGAAGAAAGAAAGAAAGAAAAGAAAGAAAGAAAGAAAGAAAGAAAGAAAGAAAGAAAGAAAGAAAGAAAGAAAGAAAGAAAGAAAGAAAGAAAGAAAGAAAGAAAGAAAGAAAAGAAAGAAAGAAAAGAAAGAAAGAAAGGAAGGAAGGAAGGAAGGAAGGAAGGAAGGAAGGAAGGAAGGAAGGAAGGAAGGAAGGAAGGAAGGAAGGAAGGAAGGAAGGAAGGAAGGAAGGAAGGAAGGAAAGAAGGAAAGAAAGAAAGAAGGAAGGAAAGAAGGAAAGAAGGGAGGAAAGAAGGAAAGGAGGGAGGAAAGAAGGAAGGGAGGGAGGAAAAAGGAAGGGAGGGAGGGAGGGAGGATGGGAGGGATGAAGGAAGGAAAGGAAGGAAGGAAGGAAGGAAGGAAGGAAGGAAGGAAGAAGGAAGGAAGGAAGGAAGGAAGGAAGAGGAAGGAAGGAAGGAAGAAAGAAAAAGAATCAGACAGAACAGAGGCTGGGGCAATAAAGGCAGTTTAATCAAATCAGTTATGTGAATATTCCATAGGGGGACAGATTACAAGGCTAAAATGACAAGTTAAAACACAGAACAAGGGACAGTTTGCCAGATGCAGCCTCACTGTAGAGCTGGGAGAAAATTTGGATTTTGGCTAATCAAACCTTTCAGTATGTGGATGAGGTAATTCAGGCTTAGAGAGGTCAAGTATCTCCGAGTTCTAGTCCCACAGCAACGGCTCCTATTGGACACAACCAGATGTTCTGTAGAAATATAACTTCACATATCCAAAGCAGAATTTATTTTAAGACCCTAAGGTCATAATTGGGGTCGGGATAGATCTCGAGTCCATCTCTTTCAACTCTCTCATGTTATAATTGAGGAAATAAGCCTGAAGAATTTGAACTCTAGTCCTCAGACTCCAGAGAAAACACTCTTTAGAATGGAAGTACTTTAGTCTGAGCAAGCACAGTAATTAACCTCAACAAAATGAACAGTTTAACAAGGTCAGCTTCACAGAAACCAATTTCACTGCTTTTATTAGAAAGCAGCAGGCACTTAAGCCTACTGATATCTGTTTGTACAGTGTGCCTTGAATTGGTATTGAATATTCACTGGTAGATATTGTCATAGTTTCCTCTAATAGAGGGAGCCTACTCCTTGGTCAATCACTATGATGGGCTGAGAGTCAATAGAGGAGGGAGAGGGAAATTCAATCAATTCAACAAGCATTTATTAAGTGTCTACTATATGCAAGGCTCTGAGTTCAGTATTGGGGATGCAAAGCTGAATCTACCATTCAGACTTTATCCTAAAAGACTGTAATCTAATAAGGGGCATAGACATTTACACAAATTAGTATAATACATGAAGGATTTTAATAAGACCAAAGGGGAGATAGACAAGAAAAATGGTTGAAAAATGTGGAACTGTGATTCAGTGGAGGTATGAATGAATGAATAAATCTAGTAATTATTAGAGGTGCTATTTGAAGTCATAAAGCATATGAGATTTGCAAGGAAGAAAAGAAAGGAAAAAGAAAGATGGATGAGAACAAAGTCTTGAGGAACATGAGAAGGAAGAAGAATTAAGAAAAGAGACTGGAGAATTCATGTTAGAAATTCTTTCCTTTCTCCCTCCAAATCATCCCCTTTATCCCACTTGGAATGTTAGTTCCTTGTAGTCAGGGATTATTTTTTTTTTCTGTCTTTGTATGTCCTATATCAATCTTGGTTCCACGCATGTTGTATTTATTACGTGTCTGTTGAGTTGAATATAGAAGGATCATGATACTACCAACTCTTCAGAGTACAGTCAAGAAGCAGAAGCTTTGAATGCTTTTGTTTTTAGAAATTCAGCAAGTTTTATATTTCAACAAAAGGTTAGAGATAATTTATGGAAATAGAAGTCTCAAGATAAAAATAATTTATGGGAAAATTTGTTTAGGCTGGGGAAACCTGAGCTAATTAGTAGGCAGAGAAAGAAAAGGTAGAGACAAAGAGATTCTGAAGACAAGAGAAAGAAAGGGAAATGACAGAGCTAAAAAGTACTAGAGGAAACGGTGATGATATGGTCAAGGGATCACAAATGGAAAAGTCAGCCTTGGCAAGGAATACAGCCACATCTTGCTCAGCAACTAGAGGGAATGAAAGAAGAATGAATGAAAGTACAATAAGGATTTGAGACACAGGGAAGGAAAGATGATAGAGCTTTCTTTCTTCCTTTTTTCTTTTCTTTCTTTTTTAAACCAATAGTAGTTCATTTTCCATTTACTTGTAAAGGTACTTTTCAACATTCATTTTTGTAAGATTTTGAGTTCCAGATTTTTTTCTTCTTCTCTCCTCTATCTCCCTATCTCAAGACATCAAGCAATCTGATATAGGTTATCTATGTACCATCATTTTAGATACAGTTCCATATTTGTCATGTTGTGAAAGAAAAATCAAAACAAAAGGGAAAAACCACAGGAAAGACAAAGCAAGCAAACAAACAAACAAAAGGAAAAAACAGTATGTTTCAATTCTCATCCAGTCTCCATAGTTCTTTCTGGATGAGGATAACATTTTCCATTCCAAGTCTATTGGAACTGTCTTGATTTACTGTATTACTGAGAAAGGCTAAATCTATCATAGTTGATCATCATATAATATTGTTATTACTGTATACAATGTTCTGCTTTTGCTCACTTCACTTAGCTTCAGTTCATGTAAGTCTTTCCAGGACTTTCTGAAATCAGCCTCCTCATTAATTTTTTATAGAACAGTAATATTCCATTACATTCATATACCATAACTTATTCAGCCATTCCCCAAATGATGGGTCCAGTCAATTTCCAGATCCTTGTCACCACAATAAGAGTTACTACAAACATTTTTGCACATGTGGGTACTTTTCCCTCTTTTACAATCTCTTTGGGATACAGACTCAGTAGAAACACCACTGGATCAAAAGATTGTCAGTTTTATAGCCCTTTGG
This sequence comes from Sminthopsis crassicaudata, assembly GCF_048593235.1. Lineage (NCBI taxonomy): Eukaryota > Metazoa > Chordata > Mammalia > Dasyuromorphia > Dasyuridae > Sminthopsis > Sminthopsis crassicaudata. The sequence continues at coordinate 522,913,827 of NC_133618.1, forward strand.
GCATAGTTCCAAATTGTCCTCCAGAATGGCTGGATAAGTTAAAAAACTCCACCAACATGCAATAATGTCTCAGTTTTCCCACATTCCCTCCAACATTTATCATCATCTTTTCCTATCATCTAATCTAATAAGTGAAAGGTGATACCTCAGAATTGTTTTAATTTGTATTTCTCTAATCAGAAGTGATTTAGAGCATTTTTTTCATATGACTATAAATGGCTTTAATTAATGGAAATAACTTTCAATACATGATCTTAAATTTCCCAGTAAACTCATAAAGTCATCTGTTGAAGAAGAAAAGGGAATTAGGGGAGAGGAGACCACTTGAGACATTCTCTATGATATGTGTGATTGGAAATCAATCAGAATGGAAGATTGTCAAGAAGCAGTAAGGACTCCATTTATAGTAGATAGCAGAGCTGGAACTAGAGTGGGAACATTTTCCCAGGCACCAAAATTTAGGCAGGCATCACTTTTTCCAAGAGTCACAATCTAGTTAGTGTTATCAAGAAAATACCACTATCCTACCAAAGACATTCTTCTTCTATTTTCTAATCCACTTACCTTTGGCTTCCCCCTTCTAGTTCTTTTGGTGCCATGAATACCTTTACATAATCTTGGTAGAAAAGACACTTAATCTAGCTGGACCTTCGTTTCCTCAGGTGGATTAAATGGCTTCAAAGAATATTCCCAGCTTTGAGTCCAACATCCTTTGATGTTATTTTCTCCCTTTTTCAGTTTTTGTAGGTCATTTTTTAAATAAAATTTTAAAATGCTAAATTAAAAAATAGACCTCAGAATAAGACCTTTTTGGAAGCCTAGACTCAGGAAAGAAATTATGTTAATAATTCACATCATTATAGGTGACAGGCCTAAAGATTTTTCTCCAGACTTTACAGCTCAATTAGTTTTATCTTTTATGCCACTGTAAGTGAACTGACTTGGGGAGAAGAGCTATCTAAGGTGTGAAACTTATTACTGTCTCCTAATGAGCTCAAGCTATGAACTAAACTCTATTTCCAAAAAAAATCATTCTAAACAATCTCTTAAATACCAGCCCAAGAGATAGAAGATATGTATAGGATAAAGATTTCCAGAAGAGTTTCAAAAAATATTCCAAATAACCTCCTAAATACCAGCCCAAGAGATAAAAGATACAAATAGGATAAGAATAGTTTCAAAGCTTCATTATTAGTAAACTGTCTAAGAGGGCATGAATTATTATAGCAAAATTGAGGGGAAAGGAGGAAAAAATAAGAGTCTGAAGGGAGTTAAGAGGACCAAAGGTTTGGAGCATAAACTGAGATACCCATTGTTGTAAGGGAAACCTAACTGGAAACCTTCCTCAGATAAATTCCTTTCTGACCTGACTGTATCATATTTACTTCTCAGAATCAGACTTATAGTATTTCCATGAGTTCTTCATGATTTCCTTTAGCAGAACTCATTGTCCCCAAAGTAGGAAGAAAGAGAACCCAGAAAACAGCACCCCAGAGTAGTGACTTAACAAAGAAGTAACATAGGAAAAACAAACAAAAGACCAAGAGACTGGAGGGCAGATGTCTATGAATTGTTGAAATTATGCCATCAAAATTAATGAGGGCAATGAACTGGGAGAAAAAGAGGGATCAAGAGATCAAAGATCAAAATAAGAGTATGAGCTGGTTCAGGAGATAGTAGAAAAAATGGGATGAGACAGTGAACAGAGACAGGATAAAGGTGATATCTGAACTCTGACCACATCTGTCTTTAGCTGAGAAAGTAAAACTGGGAACTGAGTTTGATGAAGTCAGAGATCATCAATGTAACTTTGAAAGTGCATTGGATTATAGGAGGAGATTGTGAGGTGGGTGCTGGTCACTGAGAAAGATGAGTTTGTCCTAGAGGATAAAAGATGATAACAGCAAGGACATGGACAAGGCAATTGTTCGTCCTTCATTTTTCAAAGAGGACCAATGCCATCTTGGGGTGATATTTTTGACTTATGCATGAATTGAATTTAAGTAAGACAGAGTTGTACAAAGTTATCTTCCTGAGTCATGAAGGTCCAGTGGCAAGACAAAGGTCAGGGCAACAGACAGTGGATACAATTAATGACCTTGACATCTTGGATGTCTGACCAAACTCTAAGCCCTCCACAGTTCCTGCTATAGCTGACTTTATGGGCATTGGAACAAATTGTTTCCATCTTTCCAGATTAAGCGGAAGTCTTCCCATGCTTGGAGAAGAAATTTCCCTAATTCACAGGCAGATTTGAGTCCTGGTTTAGCCCATCTGCTGAGATGACTTACAGGGTTGTGTCCCCTGGGCATGTTACAGCTTCTAGAGCCACAGGTAAAACTTGAAAAGTGACAAGGGATGTAGATGGAGAGAGTAAAGAAAGGTGGTTATGTTTAGAAAAAACAGAGAAAGACAGAGGATATGGGTTTAAATTGAGGCTCTAGTATTACTAACTCTGTAGCTTTGGCAAATCACTTGAAGTTCTCTGAATATCAGTTTTCTCATCTCTAAAATGAAGGGGTTTATACCAGATGATAACGATGATGATGATGATGATAATGATGATAGCTAGCATTACCTGGATTTTTAGATTTTCAAGGCAATTCATAAATATTATTTTATCCTCAACAATCCTAGGAGGCAGATGTTCTTATTATCCTCATTTTGCTGAAGAAGAAACTGACAGAAACAGATTAGGTGACTTGCCTAAAGTCATACATACAGAAAGTGTCTGAATCCAGATTTGAACTCAAGTCTTCTAAGCCTTGACTCTAAGCCACTAAAACTCTAGCCACGATAAAAATCATCTGGCTTTAAATCCTACCAGTCTATGAACTTTAAATAGTGCCTGGAATATATCAGATATATAAATGAATATATATAATATATATATATATATAATAATATATATATATATATATATAAATGAATGCTTGCTAGTTGTCTGATTGATCCCATTTTTTGCTCCCTTAAGAGAATGTGTGAGAAAGATTCTCTTCCCAGGATCCCCAAGAGTATTTGAGGACATATTTTATTTTAGAAGAGAGAGAGATGTCAGATTAAGTGTCTGGAATGGACATTTAAGAACAGAAGCACTCTGACCGTTCCTCCTCTTTCCCCTCCTTCTCCTCATCTGATTCAGGAAGGATGGGTCAGAAGAGGAAAAGCACCCAACCTGAGAAATAGGTTAGAGTACCTTGAAAAAAGAACATATTTGAAGTGGATGGACTACAAAAGGAAGAGTTTGAGAATGAAGAAGAATTTGTTAGCAACAGAGCAGGTTTCTAATTCATAGTTCAACAAGAATTTATCAGGTATCTACTATGTACCAGCAATTGTACAAAGAGACAAAGATAAGATGAAACAGTTTCTACTCTCAAGAAGTTTACATTCTATTGAGGAAGATGACATACACATACATATATATATATGTATATATGTATGCATATATGTGTATACATGTATAATATATATGTGTACATATATATTATAACATATATTTGTATGTAGTGTCCCAAAAGTCTTAGTGCAGTTTTAAATTTTAATGGCTTATTTTTTACTAGAGCTCAAGCTTCAGTAGCTTAAAACTGTACTAAGAGTTCAGAGACATCTTACATGAATATAAACAAAATAAGCATGCAGATTAAATACAAAATAAACACAAAGAATTATATAAAAGGTAGTTAGAGAGGAAGGCCCCTAGCAGCTGGGAATAAGAGGGACAAGGGAATCAGAAAAGGCTTTTGTTGGAGAAAATGGTGTTTGAGCTGCATTTTGAAGGAAAAGAGAGACTTTACAATGCAGAGGTGAAAAGAGAGTGCATTCCAAGCATGGAGGCAGTCTTTGCAGAAGCAAGGGGATATGAAATGGTGTACAGTGTGTGAAGATTTGAATGAACTGAAGAATATTGGAAAGTAAGAAATGTATAATGGGGCTAGGAAGGTAGGGTTGTGCCAGGCTGTGAAAACTTTAAAAGCCAAACAGAGTCTGTATTTTATCTTAAAGACTATAGGAACAAGAAGCTATTGGAGTTTATTAAGGAAGGAAGCTACACATCCAGATCTGAACTTAGAGAAGTTACTTTAGTTGCACCACAGAAAGGACAAATAAAATAATGGCTGAGAAGAAAGATTGATATGGATAAGGATGAGAGAAATAATATGGATAAGAGTGAGAAAGTCAGTTATAGAATCATAGGCTTTTAGATCTGGACTTGAAAGAACCTCAGAGGTTATCTAGATTCATGCATCATCCCTTTTCACCTGAGAAATTGTCATGTAACCCCAAGTTTTTAGGTATATAAAATAGATTAAATCAAACATTTATGTATTAAATTATAAAGAAATTTATTTAAAACAATTCTTTGGTATACATATACCATTTATTAAAGACAAAAGAAAATTTGCATACTAATAAGATGGGTGTTCATTTTTACATAAATAATTAAATCTTGGTAGAATATTTGATGCCTTTTTAATACTGCCAAATTTTTCATGCCCTCCAAATTCATTTACATGATCCTATATAGGGTCACAACCCACAATTTAAGAAGCTCTGACATGCCCTCCTGGCAGTAACAATTACTAGTCTGCCCTAGGCCCAACAGAGTACCTTTGACCACTGACCTTCACAGTGTTAATTCTACCCAGCTCGCCTCCTCTGAAGCCTTCAAAGGTCTCTGGCCACGATTTCTTGAATCTATAGTTTAATAACCAGTAGCACGCTCAAGAGCAGCCATGTGTAATCTTAAAAGTCTTTATTATACCTACTCACATAATGCCCTGACTTGATACCCTGACTGGTCAGTTCCCTAGTGAACACCTGGTCTGAAGACCCACGTGTTCACTACCAAACTCCTTACCTCTCTCGGCTATCCATCAGCTTGGCTTGCCTTGGCTACCCCAGGTTAGGGAGCCAGGTTAAAGAGTGCCAGGTTAAAGGTTAAACCTACTCATTTTCCAAACATGGTAAAGTTACTTACCTAAGATTTTAACCCATCTCCTCATTTCCAATGAGGAAGCTAAGGATGTTGAATAAATAGAGACTAGGAGAGCAGGAGATAGAATTTGTTATTCACAGAGCAAAGGGTAGGTCACTAGGCAGAAACTTGTAGAATAAATTAGTTCCAAGGTTCTAGTTAAAATATTGGCATGTTGGTGACTTTGCAGATACAGTTTTCAACAGGGAGCTATTTTTAAGTCTCTCCAAGAAATGGAAAACATACTAATTGCAACCTTGTTATAGCTAATAATATTACTTTAGCAAAGAATCTCATCAATGTTCTCGCTTACAAATTAAATTAGATTTTTGGGATCCACTAGTCCTATATGCCTCTTCTAGTTTTTTTTTTTCCTCCAGCTAATTTTCATGCTAAAATGAATACCCTTTTCCCCTTTCTAATACTCTTCAGAGCTGAAACTAGCAATTTTTTCCATCTGGGAAAAAAAGTAAAATAAAATATGTCCTCAAATACTGTTGAGAATCCTGGGAAGAGAAGTCAAGAGGGGAAAGATTTCATGGGAGCATTGAGATGAATGTTTTGTTTGGGGGGAGGGTGTGAAGAGGTTTGCCCACCTGATAGCTTCCTTATTTAATTATTCTTGCTAAAGACTAAGCTCAGTTGTTTCTACAAAGAAATAAGTGTTGGCAATGGCCTCTAAAGGCTCTATCACTCCACCCTAGTTTTAACTCTGATCCTACTCACCCTCCAGTGACCTCTGGCAGGGGTACAGAACTGTGAATGTCTTGGGAATTGGAAATGTCTCTTAAACATGAAATTAGATACTATGGTTTCAAGCATTTGTTCTGGTAGTGATTTTTTCCCCACATATTAATGCTAGGCCTACCATCAGTGGCCAGCAAGGTGCAACTTGCTTCTCATTCACACTTACTTAACGACTTCTCATTTAGTAGACCCAATTTGTCTTGGCTATGAAGCCTGTGCAATTCCACTGAGGAAGCCACATGAGTATTGTTGGCTGTGGGAAGCAAATCGGATGCAGATTTCAAGAAGAGACAACCAACACCCAAGAACATACTGTTAAAGGGCTGCCATTTTAATCCAGCAGTTCCCACCCTTTGGAATTAATCCCAAAGCATGCTTGGTGATTGGCAAAGTGGTTGAAACCCTTGATAGGGTGGGAGATTAAGGGAGGCTCTCAATCCCTAAAGTAAACTGTCCAGAGACAAAAAAGGTAAAGACAGCTCACTAAAGAGGAAGAAAAATAGGAAATAAACAGTGCAACCTCATTCATGGTTAAAGGAATAACAACTACGATCATGATAAAATAAAAATAGTACCTTGCATATATATGTCATTTTGTTTGCTAAAAACTTTACATATATTATTTCATTTTATCCTCACAAAAGCCCTGCTTGTGAGGTAGATATTATATTCCTTCCCTTCTACAAGGGAAGGAAAAATATCACATGTAACAGATCAATAAATACAAAACAACTTGAAGAAAGAGAGATTACAAAAGAAGCAGAGAGGAGGTAGAATCAAAATTGTAAAACAGGTATAAACAGTCTTAATAATAAAATACTGTAAACAAATAAACTATCGAATAGTTGGGAAGTAATTGAATAGATAATATTTTACCTAATAAAGATCCCTGAGAAGTAAAGTAATATTGCACAGGGATTAAGTTCTCACAGTGGGACCATAGGCATGTCACTTAAATTTCCAGTGTCCCAGCAAACTCTTCAAGGTTCTAAGTTGCAGAGTAGGTACCAATCTGTCTTGGGAGAGGTAGTTTCTAATTGGAGTTCCCTATAGAAATAAAACCAAAAGTCCTGTTCAAAATAATAATAATAATGATAACAATAATTGTTCATATTTACATAGTACTTTGAGTTTTGTAAAGCATAATTGTGTTATCTCAATTGATCCTAGTAACAACCTAGTGTTGTTATTATCTGTACTTTTTTCCATATGAGGGAACAAATGCTGAGAGCAGGTTTAATTTGCTCAGTCATATAGCTAGAAAGTATTAGAGAGAGAGAAAGACAGAGAGAGAAACAAAGACAGAGACAAAAACACACAGAGAGATAGAGACAGAAAAAGAGAGAGAAATATAGTTAGAAAAAGAGAAAAAGAGAAAGAGAAAAGATAAAGACATGAATAAATATTGAGATAGAAATAGGTGGATAGATTTAGCATTTATTAAGCATTTACTATAAGGTTAAGGACTGTGCCCTAAGTACTGGGAATACAAATATGATTTTAAAAGATAGTCCCTACTTTTGAGAAGATTATATAGTTCAATGAGGGAAAGAAAACAATATATAAATGGGAGCTGTAAAGAGGAGGTAGGATGGGCTGCTGAGGAGGAAATAGAAAAGTCTATGGAGTCAGGGATACAACCAGTAGTCTGACAGATTCAAACTTAGTTCTTCCCTCTCAAGTCAAGTATACAGTACACTACTACCATGTTGCCTCTCAAAATTCTAATGGACAATTAAAGTTTACAAACACTTTATATGCATTATCTCATTTTTTCCCCTGTTTTTTCCTTCCTATAAACCTTAGTTAGTACAAGTCTTATTATAACAATTTTATGGATGAGGAAACTACAGTTTATATTGTTAACTCATTTTATCTAAAGTATCCAACTACTAAAAGGCTGGCATCAGAATCAAACATCAGAATCCAAAATGAGAAGTATACAAAAATGTTGAAAAGGTCAATACCAGCAATTTGCAATATGTGTTCCCAAGGACCCTAGAATTCCATGAAGCAGTCCAAGGAATTGCTTGTAGCAAAATATTTGTGAGCAGACAAACTTCCAAACAAAAGTACTTCCTGCCAGCTGCACAGGGTGTATGCATGCATCCATCCATTATGAAGCGTCATTAACCTTTGAAATCCATCACATAACTGAAAAAACTTAATTGACCTAGACTAAATCACTAACCATTGTGATAATGTGATACTTCTAAATTGTGTATATGTCTCCCCAGAGGGAGAATATACAATAATTGTTGACCACTTAGAGTCAGTTATGTTTTTGTTCCAAGTATTTTTCAATTTAGCTAATCAGCACATTTAATAAGCATTCACTGTGTACAGAACCCTATTGTAAGTGCTGAGAATGTTTAAATTATTGAGACAAATTATAGATCCTACCCTCAAGGAGCATACAATCTGATAAGGTAATGATACCACACATCTAAATATATGCAACTGCAACCTTTGTGTCAGAGGCTTTCATGACAAGGAGGATACATTTTGAAGGATTTCTCACCTCCCTTTCTTCTGCTCACTTTCATCACTTCCACTTCCCAAATTTGAAGATTTCATTATATGATATTCACAAATGTACTGCAACTTTGTTTTTCTTGTAAGAATGTATTTCACAAAGTTCAAAGAAGAAAATATTTACTTACAGTTTTAAGAAAGCCAATGAATAAACAAGTATTTTTAAGTACCTACTGACACATAGTTACTGATACATAGGCACCGTGCTAGACAAAGATGATACAAATAAAATGAATGAAACATTCCCTAAAAATAGGGAAGAGAACAAGGAGATATGTAAACAGTATAACATGAAAAAAAGTAAACATGAATAAATGCAAAATAGTTCAATAAAAGTTGATTTGAGAGGGAGGGCAATTGCAAATCAAGACAGTTTTTAAATATTTTGTTGATTGTCTTAATTTAAAAAGTGAAGGAGAAAATGTTTAATAATGTAAACTTAAAAGTGTGTTCTGAATATATCCCCCCCCCCAAGAGGTAGTTGTTAAACATTTACATAGCACACTACTGCCTCTGCCCTCTTTACAGAGACTGATTCCTGCCATTTAGAGCCTGATTACAGCTGTGGCTGAAACACCAGTTGGGCTGTGGCCATGCAAACAGACTAGAAGTAGCCTGAGTGATGAGTAGTGAGACTTCCCATCTCCCCTCCCCCTGCTTCCTGTCTTCCCTCTGACTCAGAGAAAGACATGATTCTGATAACCACTCCAAGATCCCTTTGCTCTCCTTTTCATGAAACTGGGAAAGCCATTTATTAAAGAAAATTTTCCCTTACCTGAAACAGAAATTTGCAACTTTCATCCAATGTTGCTAATTCTATCTTCAGGGTTAAATAGGACAATCTGATTTCCATTTCACACACACACACACACACACACACACACACACAGAGAGAGAGAGAGAGAGAGAGAGAGAGAGAGAGAGAGAGAGAGAGAGAGAGAGAGAGAGAGAGAGAGAGAGACTTTAAATGCTTAAATGCTTGAAGGTAGAAGTCATGATAGTTCTTAATCTTTCCTCCAGGCTAATTCACCTGAGTTATTTCAACTATTTTTCATATAGTGTAATCTATAGTTTTGTTTTTTTTTTATCATCCTACTTGATCTTATATGGATACTCATCAACATCTATCCTAGAATGCAGTGCCCAGGATCAGCTAACATTGTGGCAAAGGAGGAAACAGTGCAACCCAGTTCTCGTGACAAAAACTCTTACAGAGATCTTAGACAATGGCCAGGCCATTTTTCTGATTTGAAAAACTAACAAACCACAGTGGGTCATTTTTCCAGGCCAAGATCACAAATTTTACCCATAGGCTAGTGACCAGGGCAGGATCAAAAGTAGAGTGGGTTCTCAGAAGCAAAACCCTGAAGCAGAACAGAGCCATAATACTGTTGCTCTGGCCCTAAAGAGGATGTTAGAATCTCAGAAAAAGGGAATTTGAACTCAGCATCCAGACAAAGAATAGCATCACAACATTATCACATCAAAATACCAGACAAGAACTACCAGGTTCATAGAAAGTCACTACATTGTACACAAGAAGTGCACAAAGCTAATCCCTGTCACAAAAGTCCCATTCTAGGAAGGATAACTAGAAGAAATCAAAATCAAATCAAAAAGGAAAAGAAGTATTATGGTGACAGAAGTGCTCAAGAAATAAAACCAGAAGAGAATAACTCAAAAATGCCTCCAAGCAAAGGCTTAAAGAAAAACATACTTTAGCCACAAGCTACATTAGAATTCCTAGAAAAAATGAAACAAGAGTTTTTAAAAAATAATTTTAAATTATGTTATAAGTTAAATGAGAATGCTGGAGGAAAAAAAATTGGAAAAGAAATAAAAATATCAAGGATAGAATTTGAAAGAGAATTTATGGCTTAGGACAAGAAGTACAAAATCTTACTCAAGTAACAAACTTCCTAAAAATTGGAATGGACTTAAGAAAAGTTATTGAGAAAATGGGAAATTTTTTTTAATTTTTATTATTATATATATATATATATATATATATATATATATATATTTTTATAATATTATCCCTTGTATTCATTTTTCCAAATTACCCCCCCTCCCTCTATTCCCTCCCCCCGATGACAGGCAATCCCATACATTTTACATGTGTTACAATATAGTCTAGGTACAATACATGTGTGTGAATATCATTTTCTTGTTGCACAATAAACATTAGAATCCGAAGGTACATGCAACCTGGGCAGACAGATATTAGTGCTAACAATTTACATTCACTTCCCAGTGTTTCTTCTCTGGGTGTAGCTACCTCTGTCCATCATTGATCAACTGGAAGTGAGTTGGATCTTCTTTATGTTGAAGATTTCCACTTCCATCAGAATACATCCTCACACAGTATTGTTGTTGAAGTGTACAGTGATCTTCTGGTTCTGCTCATTTCACTCAGCATCAGTTGATTTAAGTCTCTCCAGGCCTCTCTGTATTCCTCCTGCTGGTCATTTCTTACAGAGCAATAATATTCCATAACCTTCATATACCACAATTTACCCAACCATTCTCCAACTGATGGACATCCATTCATCTTCCAGTTTCCAGCTACAACAAAAAGAGCTGCCACAAACATTTTGGCACATATATATCTCTTTCCGCTCTTTAGTAGAAAATGGGAAATTTTAAAATAAAGTCAACATAATTTTAAAAATGAAAAACCTGAAGTATTTCATATAAACAACTGATCTGGAAAACAGATCACAGAGAGATAATTTAAGAATAATTGAAATTACTGTGTTAAGGAGGACTGGAAATGAGCAAAATAAAGCCAAAGCTGGATTGTCAAAATTTAGAGTTCCATTAGTGAAGTTCATTCTCAAGTGAACAGGAAAGGAAAATGATGGTCAGAATGGAAGAGAATGGAAATAGGATAGCTAAAATTGTTCAAGAGGAAAGACAGAGGAAAACCAAGAGGTTACCAGAAATGCAGAGAAGAGAGTATCTAACAGGTAAGGGTGGTTAGCAGTGCCAAATGTTACAGAAAGGCCAAGTAAGGTAAGAACTGAGAAAAATTAACCAGATTTGGCAACTGAGGGAGCATTGCTAAGTACACAGAGGTCTATTTCAATTAAATATTTGAGAATTGAAGTCAGATTATATAGGATTAGCAAGTATTTTATATTGTCTATAGTTATTTTAAATGGAATTTCTCTTTCTATCTCTTGCCAGTAGACTTTGTGGGTAACATATAGAAATGCTGATGATTTATGTGGTTTTCTTTTATATCTTAAAACTTTGCTCAGTTGTTAATTATTTCAACTAGTTTTTTAATTGCTTCACTAAGATTCTCTAGTATACCATCATTTCATCTGCAAAGATTGATAGTTTTGCTTCCTCGTTGGCTATTCTAATTCCTTCAATTTCTTTTTCTTGTCTTCTTTCTATAGGTAGGATTTCTAGAATAATATTGCATGATAGTGATGATAATGAACATCTTTGCTTCACCCTTGATCTTACTGGAAAGGCTTCCAACTTATTTCAATTACAGATAACACTTGCTGATGGTTTTAGAGACATACAACTTATCATTATAAGGAAAGTGCCATTTATTCTTATACTTTCCAGTGTTTTTTAAAGGCATGACCATTGTATTTTTTGAAAGTATCTATTGAGATAATCATATGATTTTTGTTGATTTTGTTATTGATGTAGTCAGCCTTGTTTTCCTGCTATAAACCTTTTGTTGTTGTTGTTTGTCCCTTCATTCTCAAAGAAGACCATGACATCAGGGAGGTGATGCCATGACATGCAAGTGAGTTGAATTTGAGTGAGGGAGAGATGGGCAAGGGCATCTGCCTCATTCCCTTCCAGAGTCATCTGAGTCCAGTGCCAAGATATAGATCAGGACAACAGGAGATGGTTCTGGATGGGAGACCTTGGACTTTTTTAATCTAAGATTTCAATAGGTCTCAGCTTGTTTGAGGCTACACTCATGTGGTGATTAAGACTAGGTAGAAATAGAGGCAAAGAAAATAGGACATTCCCTCCCTTGACTTTGGGAAGTTTTTCTAATTGTACTGTGTGCCTGAAATGCTTTTCCTCCTCACCTCTGCCTACTTACTTCTCTGGTTTCCTTTTAAGTTCCAACTATACCCCATCTTCTATAGGAAGTCTTTCCCACCCTCTCTTAATTCTTGTGCTTTTTTCTTCCCTCTGTTTATTTTCTAATTATTTTCTATATAGCTTGTTCTGAATGTGTTTGTAGATATGCAATCGTGTATGCATATGTACACACACATAATTTGAACATATGATTTTTCCCATTATCTGTAAAGATCATTTTTTCATTTTAAATTAATTTTTGAATTCCAAATTTATTATACCCCCTTCCCCCCACCCTTTTCAAGTAAATAAGCAATCTGATACGTTTATACATATGCAATCATGTTAAACATTTATTTATTTAGTTGTTTGTATTTTTACACGGTTGTAATGTATTATCTTTATAATAGACTTTCATTGGTGGTAAATTAACCCTTTTCATTTTTTATACTTTTATACTTACATTTTTTTTTACTTCTTTTTGAAGTCAAATTAACCAATGGTTTATCTATTTCATTAGGTTTTGTTTTTTTTCCCAAACAGTTCCTAGTTTAATCAATTAATTCAATGGCTTTCTTACTTTCACTTTTACTAATCTTTTCTTTGATTTTTAGGATTTCTAATTTGGTGTTCAATTGGAGATTTTAAATTTTTTTCCCTAGGTTTTTAAAATTGCACACTCAAGTCATTGATCTGCTCTTTTTCTATTTTATTCATAAAAGTGCCCTCTTAAAACAGAGCTTTCTAAATTGTCTTGGAATGCAAGATTGTTTCATCCACTCTTTTGTTGATTTTGCTAATCTAGAACTCAATTTCAGTTGTTTGAATGGAAATTTGGAAGAGTTCAATTGATTGCTTCTCTACTAAGGTATCTTTGCTCTGTCTTCCCTCCCTGTTCAACTTCCATTTTTAATTATTTTAAGATTTTGTTGACCAGAAAAATGGAGTTATCGAAAATGAAATAAGGAAAAACTTATTTGAAACAAGGTATTAATGAGTTTGATTTTGGATGTACTTTGGTGATGGATTCTTCAAGTGGGAGACCTTTGGTAGCCAGTTGGAAATGTAGAAGTGGGACTCAAGAGGATTAAATAGATTTGAGACCCATTTGTAGAGATAATATAATTAAAAGGTTTGTTAAATCCTTACTAGGTAAAGACCACTGTGCTAGTTCCTTTAAGAATTAGTGGGTAATCTCCCTTTTCAGTTAAGTCTAAGTCTATAGTACTTGGATCTTGGATTCACTATGCAAGTACATTGGCTTAGCCCCTATCCCATCCATTGCTTCCTCTTCTTAAATCCAGATATTTTAACAGTTTCTTAAAATTCATATTGCAGTGAATCAAAATGATTTAATTAGGTTATGGGAAGCATGAAAATGTCAAGTAGTAAAAACAGATAGTGCAAAAGATAGTCAAGTAAAAGTTAAATTATCTAGTCTAAAGTCTGGTATCTCTCCAAATTCTGAGTTCCTCAATTCGTAGGCTGTAGTCTTATCTTTTCACATTCATTTTTCTTACTTCCATGACATGGGAGGAGAAGTTTTGTACTTACTCACAGGAAGAACTTAGATAGCTGACAGGGGTTTGGATAACTGCAAGTCTCATACAGTCTCAAGACTTTGGTTGTTCTTTGTTTTTCTTATGCTGAGCTGATTACAAGATGAGAGTGAAGTTCCTCCAGGCTGCTTCAGAGTCTCATAGGTGTAGGAGCAAGAGCACTTTTTTCTTGATTTTGACTAGAGAACATGTAGCTCACTAAGTTCTGTCTCTGTCTCTGTCTCTGTCTCTGTCTCTCTCTCCTCTGCCTCTGTCTCTTTGTCTGTCTATCTGTATCTCTTTGTGTGTGTGTGTGTGTGTGTGTGTCTGTATGTCTGTCTGTCTGTCTTCCCTTGGTTGCCTAATCAGCATGGCACCTATGTTTTAAATATCCCAGTAAGAAGGATATATATATATATATATATATATATATATATATATATATATATATATATATATATATATATATATATTACCACATCAGAACACTCATTGGGAAAATTCACCCCAGATAAATTCAGAGCTACATCTATTCAGGCTCATTTTATGTAGGCAAGATCCTATTATCTTTTAAAGGAGTTTATCATCTAGTTGCAAAATCATATAAGTGAAAGAATTAGAAAATCAACTGTCACATACTAGCTGAAATCACAAGAGAAGAAAAGATTGCCAAAGATAACACAGGAAGGATGGGATGAAGAAGAGAGAACTAACTGGTGGCAGGGTCCAGAAAGTATCTTTTTTTTGTTCAGGTTTACACCTGAATTTCATCAGTTCAATTGTTTATTTCTCAGTCATGGTAGCAACTGAGGAATCCATGCTCCAAATTAGGCAAGTTGTTGGTACTCAACAGATGAAGCTTTAGGAGAAACTGACAGATTTTAAGAATCTATTTTTCCAAATCTTTCACTGATTTGCAATATAATCTATATTCAATAAAAGAAGCAATTAATATTATAAAGTTATAGAATCTTGGAAGTAGGAAGAACTTTAGCAGTCATCCAGTTTATTTATTTAAGAGTCAGCATTCCTTCAGCAAGCAACACTGAAACAACTAAACTTTATACCTTGTAAATAAGAATAATAAACTGTCAGAAAGAATGTTTCTTTTCTTACTCTTGCAATGATATGATCCTTATCTAGCTTCACCCATACACCAGCATGTTTCTCAGCTGCTGCTTTATTATAATCTGGGATTCCTACCCACGGGATATTGTATCCTTCCAGTACCTCTTCTTTAAGTGAATTTATGTTTAAAAGTTAGTTCAAGAATATCTTTCATGTTGCTTGTCCTAGATATATTTTAGGAAACTAGCTTTGGTCTAGTTATATATCTAAAACCTCCTACAAATTTATTTAAATTTCAAAAGAATGAGCTTTGGTCTAGTTCTATGTCTAAAATCTCCTACAAATTTATTTAAATTTTAAAGGGATGAACAGAGGAGTTATTCAGAATTTTCATCCTTCTAAAACTTACTTGTGAAATTGGAGTTATTCTAAGGGACAGAGAAATGGTAACCAAGGATCAGCTGCTCAGTGCAGACAAAAATTGGTTATTAACTCCAAAAACAGTGCTGACTTGGTTAGAGAAATTCTGTCCCTCCTTTTACTCCTCCCCTGCTCTAGACTGGGTGTAGGCTGGGTTCCAAGACAGAATCTGGTAGGAGATAAGGACATTCTTCTCCCTTTTGCATGAAGGGAGTAAGTTTCTAGGTTCAATGTCTGGTTTCATTTTTGCAACATTACAAATATATATTTTATATATGAACATAAAATCTTTTAAATATGAACATTAGCAACCCTGGAACAAAAGCCCCTTTTAGCAAGACAATTAAGGTCAGAATAGAAAGAGGTTAAAACATGCAAAAACTTTTGTTTCTAAATAAATTACATTTAGTCAAAAGCTACTTGTGTGGGATATGTCTTCAAATCAAATATTGTTGCCATTTGCCAGAGAAAATCTACTTTAATTCCCTCATGCCAAAGAATTTCCGGAACTTTGTATAATAAAACTAGAATAATTGAGCTGCTTGTTCATTACAAAGCTCTCTAGTTGAATACTAAAAATTCTTCAGGGCCTGAGTAGGCATAGAGTGAATTAATAACATTCTATTTGATAAGAACCCTTAATATTGAAACAGGTCACAAATAATTTACAATAGACTTTTTGTAAAGAGATACTGCATGGTTTTTTTCCCCCTTTAGTAGAGGAAGATGATACTTGATTCCTTATTTGATAGAGAATTACGAAGTTAGCTGAATCTTTCTTAGAGCCTAGTCTTTATCTCTTCAACCCAAATCAATTATCTCTCCAAGAAACAATTCAAAATCAGAAGAGTCCAAGGCTTTCTGAAAAAATGCTAGACAAAATTCAAAGTGGTAAAATCCCTAACAATTCTGGTTATTATGAAACATTCAAATGAGAACTATAATGTAGATATGACATCCCAATTTAGAAGTGATTTTTAAAAAATCTGATTTGAACCAGTTTTTTGATATTTTGTAGATGTAACCCGAGGCCATTTTACATCACTAAAATTTCAGAAATAATTGAATGGCACCTAAAATGTAAATTACTGAATTTAGTGGGACAAGAAAATTTTCTGGGCTTAGAATTCCACAAAAAGGGGATGGCCTCAAATACTCCAGCATGTATAATTAAATTTCCACAAACTAAAAACACAAGATAAATATAATTCATAAAATATAAGAGAAATAAAGCTTGTGGCTGTATATGCTACTTGTTATTAAAATTGGTTATATAAGGTAATCAAAGACTCAAGATTGGATTATAGACAGATGTAGTAGAAAAGAATAAAGAAATACTTATTTTAAATGTTATAAAAAATATAGCAAATTAAATGAATTGTAAAGTGACATGACGCTAGACTTGGAGTTATAGAGATGAGTTCAAAACCTACTTCAGAGGCATTTCTAGCTGTATAACCCCCAGCAAATCATTTTATCTCTGCCTCATCTTCATCATCTTCAAAATGAGGTGACTGATTTCAATGATCTGCTAGCATCCCTTCTAATTCTAAAATTATGGAGTGATACAAATTCATATAAACTATGATCATATCTAACCCAGTTTTTTTTAATCACTTAACAAATATTTATGAAATACCTACATGCTCAGTACTATGTAAACTGTTAAGTATATATAAGAAAAATATTAGAAATATATAAAGAAATATATTACAAGAGCCCCTATCCTCATGAAATTCAATATCTCATTTTGGAGATGAGACAAACATACATAAAATCATCATAGAAAAACTTAGAACTAAAGTGTGTAATATTGACTTCAAAAGGAGACACCATTAGAGATGAGGAATCAAGGGAAGAATTCATAGAGGAGGAAGAATTTAAGCCAAACTGTGAAAGACAGTTGAGATTCAGGAAAGACAACAGTTTGGGAAGTTTAAGTGGAGGGAGCATCAATAATAAGGGTATGGAGGAAAGAATTGGCAAATTTTTTCTAACTGATAATAATGTTTCCAAATTCTCAAGAGCTTTTCTATTAAAATATGCAATAATATATATACATATAGTTTGTTATTGTTATGAAGTTAGTTTGTTGCCAGATGTGATTGAAATAATTGCCAATATATTGTGACAATTATTTCAATCACATCTAGCAACAAACTAACTTCTTTAATCTTTCCAAAATCTTATACTATTTACTCATTATTATCAATGATCTAAAAAACTTATTTTTAAAAATAGGAAATATTAAGTTTAGAAGTATTTACAAAGAACTGTAATGTATAGTGAATATTCAATAACTGGAAGAGGCCAGCAAATATTATTGGACCATATTTGAATAATGTAACATTCAGCTCTCCTGTCAGCCCTATACAGAATCATGTATAAAAACCACTAATACAAGAATTCATTTTGCCTCCAAAACTTATCTTGCCATACCGCTCACAGGATTTGCATAAATCATATTATACATATAAATTTATTAATATTTATTTTATTTGCAAGAATGATTTATTGTTAACAGCCAGTGTGACCATTAACACATACTTAAGATGTTGAGGTAACAGTTACTAATTAGATCTTCATCACTACTCTCCTAATAACAACAATAAAAATAATAACTAGCATTTAAATAGTGTGTACTATGTCTAGGCACTGAGCTAAATGCTTTAGAATTGTTATCTCATTTGATCCTCACAACAGTTCTTGTTCTGATGAAGAGAGCCATCTTTACCCAGAGAGAGGACTATGGGAACTATGGGTGTGGATCGAAATATAATATTTTCACTTGGTTGTTGTTGTTTGCTTGCATTTTGCTTTCTTTTTCTTTTTAATCTTATTTTTCTTGTGCAGCATTATAATTGTGGAAACGTGAATAGAATTGCATATGTTTAACATATTATATATTGGATTACTTGCCTCTAGGGATGGAGTGGAGGAAGTGAGGGAGAAAAATTGGAACACAAAGTTTGACAAGAATTGAAAATTATCTAAGTATGTATTTTGAAAAGAAAAAGCTTTAATAAAAATAAAGTTTTCTCAATTATAAAAGAGGGAAGTGGGGTCTAGGTGCCTTTTAAAGCTTCCCTCAATTCTAGATCTGTGATCATACGTTCCTATGGTTCAAGTAGAAAATTTATAAGAAATTGTTGTGGTGGATCCTGATAGTCAAAGACAGATATTTGGGTTTATAGGCAGCAAAAGCTTATTTGGATTTTCAAGAATGAGAAAAAGAAGTTTTTCAGAAGATTGCTTTTATGATAGTATATAGTTGGTTCGAGTTCAAACCCAGTCTCTGATACTTATTAGCTATGTGACAATGGGAAAGTCATTTAACTTCTATTTGTCTTATTTTCCTCAACCATAAAGTAAGAATACTAGTTGGACCAATTTCCCACAGTTGTGTGAATCAAATAAGATAATAATTGTAAAATGCAGAGGATTTACCAAACAATGTGTAGTGAGCTTTATATAAATGTTAATTATCATTTCCCTTCTCTCCTCACCTGAGGAAAAAATGCCCTCTGTGGAACCTTAAGCTTTGATAGAACATTTGGCTTTATCTTGCTTTGTTCCAGTGCTTTATCCCAGGAATTTCCAGCTAGGCTACATCTATCCCTCCTCCTTTAAAGCTTCCCTTTAGATTTTCTTTCCCCATTAAAATATAAGGTTCTTCTTTGTTTGCTTTTATCTGTACCCTCAATTTAGCACAGTATTTGCAGATTAAGCACTTATCAAATGCATGATCTGTCTGTTTGCCTTGGTACCTGATGACTGTTCCTTCTTTAACTGTGTTCTTTAACTCTGTTCTGGTTCTGCTAACTCTCTATACATTTTTACTTCTTAAGCTCATTGTGTTTAAGGATTGCTTACTCTTTGTACTTGTATCTCTGACACCCATCATAGCACTTAGTACATGGTAGGTACTTAATGATTGATCATTTGGCAAATTCATTGGTCAATAATTCTTGAACAGTCCAAATAAAGGTACCTTCCATAAAATCACAGCAAAATAAACTCACATAATAGCAATGTTCCAAAATATGTCTTTTTCTGCATCTTGCTTCCTATCACAAGGTGGGTAACATGCTTCATTAAATGTCCTCTTCAGACACAGCTGGTCTTTGCTAAGATTAGAAATGAGTACCAGGAAAACTGGATTTTGTTAGCATATAGAAATGATGATGATTAATGTGAGTTTACTGTTGTTAATTGTTTCAGCTGTTTTTTTTTAATTGGTTCTCGAGGATTCTCTAAGAATACCATCATATCATTTGCAAAAAAATGATAGTTTTGTTTTCTTGTTATCTATTTTTGTTTGTTTAATTTATTTTTCTTGTCTCACTGCTTCAGGTAGTATTCCTAGTGCAACACTGAATAATAGTGATGGCAGAACCTTGCTTTACCTCTGTTACAAAGATTCAAGTTAATTCCTATTACACATAATGTTTGCTATTGGTTTTAGATAGATAACATTTATTATTTTAAAAAGACTACATATATTCTTATGACACCTGGAGTTTTTAATATTAATATATGTTGTTATTTTTTCAAAGGCTTTTTCTGCATCTACTGATATAATCATAAGATTTTTCTTATTTTTGTTATTGATATGGTCAATTATGCTAATAGTTTTCCTAATATTGAACCAGCTCTGCATTTCTGATATAAATTCTACTGGTCATAGTGTATGATGTTTGTGATATATTATTGTAATGTCTTTGCTAGCATTTAATTTACATTTTTTGCATCAATATTCATTAAGGAAATTGGTCTATAGCTTTCTCTCTTTGTTGTTGCTCTCTTCAGTTTAGGTATCAAAACCATATTTGTTGTTGGAAGGGATATGGGAAAACTGGGAAACTAATACATTGTTGGTGGGGTTGTGAATTGATCCAACCATTCTGTAGAGCAATTATGTCCAATGGGTTATGAAACTGTGTATACCCTTTGATCCCACAGTGCCATTACTGGATCTGTATTGCAAAGAAACCAAAAGAGAGGGGAAAGGACCCACATGTGCAAAAATGTTTGTAGAAGCTCTTTCTGTGGTGGCAAAGAATTGGAAAATGAATCGATGGCCATCAATTGGGGAATTACTGAATAAGTTATAGCATATAAAAATAAGGGAATATTATTGTTCTATAAGAAATGATGAACAAATTGATTTTAGAAAAGCCTAGAAAGATTTACATGAACTGATTCTAAGTGAAGTGAGCAGAACTAACTAATCATTATACATAGCAACAGCTAGATTGTGTGATAATCAACTATGGTAGACTTGGTTCTTCTCAGAAATTCAGTGATCCAAGACAATTTCAATAAACTTGGGATAGAAAATGCCCTCCTCAAACAGAGAAGGAACTATGGAGACTGAATATATATCAAAGCATACTATTTTCACCTTTTTTTCTTCTGATTTTTTTCCATAGTTTTTCCTTTTTGTTCTGATTTTTCTCTTCTAACATGATTCATATGGAAACATATAAAAATGGATGTACATGCATAACTTTAAAAATAAAATAAAAACAAAAACCATTTTTTTCAAATAATATTGGAATTCAGCTTTTGGGATAAGAATTCATTATTTGACAAAAACTGCTGGGAAAAGTAGAAACTAATATGGCAGAAACTAGGCATTGACCCACACATAACACCATATAACAAGATAAAGTTGAAGTGTGTTCATAATCTAAACATAAAGAATGATATTATAAACAAATTAGAAGAACATAAGATAGTTTACCTTTCAGATCTGTGGAGGAGGAAGGAATTTGTGACCAAAGAAAAGCTAGAGATCATTATTGATTACAAAATAGATAATTTTGATTACATTAAGTTAAAAAGGTTTTATACAAACAAAACTAATGTAGACAATATTAGAAGGAAAGTAAGAAATTGGAAAAACATTTTTACATTCAAAGGTTCTGATAAAGGCTTCATTTTAAAAATATATAGAGAATTGACTCAAATTTATAAGAAATCAAGCCATTCTCCAATTGATAAATGGTCAAAGGATATGAACAATTTTCAGATGAAGAAATTGAAACTATTTCTAGTCATATGAAAAGATACTCCAAATTACTATTGATCAAAGAAATGCAAATTAAGACAACTTTGAGATACCACTATATACTTCTCAGATTGGCTAAGGTGACAGGAAAAGATAATGACGAATGTTGGAGGGAATGTCGGAAAACTGGGACACTGATACATTGTTGGTAGAAGTGTGAACAGATCCAACCATTCTGGAGAGCAATTTGGAACCATGCTCAAAAAATTATCAAACTGTGCATACCCTTTGCTTGACCCAGCAGTGTTTCTACTATATTAAAGGAGGGAAAAGGACCCATACTGCAAAAAATGTTTGTGGCAGTCCTTTTTGTAGTGGCAAGAAGTTGGAAACTGAGTGGATGCCCATCAATTGGAGAATGGCTGAATAATTATGTTATGTGAATGTTATGAAATATTATTGTTCTATAAGAAACAATCAGCAGGATGATTTCAGAGTGGCCTGGAGAGACTTACATGAAGTGATGCTAAGTGAAATGAGCAAACCAACAGATCATTATACATGGTAACAACAAGACTATACAATGATCAATTCTGATGGATGTGGCTCTCTTCAACAATGAGATGATGCAAACCAGTTCCAACTGTTCACTGAGGAAGACAGCCATCTACACCAGAGAGAGGACTGCCTCAGAGGAACTGAGTGTGGACCACAACATAGCATTTTCACTCTTTCTGTTGTAGTTTGCTTGCATTTTGTTTTCTTTCTCAGTTTTTTTTCCCCTTTTTGATCCAATTTTTCTTATGCAGCAAGATAACTGTATAACTATATATATATATATACATATATATATGTATATATATATATATATATACATATATATATGTATATATATATATATATATATATATATATATATATATATATATATATATAAATATTGGGTTGAACATATATTTTAACATATTTAACACATATTGGTCTACCTGGGAGGGTGTGGGGGAAGGAGGGAAAATTTGCAACAGAATGTTTTGCAAGGGTCAATGTTGAAAAATTACCCATGCATATGTTTTATAAATAAAAAATCTTATTAAAGTTTAAAAAATAATAATATTGGAATTAATTGTTTCTTAAATGTTTGGTAGAATTCACTCGTAAATCCATCCACTTGTAAAAAAAATCTGGGAATTTTTTCTTAGAGAGATCATTGATGGTTTGTTCAATTTCTTTTTCTTAGATAGTTTCCTTTTCTGTTAAATCCATTTCACTAAGGTTGTCCATTTTACTAGCATATAATTGGACAAAATGAGTTCTAATAATTGCTTTAATAATTTTATTTGATGGACTATTCACACTTAGAATTTTCTTTCACTTGATTTTCAGGATGTCTATTTTGATATAATTGAAGATTATTAATTTGTTCTTTTTCCTAGTCTTTTTAGGTGCATATTCAATTATTAATGTCCTTTTCCTCCCTTTTATTAATGTAAGCATTTAGAGATATAATTTTTCCATTACTACTTTGTAATCTATAAATTTTGTTATATTGTCTCACTGCTGTAATTGTCTTTAATAAAATCATCAGTAATTTCTATGATTTGTTCATTGATCCATTTCTTCTTTAGGATTAGATAATTTTTAAATTAATTTTTACTCTTCCATGGCCCTTTCTTGAATGTCATTTTATTGCATTATGGTATAGAAAAGATGCATTTAATATTTTTGCTTTTCTGCATTTGGTTGTGAGGTTTTTATGCCATGATAGCTGGCATAAATAGATGTTCAATTTTTCTAAAAGAGTATACTCCTTTCTATTAGTTTAGTTTTCTCAAGATTTCTATAATATCTAACTTTTTAAACATTCTATTCATCTCCTTAATTTCTTTCTTATTTATTTTATGGTCAAATTTATCTAGTATTGAGAGGAGAGTATTAAGATGTCTCACTAGTATGGTTTTACTATTTCTTTTTGTAATTCATTTAAATTTTCCTTTTAGAATATGATTATGTAATTTTCTGTACATATGTTTATAATTGATATTACCTCATTGTTCATGGTTACTTTTAGAAATATATAATTTTTCTTCTTATTCCTTTTAATGATGTATATTTTTACTTTTACTTTGTCTAAGACCATGATTACTATTCCAGCATTTTTTAATCCTCAAATGAAACAATAAAAAATTCTGTTACAACTCATGTGTATCTCTTATTTAGAGTATGTTTCCCTGTAAACAGTGTATTGCTGGATTCTGGTTTCTAACCCATTCTGCTATCCACTTCTGCTTTATAGATAAATTGATCCTCATATTTGCAGTTACTAACTCTGAATTTTCCTTCATCTTATTTTCTTCTGTTTATTCTTCTCTTTCCTTTTTTTATTGTATTCCTTCTCTAAAGTCTGACCACTGTTTTCTTTCATGTTTATCTTTTTATGCTTCTTGAATCTTGTATTAAAAAATCAAATTTCCTATTCAACTCTGAGGTTTTCATTAGGAATGCTAGAAAGTTCCCTATTTTATTAAATATCCATTTTCCTTCTCAAATGTTTCACATTCAGTTTTGCTGGGTATGTTAATTTTGCTTGTAATCCTAACTCTTATGTCTTCAGAATAACATATCCCAAGCTTTTTGCTCCTTTTACATAACAGCTACTAATTAATGTGTGATTCTGACTGTAGTTTCACAGTTTTTGAATGATTTCTTCCTAGCCATTTGAAATATTTTCTCTTTGACTTGGGAGCTCTGAAGTTTGCCTGTAATGTTTCTGAAAGTTTTCACTTGGGATCAGGAGGTGATCAGTGCATTCTTTCCATTTTTATTTTACCTACTAGTTCTAGGATATCAGGGAAGTTTTCATTAATAATTTTTGAAATACAATGTCTAAAATAGTTCTTTGATGATGGATGTCAGGTTTTCCAAGAATTCTTAAATTATTTCTCCTTAATCAATTTTCTAGATCAGTTGTTTTTGCAATAAGATATTTCACATTTTCTTGTGTTTTTTTTCATTCTTTCAATTTTGTTTTATTGTTTCTTAATGTCTCATGGAATCACTAGTTTCACTTTTTCAATTCTGATTTTTAATTATCTTCTCCAGTGAGCTTTTGTACCTTCTGTTGCATTTGGCCAGTTCTTATTTTTTAAGGAGTTATTATATTATGTATTTTGTGTGTCTTTTGTGAAACTATTGTCTTTTCATAATTTTTTTATTTTGTGCTTATTTGTTTACATAATTTTTTCTATTACTATTTTTTTGATTTTGAAACTCATTATTTTTAGCTTTTCCAGTAATTCTTGTTGGACTCTGTTCAATTCATATTTTTCTTTGAGGCTTTGCTTGTAACTGTTTTGAATTAATTGTCTTCTTCTGAATTTATATCTTGATCTTTCCTGTCAACATAATATCTTTTGATGTTCAGATTCTCTTGCTGTTGTAGTTTGCTCTTTCCTAAATCCTATTTCTTGATTTTGAATTTTATGTTAAGATTGGTTTCTATTCCCATCATGGGGCAGGAGGGAAGAACCATCTTGCTTCAGATTTTCTCACACAGCTGTTTTCAGAGCTAGTTTAGGGGGGTTTGGAAGTTTTTGGTTTTTTTTAAAGGTGATGTGATCTGAGAAAAGGTGTGGTCACTATTTTCCTGATCCACAGTCTGGTCTTTACAGAGTAAAAAACCCAGATTACTTGGAATTGAAAAATGACACTGCTTTTCAAGGATCCCGATCCCTTGAGATATGAAGTGATCCTGTTCCTCAAGGTCCCTGATTGTTAGGATTACTAGGTGAGAACTCAGGTTGTCTGGACAATGACAAGGTGAGAATTCAGGTTGTTAGGTGAGAACTCAGGTTGACTTGATTAGAGGATCAAGCTCATTGGTTGGAGTACTTCTTCCCAGAAGCCCTTGCATTATCCCACGCCCATTCTCTGGGAGGATAAAAGAGGACACCACTCCAGAGATAGAAGAAGTCTCTGCATTACATCAGGCCTGACGGGGCTCTCTGCAGGAAGGGAAGTCACTTCTCTGGACAAGAGTTAACGGTAACTGCCTGGAGACAACGGTTCTCTACAGGAAGAAGAATCTGTCTGAGAGATTTGAGTAGACACAGCAGATTTCTTCCCAGAGAGCGATCCGGCAGCTTCTGGAGACAACAGCTCGCTACACCTGATCTCTTGTGACTAAAAGTAATCCTGCCCCTCAGGGTTCTCATTTCCTGTTCATTGAAAGTGGTCTTCTTTATCTTTTATTCATAACCTTAAGTGGATATAGGTAATGGAGTTACCAAGTAGTATCAGCACAGGGTTTTCCTGTATTTTTTCTGACTAATTTCAAGATTCAGGCTAAGCTCCATTCCTATGTCACAGATCTCTTTTTCTAACCTCCTAAGTTATCTTGGTCTAGAAGAAATTTTCACTGCCACTCCAGGATTTGATTTGAGGTATTATTTTTAAATTACTTAGAAGGGCAATGTTAGGAGAACTTAGCTGAGTGCTTTCTCTGTATATATTAGCCACTGTGAACAGATTCAATATATTAAACCAATGTATAGGTAGCCCTATTTGTTTTATAGAAATAACATAGTTATCTGACTAGGCCAAGCATCCTTGTCATAAACCTGCATCCTGTTATTCAAATTGCAACACCCCAGTCTCTTTAGAATCAATCAGTGCTCTTTATATATTTGGAATCTTTTTGTTAATAGTCTATGGGATGTATGTTGGATTGAAAAAATTAAAGAGCAAGAAAAAGAGAAGGAAGAGGAAGAAGATGAAAAAGAAGAGGAGGAAACAAAGTGACAGAGAGACAGAAACCGAGATTTTTAGCCTAGTACTTGACACATAATAGTCACTTAATAAATGATTACTAATAGATTTAATGGGATCTGGCAAATACAAAAATTATCACAGGAATTTTAATGGTAAACTTCCAAACAGATTGTAGCAGTACTTATAATGTGTTACTAAAATCTGTTAGTATATCTTTGTAAATGTTCTGTGTTTATCATTCCTTTTGTATAATTGCCTGTCCCACATCTAATTCATATTGTTCATTGAGTACTTTTTCCTTCTCTTCTTTTTGAGAAGGCCCTAAACGTGAGCTATAATATAAACATAAAACAAATCTTCCCTAGTTATGTTAGTGTAGGGGACTTATGAGCTGTGGAATATTAGGAAAAAAAGAACCTGATTCCTCTAATTAGGATTAAACTCAGTTAAATCATATGTTTTTTTTTTTTTGTTTTTGTTTTTGTTTTGTTTTGTTTTTTTCCTGAGGCTGGGGTTAAGTGATTTGCCAAGGATCACACAGCTAGGAAGTGTTAAGTGTCTGAGACCAGATTTGAACTCGGGTCCTCCTGAAATCAAGGCTGGTGCTCTATCCACTGCGCCCCCTAGCTGCCCCAAACCATATGTCTTGATACAAAATGGGGAGTGAACCAGTACCCTAGGCCCTGTGGGTTCAATTACAGTAGTTCCTCAAGGCTAGATAAGTATATATATAATGTATAAATAGTAATTACAAGGTAGTTTCAGGAATCATTAACAGCTTTATTGTGGAGGAGGGTTCTATAAGAAGTCAGAATATCATCTCTCCACTCCACCAAACATGGTTCTTTCTATCCATCTATATTTCTGATTATTATACCTAGAGAACACTCTGGTATCTGGTATAATTATAATATTATCAAGGTCCTTGAATAGATAGGTTCCTGACAACATAGTTTATGGATTACATAAACTTACTCCATCCTAGCAAGTTTTAGCAGGTCTAACAAGTACTTCAAAGATTGGGAATACGTGCCCCAACAACACCATATCTAGAATTATGTTATAAAACAGTAATCATCAAACCTACCTGGAAATGGCTAAGAAATAGAATGGTGGATTGATGGAATAGATTAAGTACACAAACCACAGTAGTTAATGACCATAGTAATCTAGTGTTTGATAAACCAAAGAAACCAGTTTTTTGTCATTATTTGACAAAAACTTCAGGGGAAAATGGAAAACAACAGGCACAAACTAGGTATAAATCAACATCTCAAACCATATACCAAGACAAGGTCAAAATGGGTGCATGATTCCTTTTTTGTGTTGTTTTATTAAAGCTTTTTATTTTCAAAACATAGCATGGATAATTTTTCAACATTAAATCTATAAAACCTTGTGTTGGGTGCATGATTTAGACATAAGGGATGACATCATAAGTAAAATAGAAGAACAAGAAATAGTCTACCTGTTAGACCTGTGGGAAGGGGATGAATTCATTACCAAAAAAGAGACAGAAAGCATTACAAAATTAAAAATAGATATTTTGATTATATTAAATTTAAAAAGCTTTTGTACAAAAAACCCAATGCAATAAAATTAGAAGTAAAACAGAAATCTGGGAAGCAATCTTTATGACAAATGTCTTTGATAAATATATATACAGAATTGAGTCAAATTTACAAGAATACAAAGCATTTTCCAATTGATAAA
Source organism: Sminthopsis crassicaudata (assembly GCF_048593235.1). Classification (NCBI taxonomy): domain Eukaryota; kingdom Metazoa; phylum Chordata; class Mammalia; order Dasyuromorphia; family Dasyuridae; genus Sminthopsis; species Sminthopsis crassicaudata. The sequence continues at coordinate 522,941,668 of NC_133618.1, forward strand.
TGATTAAAAGATATGAACAGGCAGTTTTCAGATGAAGAAATTAAAATTATGTATAGACACATGAAGAAGTGCTCAAAATCACTTTTGATTAAAGAAATGCAAATTAAAGCAACTCTGAGATACCACCCCACACCTATCAGATTAACTAACATGACAAAAAAAGAGAAATGATAAATGTTTGAGAGCATATGGGAAAATTGGCATACTAATGTATTGTTGCTAGAACTGTGAATTGATGCAACCATTATGGAGAACAATTCTGAACTCTGCCCAAAGGACAATCGAACTGTGCATACCTGTATTCCAAAGAGATAATTTTTAAAAGGATCTATATGTGCAAAAAAATATTTGTAGCAGCTCTTTTTGTGGTAGCAAAATATTGGAATCAAGCTATGGTATATGCATGTAATGGAAAACTATTGTGCAATAAGAAATGATGAACAGACAGATTTCAAAAAAATCTGAAAAGACTTATACAAACAGATGCAGAGTGAAAGATCCAGGAATATTGTTTACAATTTCAGCAACACTGTGTGATGATCAACTACGAATGATTCAGCTCTTCTCAGCAACACAATGAACAAGAACAAAATATTCATGAAGGAAAATACCATCTATGTCCAGATTAAAAAATCAATGGACTCTGAATGCATACTGAAGCATTTTTTCTGATTTTCTCCCTTTTGGTCTGTTTCTTTTTTTATAACTGTGACTAATATTGAAATATGTTCACATGATAACACATGTATAAGCTTTATCAAATTCTCTCTTATTTTAAGAAGGGGAAGGGGAAAAAGGAAGAGAAAAAATGAACTCAAAATTTTGTACAAATGAATGGTAAAAATTGTCTTGAAATTTAATTGGAGAAAACTAAAATACAATTAAAGGAAAAAAAGACTGAGAGTGTGCCTCCCATAAATTCCAAAAAGATCCTAGGGAGAGGGCTGTAGAAGAGGCCCCCAAGCTATGATACTCTAGTGTGATCTCTAAGCACTCAAAGTACTAAACTTGGGGGTAATCAGAAATAGATGACAGAGGCTTTGGAAGTATCCAAAGAGTTTCTAAACAAGCCAAAAAATTTGATCACTCCAACTCCATAACCAGCCCAAATTAAATTGGGATGAGAGGTAAGCAGGAAAAACATAATAATATGATGCTGTAATAGAAAATATAGGAAGTAGACAGACCCTAAGGATTTTAGTAGACTGGTAGTCAGACTTTATATTCCATATAGCAAGTGGAAGAGGTAGGCTAATGGCATGAGAATCTGAATTAAATAAATAGTCACAATAGGCCAAATCAGATGGTCAGGAGAAAACATTCAGCCAGTTTGATCAACACAATTAAGAACTAAAATCAAATATTGAATCAGGTTTTGTGGTTGCATTTCAAACCACTCATTTTACTCTTGAGACTTTTCATTTCATTCCCTGTTAGTACAGCTTCAATCTTTATTTCCAGTCCATGAAAAAATAAGCCACAAAACTATCCTTGAACCTGTTTTAAGACTGTCTGACTAAGCAGACTTCCTGAATTGATCCAAATATAAGTTGTGGCAATTTTTACTCCAAAAAAAAATCTGACCTGAGTAAAACTTGAGTTTGGTCTATAATTAGTGGTATTTTCCACTAAATACCCAGATATTACTTTTTTCCTTTTAAAAAAAAAACACCTTATTTTGAAGGTGTGTCTTGTATTTAGGAACAATCTATATTCAGGTAAAGATGGTAGTTATGAAAAGTATAGGCATCTGCTTAGAATTGTGACTTCTTTATTTCCCTTGCACATGGAATTCAATTCCCCTTGGCTCTAATTTAAGAATTAAATTTGAAATTGTAATTGTCTGAAATGTTTTTTATCTAGCATCAGATAGGGCTAAGAGCATTCAACAACAAATTTTAGACATAAAAAAAGGTGTTGTCTAATCCATGAGCTTCGATTATATAGATTCAGAAGATTAGTTGTAGAAGCCTTCCTCACTCTTTCTTCACCTTCTACCTTTGCTGGTGTTTGCTTTTTGAAATTACCTTCCATCTACACCTTTATGTCTTGTATGTATCTAGTAATTTTAATATTATGTCTCCCATTAAAATGTGAGCTTCTTGAGGGCAGAGGTGATAGTTTTGTCTTTATTTGTATCCCCAATGCTTAGCATGGTGTTGTTGACAACCCACAGCTGTTGTCTGTCCTTTGTTTTCAAAGAGGACCAATGATGTTTTGTGTGAATTGGATTTAAATGAGACAGAACTGCATAAAATTGTCAGCCTCACTCTCTCTTCCAGTCACTGAAGTCCAGTGTCTGGAAATCAGAATGTCTAATGATGATGGCCTGGGAAGCAGTAGATGACCTTGGCAGCTTTGATATCTGACTAAACTTTGAGTGCTCCACAGGGCCAACTGCCTTCATGATTGTTGGAACAAATTTCTTTTATCCACCCATTCCAACAGGGTAAGTCTTCACATGCTTGGGATAGATAACACTCTAATTCACTGACTGATTTATGGCCCATTGTTTACCCTCCATTTGGTTTAACCCAACTGTGCACCATGGTATGATCATGCACATGTTCCATCTTCATGGAGCACCAGAAGAGTGTTGAAGGCCAGGTGGACAAGCAGCTCTGAAAAGGGCTTGGCAGACCCTTCTACTAGAGGTGTTAGTTCTTGTTGAATACCCATACAGTCCTTGGAACATAGTAAGCACTTTATAAATTCTTATTGACTGATCAGTGACATTTGCAGAGACATTCAGAAGGAGCATTGTTAGCTTGAGGAAAGGAAGCATCGGGAGGGTATTTTTTTCCACTAAATTGAATTACTCCTATATCTAAAGTTGCTAACTGCAGCTAGTTTTCCATTATGCCACGATGAGGGGAAAATATGAACTAGAATATATACTTTACTGAATTATTTACTTCATCCATGAAGAAAGCTCATTCATGCAAGTTATTCCTTCTTCATTCATTTGTATAAAACTTCCAGATAGTTTGTTTATGAAACACCGCAAGGCCATTTGTCCAGGGAAGTGACTTTTTGTTGACCCAAATGTTGCTCAAGAGCCAATGACTATTGGCCCACTTGAGCTGTTGCTGGGCTGAGCCAGCAAGACTCAGAGCAGGAATAAGGAGAGAAGAGTAAAGAGAAGTAGTAAATATCCAGCTCAGGACTGGTAACTGGAGCGACCCAGCTAGAACAACAAGATGACCAGTAAATCCTGATCACAAAGAAGGTATTTTTCTGTGGTGGTTAGCAGGAAGTGCTGAGGTGGAGGCCACTGTGGTGAGGACCCACATGAGCCAGCTCTGCAGGTTTCCTGGAGCCAGCAAAGGCATTTTCTGGCTGTGTCCATCCTCTGCTGTGGAGGGAACATTAGAAAGATCCAGGAGACTGCTGCCAACCAAGACCACCCTTCCTCCCTGCTCCCCACACACTTCTCTCCATTATTAGACCCACTGTTCTTGGTAGCTTCTCTGTGTCTGACCAAAAACAAGGCTTCCTGCCAATACAAGGGCGCCTTCAATACCCTGAGCTTGCATAACTTTTTCTGGTAAACAGATAAACAGACACCCCCCTGCAAAGACAAAGACAATTCATTCACATAAGCCATTACCCAGCTGGCAGATGTTTCAGCCTTCATATGCTACAGGCTGAGTGGGTATACCAGTGACCTAAAGGTGAAAGGCTCTGTAACCCATCACCATCCTCCAGTTGGCCAATCTCTCTCCAGTGTCATCCAAGAATTTTGACATTTTGCCTTTCCTCCCTACTCCTGCCTCCACAGTACTTAGTTGCTCTTTGGACCAATATTTTTCCAAAGCTTCCCTTCATATTTTGGCCAGAAACTTGAAAATCCAGGGCATGTAGCTACAGCTGTTTTGTAGCAGCTGCTAAATTATAATAGATTCGAACATCTGGAAACTCAAGTGTTCACTTTCAAAGAAAATATCCGTAAGAGACCTTTTTATATTCTTTGAACTTCAATGATAAATTCCTTTTGGCAGCCTCAGAATTCGGAAGGCAAGTGAGAGCCTCTTCATTCAGCTAGAATCTTGAAATCATGCCAGATGAAGATTAAGACTTAAGAGGAAATGACTACTGTCTTCAAATATCTGGAGTTGCCATTCTAAAGAAAGTTAGATTTATTCTGCTTGGCTCCAAAGCAAAGGACTAGTAGCAATGAATGGAAATTATAGAGATAGATTTTGGCTCAATATAAGAAAAAAATTCTAACAATCAAAAACTTCCCACAAGCAGAATATAATATCATGGGAGGTATCAAGTTTCCTATTTCTAGAGAGTCTATCTCTAGGACATCATCAAATGGATTGATACATTATTCAGGAAATTGGATAGGGTGACCTCTGAAGACTCATTCAACTATAAGCTTTTATGACTCTATATGTTCAAAGAATCCGGCATCTCTCCATTGAGAAAGATGTGCTAAATTTATTTTAGTTATACCACTTGCATCGAGCTTTTTACTAGCTATAAAACAGATGCCTGGAAATTCTCAGTGATAGTTTTAAGATTATCACTAAGGATTAGCAATAAGAAAAGATAAGCTTCATGAAGATGAGAGAGAGTGTAATCCAGAGTTAGCTCTTGAAGGAGATATGGGGAATTGAGATGAAGGATGTAAGTAGAGGAGTTGGTCTTAATAAAGGGAATGGTCACTTCTTTATCTAGTAGTTCCTTAACCTGGGCTGCAAAACTTTTTTTAATAACTATATTTAACATAATTGGTTTCCTTAGTGGTCCTATGTATTTTATTTTATTTGTTTAAAAAAAAAAAAGTATTCTGACAAGGGAGCCAGAGGCTTCACCAGATTGTCACGTGGGTCCATGACCAAAACAAACAAACAAACAAACAAAAGTAAAGAAGCTCTGACTGAGGAAGGAGAAGATGGAAGATTCTTTTTCAGGTTCTGATTGGATTAGAAGGACATAAATTCATTCCAACTGAAATTCTGGGAGCTCAACATGTTATTGATTCTTAGTGATTATGAATCCTTAAAATAAAATTTCTATGTGCTTATCTCATATAATTAAGTTAATTTCCTCTTGTGTACTTAAATATACATTATACCCTTAAATGATAATTAGCAAAAAGCACAAAGCATTTAACATTAAATTCCTGCAATGCATTAAGCCAGGTTCTGATTGTATAAAACCAAAAATGAAAGTCCCTGTACCAAAGAGCTTCTATTCTATCACAATAAACAATATTCTTCCCTGCTTGCCTAGCTATTTTGATGAAATTAATTTAAAAGGTAATTACCAATAAATTAATAATATTTACAAGCCCAACTCTGTCTTGTATAGTTTCTATTCCCAGAGAATTTTCAAAAATAATGAAGCATATTCAAACACATTGCTCTCTAAAAATATTAACGTTTTGCACCAATAATAAAATATTTTCAAATATTATTTATTCCATTTTCATTATTCTATTATTTATTTCATATTTTAAAATGTTCTATATGTTCTCAAATATATATATTAGTATAGTAATAAATATGCTTGATTAATAAATATTTATTGATGAATACAAGATTAAAATGTTTTACTAATTGGATGTGTGATCAAAAAAGGTTGGAAACTATTACTTTACCAACCTTTTCCATTCTACAGCAAATTTGGTCATTTGCACTGTTTCTTTGATTAAGAGAGCCAATGGAAGTTATATGAGGCTTGATTGGTACAGTAATAAAGATCAGGAAACTAGAATATAAGTTCTTTGAGGACAAGGATTTTTAGTCTTTGTATCCCCAGAATCCAGAATAGTACTTAGCACATTTTAGGTGCTTGGAAAGTGTTTCTTGAATTGAATTATGAAAATATATCATAATATAAACAAACAATAGCAAGCATTTATATAATGTTTTAAAGTTTGCAAAGCATTGCAAATATTATCTCATTTTATCCCCTTAACAGGAGGAAGGTGTTATTATTGTTTCAGTCTTATAGATGAGGAAACCGAGGCAGACAAGGTAAGTGATTTGCTGAGGCTCACATAGCTAATAAACATCGGAGTTTAGATTTCAATTCAAGTCTTTCTTCCTGATTCTAAGTCTAAGACTTTATCGAATATGCTTCCATGTCTGGAGGACATTTGGGACTGCTTTCCACAGATATTTAATTATACATTTAATTGTAATGTCAGGAATTATCACATTAATGCTAAGGATTCATAACAATCATTGTTCAAAATATAATAACTGATCATTTTCAAAGAAATCTCTTTCCGGTTCCCTTGTTAAAATTATAATAAGCATTTATTATCTCATCTTTGCACTGTTATCTTCTCTCCATGTCCCATCATTGGACAATTTTTTAAAAAGAAAAGCAAAGAAACAAAACCCTCAAAATGAACATATATAGGCCTGAAAAACAAATTCCATATACATGTCCCAAAATGTGTTTCAATAGTCTATCACTTTACACTCAAGAGTTGAAAACCATTTTGGATTCAATTTTCAGTCCTCTGGATTTGTGGTTTGTTATTTAGTTGATCAAAATTCTCAAGTTTTTCAAAGTTATTTTTCTTTATATTGTCATCATGGTGTAAATTGTCCTAATTCTGTTTACTTTACTCTTATTTGTTCATGGAGTTCTTCCCAGTGTTCCCTGAAATTCTTCATTTTGTCATTTCTTTGGCACAATAATATTTCGTCGCATTTTAATACCACAATCTGTTTAGCCATTCTCCAATGGGTAAATAACTTCATGGTTTCCAGTTTGAGGCTATTCTGAAAAGTGCTATTATAAATAATTTCGTTCAAATAGATACTTTTCCTGTTTCTTCTTTTTGGTGTTATAAACCTAGTAGTGTTTTTGCTAGATCAAAAAATATATTTAGTTAATAACTTTGGGGAGATAGTTCCAAATTTCTTCCCAGAATGGCTGGAACAATTCTCAGCCCCACAAACAAGGCATGAGTCTGCCCAACCAACAGTTACCATTTCCCTCTTGTCATCTTTGCCAGTCTGATAGGTGTGAGGTGAAACCTCATTGTTTTAAGTCCTTTTGTCAAGTAAAATTTGGTTTAGAGTCCTATTAGGACTCTAGATTTTGAAAGATCGTGGTACAATGGGAAGAATGCTAGATAAGGGAGTCAGAAGACATGAATTCTAATTTCAATCCTGGATAACTTTGAGCAAGTCAAATAAACTCACTCTAGATTCAAGTTTCCTTATTTTTATAATGAGAGTAGGAGTAGATGATTCTAAGGTCCCTCTCATCTCTAAACTTCTGATTCACTAGCAACCAAACATATTCAACAATGAAGTTTAAAAACCTCCCCTCTAGAATATTTCTGTATTATGAAGCCAAAAAGGAATTATGGTAATGAATTTAAGAATGGAAGAGTGATTCATTTCTTGGTCATGCACCTATCTGTGCTTGTATTTTTAAAAATTAAATATTGGATTGCATCATTATGGGAAGCTTCTGGTGAGAAACTTCCTTTCTATTATTTATAGTCTTAGAGGGTTTCCTACTATATTGAGAGGTCTGATGACTAGGTCAAATGGTCAAGTGACCAGGGTCATAGAGCTAATATGTGTCAGCAGTGGAAGCTGAATACAGGTTTTCTTAATCCAAGACTACTCCACCATGATCCAATTCTTATAAGAGATAATAACTGACTAAATTGAAGTAAGACTTTGTTCTTTGGAAAAAGTTTGCCATGCAGTAAAAATATCAACTATGCGATTCTTGCTAAGAAAAAAAATGTACAATTTTCATAGACCATGAAGCTCAACACTTACCTTTTAATTATAGATTATAATTGTGATAATTTGGTTCAACAAGCACATATGAAGTCCCTATTCTGTAAGACATTTTGCTAGATGCTGGGGTGAAGGAAACAGTGCCTCAGAGCTGAAAGGGATTCCTGTGGTCAAATAGTTCTAACCCTACTTGAATAAGAATCCTCTATAATTTACATGACAAATGATTATCAAACCTTTGCTGAAAAACCTCCAGGGAGAGGGAACCCATTCTCCTTGAAATAGACCATTTCACTTTGGAAAGCCAGTCATTTTACCTTTACCAAGCTTAAATTTGCCTCTTTGCAACTTCTATTCTGTTACTTCTAGTTCTGCCTTTTGAGATTAGTCATTCAACAAATTCTTGGTAAATTCCAGGCACAGAAATAAATTCTGAGGACACAAAGAAAGGCAAAACAACAACAACAAATAAATAAATGAATAAATAAAATAACCAAACCCCAAAAAACAAATTCAAAACTATTCCTGTTCTATTTGGGAGAACAACATGTGAGTAACTTGATATAAATAAAATATATACAGAGCATAATTTACCTTTCTATAGAGTTCAGCTGACACTACCCAAGTTTTCTATAGAGCTGAACTAAAGCTAAGTACCCCTACTTAACTTTCAATAGAACTGAATTAATGTTAAGTACCACCACTTAAGCTCTATCTAATTTGAACTATCACTAATCAAACTTTCTATAGCCTTACTGAAGCCTATTCAAACCCAATAGCTCTGTATTGTCTCAAATCATATATAAGGTTGGGAAGAATGGGCAGGTGGGCAGAACGGACAGAACTCTAATTCTATCCAAGAGTTCTGCTCCACTGAGATCTCTTGATGATTTATAATAAACTTTTACTTCTACTTTTACTTATAATTTAGTAAATTCTTTTACTTTACTCGCGCCTTGTCTCATCAAAAGCCTGCACATCCCCAACACATTCACTTCTACCTTATTAGATAAGCCCCCCCTTTTTTTTATTTTCCTAAAAATTGCTTTTCTTTCAAATTTTTATTCTGGATAGTTTCTAATTCTTCCAGGGATGAATTCCATGTCCTATCCTTTCTCTGGACTTCACTAGACAAGGAAAATACTGAAAAGGCACACACTGAAATCAGTCCACATGAAATCTAGGGTACATGAAAGGCCCTACCTAAAAAAAAAAATCCTCCTATAATATGCCTGATTTGCTGTGACAGATCCTTGAAAGTGTTTGATCTGAAACATAATATATCTAGGACTGTGGCAGTCCTGTACATATATGTATGCACAGAAAAGCAACTAGGTGACATAGAGCATAAAGTTTCAGGTCTGGAGTCATGAAGATCTGAGTTCAAAACTAGCTCAAAACATTTATTTGGGCAAGTCATTTGACTTCTATTAGTTTTGGTTTCCTTATCTGTATAAGAATAATAATCGTACTGTAATGCCGGAGAAACTGAGGCAAGATAGAGATTAGAGAGTTTTCTTTAATATTTTATTAATTGGAGAGTTTAATTGACTGGACAGGACTCTCGTCTCAAAGTATCCAGTAATGAATGGGGGAACCATGAACACTTTTATAGCTCTTCAGACAAAGGAGAGGAAAAAGCGGGAAAATCAGGATGGGGGGAAGTTATAAACTTTTACTAAAAGCCAGAGTCAGGATGTTTGAATAACAGAAGTCAAGATGTCAGTGAAGTATCCGTGATAGTCTTATCTTTTGGAATATCTTAGAGGGGCAGTGTCATAAATTCTTGGGGGCAGAAGGAGCTAGGAGTCAGGAAGTCTGATCTGCTCCTCATCTCCCATTGACAATTTATAACTTTAGAGCAAATGGTCCTCAGTCTTAAGGAACCAGGGGGGTTTTATGACTTAGGGGACTGAGGCAGAACAGTTAAGGAAACTGAGATAGAACATTTCATGGAAACTCAGTCAGGACAATGAGGGAAACTAGTGCAGGGAAATTGAGGTAGAACAGCTCAAGGAGACTGTGGCACAACATTCCACACTCTCTCTCCTAAATGTTCAAATCTTTGAACACCTTCCTCTTGATACCCAGGAGGTCTTAGTACCATAATTTTGACCGACTCCACTTGGGAGCGGATGAGGCGGACTAGAGTAGAAAAGATGCAAGGACCTATGGCAAGGGCAAGAAGAAGGAGAATCAAAGGTCCTGCAATAGATGTAATAAGTGTTGTTAGCCAGGGGGAAGAATTAAACAGTGACTGGTACCAGTTCTTTCCCTGTGCCTGCTCCAGTCGTCTAGTCTCAAGATTCTTACGAACCAGGGCTAGACTTTCTCTGATCACCCCAGAGTTATTAGCATAAAAACAGCATTCCTCGTTTAGGGAAGCACATAGGCCTCCCTGTTGCAGAAATAGTAGGTCAAGTCCCCTACGGTTTTGGAGTACCATCTCAGCCAGGGAGTCAACGTGGCTTTCCAGTTTGGAGATGGATGACTCGATCTGAGTCAGGTCTGTGGTCATTTGTGCACTTAGCTCAGCATACCCAGAACTGCCCTTCAGGAGGGCTGCAGTGCTGAGGGCGGTGGTGCCTGCCAACCCGAGCCCTACTATGAGGGGAAGGAACGGCAGAGCCCGTTTCTGTCTGATTGTCTCCATGGGGGAAGAATGAGACCGGAAGTGGCTCCATCCGTCCCCTCCTGGAAGGACAGACAGGCTGGGGAATACCGCTATCAGGACACAGAACGAGTCTGGCCTTCTGAGGAGAGGGGCAGAATAAGCACACCTGGTCAGGCCATCCCTGCAGGCAAACCATGAACCTTCAGGGGCTTGATACCAAACTGCAACATCTGATGAGGAAGCTGAAATATTAATCAAAGAACTGGGGTTACAGAACTGGAGGAGAGGGTCAGAAAGACTCGTGGAAGCAGTCACCAGGCAGGTTCCTATACCTTGGAGACTCCCAAGAGTGATTTTAGGCTGCTCCCAGGTACAGTTAGACTGAGAAGTGGTTCCAGTAACGGAGTCTGTCAGAACAATCCCAACAAAATAAGGGGGTTCAGAGTTAAAGCAGAGCCAGCAATCATAGCCCAGCTGGGCATTTGTGGAGTTCAAATAGGAGTGCACTATGGGCAACAAATCAAGCATGGAATGAGAACCAAAGGATTCAGGGGGATTGTCAACTGGAACTAAGGGGTTAGAAATAATAGGAGAACTTTGGGTCAGAGCAGGGGTCTCCACAGACCCCTAGGGATGGTGGTGGCAGAATAGGAGGGACCTCTTGTGAGGTCTCTAACAGTCATTGTCCATACAGGCTTTGGGGCGTGTGGGTTTCCCAGAGCTTTGGAAAACAAAGGAAGGAGGAAGAAAATTAAGAAAAATCCCATAATAGCACTTTCAGACTAGAAGAAACGGCGAAAGGGGAAAGCAGCCCGTAGGGGGGGATATACAGACAATTTAGGGCACTCACAAAATAACAGAGTAAATACAAGGATTAATCTTCCCAGGGTTTCCCACCCAGTGTCTTTGGGGGAAATCAAGGACCGGAGGAACGGATCAGTCTCAATTTCAGGGGGTTGTCACCAATCTCTGTTTTCCACTCTGTGGTGACTGAGGGTTTCACTCGGCTGTAGTGAATCCAGGCGGGGACTGATTCAACTTTAACAGCTGTGGGCGTGGTGAGAATCACAGTATAAGGTCCTTTCCACTTGGGTTCTAGGCCAGAGGTAGAAAATTTCTTTATCAGCACTGCTTCACCAGGCTGGAATGGATGCGCTGGTTCAGAGAGGGGAACTGGAAGGGCTTCTCGAACAAGGTGTGAGATGTCCTTCTGGGTTTTCTGTAGGGCCTGTAGAAACTTGATAAGGGAGGAGTTAGAAATTTCAGCCATTATATGTTCCCTGACCATGGGTAAAATTGGAGGTGGTCTCCCAAACAGAATTTCAAACGGAGTTAAACCCAGTCTGTTGGGAGTGCATCTACTCCTCAGTAATGCAAATGGCAGAAGCGAGACCCAAGAGCTCTGAGTCTCTAAAACAAGCTTTGTAAGGTATTCTTTTAGTGTTTTATTCATTCTTTCTACCTGTCCAGAGCTCTGAGGTCGGTAAGCACAGTGGAGCTTCCAGTCAATGCCCAGGGCCCTCCTTGCTTATGCCTTGTGATATTTTGGCAACAAAGGCAGGCCCGTTATCAGACCCTATGGCTACTGGAAGACCAAAGCGGGGCAGTAACTCATTTAGTATCTTTTAGACCATTGTTAGAGCTGTTTCATTTCGAGTAGGGAAGGCTTCTGTCCAACCTGAAAAAGTATCCACAAAAACTAACAGGTATTTGTACCCAGCTGTTGACGATTGTATCTCAGTATAATCTACTTCCCATCTTTCCCCAGGGACATGTCCCTTAAGCCTGATTCCCACACGGGCTTCCTTAATTCTTTGCATATTTACTCTAGCACAAGTGTTACATCTATGAATGTAACTTCTGATCAATTGGCTGACATCCTTTATATAATATCTGCTCAATAACTGATGCATTTTCTTTTCACCCAAATGAGTGAAATCATGCAAATCCTTCACCAGCATTCTACTTAATGCTTGTGGAATAAAAATCTTGTCCTTTATGTACCACCAAGCTCCCTCCCTCTGCCCTCCCCTCTGAGAAGCGAAAGAATCCTCTGAAGGGGAGTACGCAGGTACCGGAGGAAGGGGAGTGATTGCCAAAGGCAAGGAAGAGGTGGGGGAGGAGATGGCGGCTTGGCGAGCTGCTGCATCCGCAGCCCGATTCCCCACTGCTTCCATTGTTTCACCAGATTGGTGAGCTGAGCAGTGAATAATAGAGACAGAGAAGGGTAACCAGATAGAATCGAGCAGGGAAAGTATCTCTGCCTTATTCTTAATTTCCCTCCCAGCAGATGTCAACATGCCCCTTTCTTTGTAAAGAGAGGCATGGACATGAGCTGTTGCAAAGGCATAGCGGCTTTCAGTATAGATATTAGCTGATTTTCCTTTTGCTATGCACAGGGCTTGAGTTAAAGCCACGATTTCCGCTTTCTGGGCAGATGATCCAGAGGGGAGGGAAGAAGACCAAAGGGTAGAGAGAGAAGGATAGTCCACCACTGCTGCCCCAGAAACACGTGTCCCCCACAACAAAACTGCTTCTGTCAGTAAAGAGGATCAGGTCAGGGTTTTTCAGTGGGATGTCCGAAAGGTCAGGCCTTGCTGACTGAGACTCCTCAAGGAGCTGGAAGCAATCATGCACGGGGACTGGGTCAGAACTAGGATCTGGGAGCAAGGTGGCAGGGTTCAGGGCAGACGATTTAGAAAAAGTGAGGCGGGGGTGGTCGAGAAGCAGGGCCTGATAGTGGGTAATGCGAGCGTTAGAGAGCCACCTGTCAGGGGCAGACCTGAGCAGAGCCTCAACAGAGTGAGGGGCAGAGATAGAAAGAGACTGGCCCAAGGAAAGCTTGTCAGCTTCCTTTACCAGGAGGGCAGTGGCTGCTATGGCCCTAAGACAGGGGGGCCACCCAGCTGCTACCGAATCCAAACGCTTAGAGAGATATGCAACAGGTCGTCGCCAGGGCCCAAGAGTTTGAGTCAAAACACCCTTAGCGACACCTCTAGCTTCTGCCACAAAAAGATGAAAAGGCTTTGTGATATCGGGAAGAGCTAGGGCAGGGGCCCTGATAAGGGCGCTCCTGAGACAATCAAAGGCAGCTTGTTCCTCAGAGCCCCACACCAGGGCACCCTGTCCAGCTGTGACAGAATAAAGAGGTTTTGCTATTTCAGCAAAAGAAGGAATCCATAGGCGACAATATCCAGCTGTTCCCAAAAATTCTCTAACCTGCTTCTTAGTAGTGGGGACTGGAATAGATAGGATAGCCTGGATACGTTCAGAAGACAGGGACCGGTGACCAGACTTGAGAACATACCCCAAATAAGACACTTCAAGAAGACAGAGTTGAGCCTTTTTAGCAGAGACCCTGTAACCTAAGGATTGAAGGAGTTGCAAAAAGGCACGGGTTGCCCTTAAGCAAAGAGACTCATTAGGGGCTGCAAGGAGAAGGTCATCTACATATTGGACCAGGGAGCAATAAGAATGCTCCTTGCAGAAGGGCTGGAGGTCCAGATGGAGAGCTTCTCCAAACAGCGTAGGAGAATTTTTAAAGCTCTGAGATGTCCTTTTAGAGCTATCTCGACTAGTCGAGATATATTCATGCCCTCAAATCCTTCCTGCTTCTGTAATTTTCTGCGTATGTCTGGAGCAGATTGACTAACAAATGCAATATTCACAGATCTATAGTTCTCGGGAGCTTCTGGGTCAATTGTGCTATAAGTTCGGTAAGCTTCATACAACCTTTCTAAAAATGCTCCCGGGGATTCTTCTGCACCCTGAGTAACTTCAGAAATCTTGGTCATGTTAATAGGCTTTCTGGCTGCAGCTTTAAGACCCTGGAGAAGGTATCTGTGATAAGCAGAGAGCCCAGTACGCCCTGCTGGGAGTTGGGGTCCCAAGAAGGTCTTTCAGAGGGAAAACTGGCTTCAATCTGAGCACGATGCTCTTCTACAGATCCTCCTCCTGGTCCCAATACAGCTTTCCTGGCCTCCCTTTTAATTTTGTCCCTTTCCTCTGTAGTAAAGAGGGTGGTAAGGAGCTGTTGACAATCATCCCACGTGGGCTGGTGGGTATGAAATACAGACTCAAGGAGATTAATCAAGGGTTGAGGTTTCTCAGAGAAAGGCAGATTTTGAGCTTTCCAATTATAAATATCATTCGTAGAAAACGGGACATAGACTAAGAACGGAACGCCTTCCGCCCCCCTCATCTCCCTTAGAGGCAGAACAGGTTTGGGGAGAACCGAGGTTGGTTGGACAGATCCCCAAGCATTGTATTCAACTCCACCTCTAGTACAGGAAGGTGAGAGAGAAAGAGGCTGCAGAGGGCCAGGCGGAGAAATGGGGGAATGAGTCGGTAAAGGGGCAGGAGTCAGCACTTCTGTACTGGCCATACCAAGCCCCTGTGTGCCGGCAGGAGAAGAAACAGAGGTGGGGGAAGAAAGGGAGGCAGGGGAAGACGGTAGCAGAGAAAGAGAAGGGGATAAAGGCCCAGGTGGTGAAAGGCCGGGTTCAGGATTTCCAGGCAAAGGGGGATACAGACCTGAACTCAAATAGGGTGGGGGAAGAAGATTATCTAAGGGGTCTTCTGGAGAATCTTGTAGAACTTTTTTCTCTGTTTTTGTTTGAGCTGCTGGCAATTTGCAACTTTCCTTGTCTGGCCTCAGGGACTGTGTGACAAAAACTCGAATACCATTTGTCATGGCCACAGCCCTTAGCCAGGAAGGAGGGTAAGAGACAACTTGCAGCCAAACATCAATATAGGGGTACTGAACCGGATAGCCAGGCTCACCTGTGACTACTCGGTGCACCGCCCAAGCTATTTCCCTATCAAAGGAGCCTTCAGGGGGCCATCCTACCCCAAAAGAAGGCCACTCCTTCTGGCAAAACAATTTCAGTTTAGCCTTTTTCCACGATATTCCATAATCATGATGTTTAAATGTCTCAGAAAAAAGACTAAGAAGACATTCAAGTGGAGTTATTGATTTTGAAGCAGTTTCCCATGATAAGGTGGCTGAGTTAACAGATATAAGGCTATACCACCAGAGGAAAAACTCCTACTATATTTAACACTGCTGTTTCTGACAGAACTAACCTTTCTGCCCTTATATCCAATTACCAAATTTCTCAATCACAGTTCTTAGAACTTACAACTTACAACTTACAACTTAAAAGATCAACAGTTCCTAAAACTTAAAAGAGCTCTTACATGAACAAAATAGACAAATCATGTAGAACATAGAACAAACATCACATGGGACACAGGACAAAACTCACACAGACTGCAGTCACAACATTAACAACATAGAAGACAGAAAACAAGCCAGAGGATATCTTCCAGTGTCCCAGAATGATACCCTACTCAGAATTCTGATGCCCGTCGGCATATTATTATTCTGAGCTACCAGATGCTATTAACCAGACCAGACCAGACCAGAACAGACCAAGTGTCTAAAACGACACAAAAACTTACTCTCCCAGGAGCCGAATCAATCAATGGATCTGAAGACGTGTCCACGGCTGAAGAGCTGCTTCTTTTCCCGGAGACTCTGGAGAAATCCAGAGGGTTGATTTTCTAGGAATAGACTCAGATCCTGAGCCTTCCCAGGCCTTGATGACCAAAAGGTCTGTAATCTCTAATCTCTAATCCCGTCTCAGTTTCTATTATCTCGCTGGGGCCTCCAAAATGTAATGCCGGAGAAACTGAGGCAAGATAGAGATTAGAGAGTTTTCTTTAATATTTTATTAATTGGAGAGTTTAATTGACTGGACAGGACTCTCTTCTCAAAGTATCCAGTAATGAATGGGGGAACCATGAACACTTTTATAGCTCTTCAGACAAAGGAGAGGAAAAAGCGGGAAAATCAGGATGGGGGGAAGTTATAAACTTTTACTAAAAGCCAGAGTCAGGATGTTTGAATAACAGAAGTCAAGATGTCAGTGAAGTATCCGTGATAGTCTTATCTTTTGGAATATCTTAGAGGGGCAGTGTCATAAATTCTTGGGGGCAGAAGGAGCTAGGAGTCAGGAAGTCTGATCTGCTCCTCATCTCCCATTGACAATTTATAACTTTAGAGCAAATGGTCCTCAGTCTTAAGGAACCAGGGGGGGTTTTATGACTTAGGGGACTGAGGCAGAACAGTTAAGGAAACTGAGATAGAACATTTCATGGAAACTCAGTCAGGACAATGAGGGAAACTAGTGCAGGGAAATTGAGGTAGAACAGCTCAAGGAGACTGTGGCACAACATTACCTCCCTCCCAGGATTGTATCAAATGAGATAATAACTGCAAAGTGCTTAGCACAGTGCCTGGTACATAGTTGTTGACCATTGTTATTAGCAGTTCTAGGTTTGAGGGAGAGAAGCTGAAGACAAGAAGACTATTGCAAATGCACAAGTTTGGTTCGGTGGCAATGGAAACTGCAAGAGATGAATGCAAGAGAGAGTGTCAAAGGAAAAATTAACTGGACTTGATGAATTTAAAGGGGGAAGATAGTGAAAACAACTGCTGGACTTGGCAAGACTTGCATGGTACTGGAACTAAAAGAATAGTAATAATAATGTTGGTAGTGCACAAACAAGTCCATAGATAACTCTTTTGCCTTACAAAGGAATGTAATTATACACAGGCTCACATTGACATTTTCACAGAATTAGTTCATGACTGATTTGAGTATATGAGATCAAAATTGGTCACATCAGTTCATTGAAATACCCTGAAAAGGCTTCTGTTCTCCAATGGATGCCAGGACTTTAATAATATTGGAACTAGAAGGCAGACATACACCAACATTTAAAGACATTCTTTAAATAAAAATTTTGTTATCAAGAGAGAATGCCTAAGTACAAAGTTCTAAAGCAGCAAGTTGTAAATTATCTTCCATTGGCTAGCCCTAGAAAGCTTTAATACTTATCTTTATTAAATAACCCTATAAACTGAGGATTACTAGACTTTGCAAAATTCCTTCTAATAGAATCACATAAGGAAAGACATTGGGGAAAGTGTTTATGTCAGTCAGTATATATATGGCACATTGAGTTATGAGGGTCTATCTATTCTATATGAAGTTATGATAATTTCATTGAGCTACAATCCCAGATCTTGAGTAGGCTGCACTTAAACTGGGTTATATTCCTATTCCATTTCATACTTATATTTTATGTGATACAATGAATCTGTGATACAATGAAGCCAGAGGGCCTAGGATCAAATACTGACTCTACCATGTACTATGGGTAATCTTGGACAAGTTGGTTAACTTTTGTAAGCCTTAGTTTTTTTTTTTTTTTTTTTTTTTTTTTTTTTTTTTTGTTGTTGTTGTTGTTGTTGTTTGTTTTTGTTTTTTTGAAAAATAAGAGAATTAGAATAAATACAGTAATGGATCAGTGGAATAGGTTAGGTACTCAAGGCACAATAATCAATGACTGTTGTTGTTTATCCTTCATTCTCAAAGAGGACCATGACATCAGGGAGAGGATGCCATGACATGCAGATGAATTGGATTTAAGTGAGAGAGGGCTATGCAAGCTCATCTGCCTCACTTTCCCCTTTAGAGCCATCTGGATCCAGTGATTAGATATGGATCAGGATGACTGGAGATGGCCCTCAATGAAAGGGGAGACTGGCGTTTTTAAGCTAAGGTTTTCAACCCATCTCAGTTTGATTGAGGTTGCACCTTTTCAGCTATTAAGGCTAGGTAGCAATTGAGACAAAGAATCTCCTCTTTCACCTAGTCCAAAAAAAAAAAAAAAAAAAAACTAAAGTAAAGGAATGAATGAAATTGGGAGGGAAAGACCCTCAGGCTTTTTGGCCAAAGCCAAAATGACTGTTGTTTACATTCAATCTGATTCAAGACTCAAAAAAACTCAAAAAAAAGTAATTTATTATTTTGATAAAACT
The DNA here is from genome assembly GCF_048593235.1 of Sminthopsis crassicaudata. Lineage (NCBI taxonomy): Eukaryota > Metazoa > Chordata > Mammalia > Dasyuromorphia > Dasyuridae > Sminthopsis > Sminthopsis crassicaudata. Next base: position 522,959,903 of record NC_133618.1, read on the forward strand.
AAAGGTTCTAGCTTCTGGGATAAGAATTCACTATTGACAAAAATTGCCAAGAACACTGGAAAATAGTATGTCAGAAATTAGGCATAAACTGGGGGCAGCTAGGTGGTGCAGTGGATAGAGCACCAGCCTTGAATTCAAGAGGACCTGAGTTCAAATCTGGTCTCAGACACTTAACACTAGCTGTGTGACCCTGGGCAAGTCACTTAACCCTCCGGCTCAGTAAAAAAAAAAAAAAAAAAAAAAGTCATAAACCTATATCTCATACCCTATATACCAAGATAAGTTTGAAATGATTCATGTGTAAAGGTTGATACTATAAGCAAATTAGGAGAGTAAGGGATAGTTTACCAGTTGATATATGATCAAAGAATATGAATAGATAATTTTCAGAAGAAGAATTTAAAGCCATGTATAATTATATGAAAAACTATATTAAGTCATTATTGATTAGAGAAATGCAAATTAAAACAACTCTAAGGTACCATCTGTCATCTATCAGATTGGCTAAGATGACAGGAAAAGATAATGATAAATGTTGGAGGGGATGTGGGAAAACTGGGACACTAATACATTGTTGGTGGAGTTGTGAAATGAAAACCATTCTGAAGAGCAATTTGGAACTATGCCCAAAGGACTATCAAACTGTGCATATCCTTTGACCCAGCAGTGCCATTGCTAGATCTGTATCCCAAAAAGATCACAAAAGAGGAAAAAGAATTCACACAAATATTTGTGGCAACTCTTTTGTGGTGGTAAGGAATTGGAAAATGAGTGGATGTCCATCAATTGAGGAATTATTGAATAAGTTATTGTATATGAAAGCAACAGAATATTATTGTTCTATAAGAAATGGTGAACAAGCTGGTTTTAGAAAAGCCTGGAAAGATTTACATGAACTGATGTTGAGTAAAGTAAGCAGTAAAACATTGTACACAACAACAAGACTGTGTGATGATCAACTATGACAGACTTAGCTCTTCTCAGCTATTCAGTGATACAAGGCAAGTCCAAAAAACTTTTGATGCAAAATGCCATCCATATCTAGAGAGAGAAAACTACAGAGACTAACTGTGGATCAAAGCATACTGTTTTGGCCTTTTTTTTCTTTCTTATGGTTTTTTACATTTGTTCTGATTTTTCTCTCCCAACATGAGTCAAAAAATAGTTTAAAAAATAATTTGCATACACAACCTAAAAAACCTAAAACCTAAAAAATAAAAAAATGCCTGAAATGAACATAATACTTTAAAGTTTGCAAAGTACCATTTGAATCTCACAAGTCTGTGAGATGGGTGCCATGGAGACTATTATTTCATTTTACAAATGAAGATACTGAGGCTCATAAAGATAAATTGACTTGCTCAAGTTCTCTAAATTTGTGAGTGAAAAATAAATTATTATTTGCTATGTGTAATCTCTGAGAATATGTATATAAGAGTGAATTAGTCCTTGCTTCAAGGTGATAGCAAGTATGGGGAAGTAGAGAAGAGAAATTTTTGTCTGGGAAGTCTTTGGGATGGTAAATAGAGGATGAAAATGATGCTCTAAGGCAGAGATGGGTCAGTCCTTCCTGGCTGTCTGATTACCTCTGTCCCTCCTCCTTCCCAAAGTACCAAGGCCGGGTTTAGCGAATGAATTTGCTATTCAATACTGTGTTAAAACAAAATCTTTATTGGTTAGTAAAGGGATAGGCAGGCAATTGGCCTCCAGGGAGAAAGGCCAAACTGCCTGAAAGGGGAAGCCGCAGCAAAGTCAGGGGGCACAAGGCAGAGAAAAGAATAGTGCAAGGAATAGAATTTTGGAAGTTCATTTTATATACTAAAAGGATCATAAAACAAAGTGTGTATTTGAAAAGGACTTTTCTGCTTCCTTCAGATACAGAGATGTTTGTATATCAAAGAGGTTCCTGAGAGACTTATAAATAAGACAGGAATTCCTCTTAAGGATGTAAAATTCTATTAATCATTTGTGTCTCAGGTTATCTTCTTTAACCTCTTCTAAGACAGGAATTTCTCTGTTAATTATTTGTGTCTTGGGCTATCTCTTTTGATCTCTTCACTAGGGCAGCCAACTGACATGATCTTTCCAAAGGCAATAGTGATATTGATTGATTATTATGGCCAGAGAAAGATGTGGAAAGAGGGATTTGGAATATGAGTGGAAGCAGGATAGAGGGTAAGTTCTCTAGATGGAAGGCTCTGTGGGAAACACAACCTGGTGTGAGGCTATTGAAAGTGTGCACCAAATGATTATGTACTCACATCATTCAAAACTGCTCTGGGCAGAACTGAATGGATTAATTCCTCTAAGGAAAAGCATGATTTCTGGAGAGTGTTATTTTAGGTAAGAAGTGGAACATTAGAAGGACACCTGGCAAGATAAGCAAAATGGATGACTGCCTGGGATGTCTATGGACCAATCTAACACTAGGTAGACTGAGTGCCTAAATATAATAAATATCAGAAGCAAGGTTTGAGATTCAGGTCTTCCTGTTTCCAAGTTCAACACTCTATTTGTTTAATCATGTTTCATTTCTATGACTAATGATGACATTTACTTCAAGAATCCTGAGTATATTTTATGCATTAATGTTGAATTATTTATACATACAAACCCTGAATTATTTGGGGCTATTTTCTTAAAAGATGGTGCCACATGAACCCACATAAATAGCACCATTTGCTCCATTACAAACCAGGGAAATTATTCAATGTTCTTATTTTGGGGGTCTTCTCAAGAGATTTTTCTTGATTCATGGAAGGCTGTGGAAAGAACCCAATCACATATAAATATAATGTTTATTTCATAAAAGGGAACTTCAGAAATAAAATATTGCAATAGGAATATTTTTGTCAGGCCCATGTTTTTCTTGGTGCTATAAAACTCCTTATGAATAAAATGAATAAAACCATGTATTTATTTGGAACTTATAAGTGTTAACTGGCTAACTCACTGAGAGGTTAAGAGTCTTATTCATGTTAACTGCTAACTGTCAATTAGTAAATACCAGAAATAGAACTTAAAATCAAATTTTCCTGACTCCAGAGTTGACCCTCTGGCCACTATAATGCCCCTCAATAAAATGAGCTTTATCAAATTATTTACCAAGGTGTTAAAGATAAATTTTAAGGCTTCTCACTTTTTCCATGGGTCAGCCCTGCCCACAGTCTTCCACAAACAAAGCAAAATGAATTTCTTCTTTTTAGAAGCTATAACCCAAAATATATAAGAAGAGTAAATACTTGCCTTGGTGAGCATTGAAAGATTGAGTTGAGAGTAAGGTGGGAGTTTGGGGGTGGATATTGAAATATAGCAGTATATATCTACCAATGAGATATATATATATTTTTTTTTCCTGAGGCTGGGGTTAAGTGGCTTACCCAGGGTCACATAGCTAGGAAGTGTTAAGTGTCTGAGACCAGATTTGAACTCGGGTCTTCCTGAATTCAAGACTGGTGCTCTATCCACTGTGCCACACAGCTACCCCTCAATGACATATTTTGAAGGATGGAACACTTTCGAAAATATTATGCCTAAGTGGGTTTCTATAATTTCTTTTTGATAGCTATGTGGCATGGTGATTAGAATGCTAGACTTAGAGTCAGAAAACTTCAGCTCAAATTCTGCCTCAGACACTAACTAGCTGTGTGACTCTCGAATGAGTCTCTGCTTCCATTTCTTTATTTGCAAAGTGTAAATAATAATTGTCTCCATTACCTTTCAGGATTTTTGTAAGGATCACATGGGATAATGTTACTTTGTAACCATATATATTTATAAATACTTGTTATATAGTCTTCTTCTGAGAATTATAGAGTTGAAAAATGTCTGAAGGGAAAGGAGCACTAGAAAGATAGAAAAAGAGAAGGGAGAATGTCAAAAATTTAAGCTGCCCATCTGTTATTTATGTCTTTCTCTTGCTGTATACTGTCCTCCTGGCCTTTCAAATTGTTAATTTCTTGGACAATATTTTTTTGCAGACTTGTATACAAGTCATAATTGGTAATATGCTACAGGTAATTTATGCCTATCATGCATTGCTCCTCCCCCTTTCTTCCTCTCCCTCCCCTCCCCTCCCCCTGCAATAGACCTGGGAAACTCTTCAGCAATAGAGAAAAGAGCTACTAAGATTTAGGTCCCTAATCCACCTTATTTCCTAAAAGATCACTTTAAATATAAAGCATTGTAATGAGAACTCTTTGTGAAACCTGTGATTTCATTGGTACTACAAAACTCCCTCCATTAATAAAAATCAGATATTGTAAAGGGCTAGAACTGAGCAATGCACTTGGATGATGAAGCACGTGAGACTAATTGCCAATTGGACGGTTCCCTATTAACTTGTTTAAGGTTGACCCTCCCCAGCTGTTATGTGCTGACTTGATTGGTGAGACAAAGAGAGGGAAGTGACTTGTGTGGGAGGAGCAAGAGAAACTTGGGTGGTGGAACTCACGCTCACTTGCACTCGTGACCTGGCGTTGGGGGCGACGGTAAAGATCTAGAATAAAGACGTTTAGTGGTCCTGACTCCTGCTGATTTCTGGAAAGATAGAGTTCCAGCAAGATATTCCTCTGGAACATCTAGCTTTTGGAAAATAACAATAATTCTGATAAATCAGTAAAGTGAGCCAGACAATCTATTTCTGCCTTTTTATTACTATATTCAAACTAGACTCTTTTTTTGTCAGCTTAATAACAATAGATTCCGTTCCAGTTCCTTATTTTAACCCTGTGTGAGTCTACGTTTCAGATGTTGCTTGTAAACATATTTTTGAATTCTACTTTCTAATACATTCCACTATCAGTTTATATTTTATGGTAAGTTGATCTCATTTACATTCACAATTTTAACTCTATCCTATCTGCTTATATCTATATTTCTCTTTTTAAAACCTGTAACCTTCTCAAAAATCTATGTATCTTTTAATTATTGCCTCCCTTAATTTATTTTCCTTTTGTCCACTATAATCTCTTCTTTTCTTAATCTCTTCTTATCATATTTCCCTGTTGAGTAAAATAAATTTCTATACCCAACTCTTTCTGTGTGTATTTATAACAAAGATATCTATATATAGATATGTACATGTGTACATACATATTTCCCTCTCTGTATAAATTTAGATGAAAATAAGGTTCAATTTTGTACTTCTTTTATGTAAGATAATTTTTTTCATTCTTCCTTTTTCTTTGCCAAGTACATCCCTTTTTCTTATACTTCTATTTTTTCTTTTGAGAACATCCCAACAAGATAGACTCACATTCATTCTCTCTAAATAGATTCATTCTAACTGCTCAAAAGATGATAAAATTCTTATACAATTTTTATGTTTGGGAATATAAACAGGTTAAGCTTATTGAATTCCTTATAATTTCTCATTCATGTTTACTTTTTTATACTTCTCTTGAATCTTGTGTTTGAATGTCAGTTTTTCTATTCTGTGCTGGTTTTTCATCATCGTTTCATGTAGTATCCATTTTTCCTTTGTAGGATTATACTCACTTTTGCTTAATAGGTTATTCTTGCTTGTAATCCTAACTCCTTCTCCTTCTGGAATGTCATATTTGAAGCTTCTTTATAATGATAGATGTTACCTATTTTCTCCTTTATAATGATAGATATTATCACAGAAATGTGTTCTCCTAACTCCATGTTATATATGATTTGAATGATTTCTTCCTGGTTGCTTTCCAGATTTTCTCCTTGTATGTATGTGTGTGTGTGTGTGTGTGTGTGTGTGTGTGTGTGTGTGTGTGTATATTCACACAGAGAAACACACAGATACACATACACATACATATATACACACATGTGTATATGTATATACACATACAGATAGATATAGATATAGTCAATATACATATACATATGTACTTACATACATATAAGTATAATTTGGCTATAATATTCCTAGGAGGTTTCATTTGAGGATCTCTTTCAGGAGGTGATTAAATTCTGTCAATTTCGGGACTTCCGGCCAAAATGGTGGCATGGAGGCACACAGCTATTTGAGCTCCGTATTTTCTCTCAGAATTTACTTCATGAGAAGCCTTGGAGTTAATGCTTGACTGGAAAAGAAACCCACAAATAATCACCAACAGAAGACATCCTTGAAATTCACCAGAGAAGGTCTGTGTTTGCTTGGGGGAGGTTTGAACAGACTGGGCGCAGACTGAGGGCAGGCAGCGAGAGCAAGACAGGCAGCTCACATAGCTCTGACTGGAGGGGTGAGGGGTGAGATCTCTTCTGTTTCTGCAAAAAGACTTTTACCCCAGTGTGTATATTCTGTCTTGGCAGCAAGCCAGGAGCAGCAGAGAGGGTGTAAACACCAGAGGTGAAGAATAAAACCCCGGCAAGCTAGCCTCTCAGAACCCGGCCACCCCCACCCCTACCTGGAGTGGCTCAGCATTCTCAGAGCCTCAGAGCACAGATACAGCACAGCCATCGCTGTTCTGTTAGTGCCTCGCTGCTGTCTCCCTCAGTCTGTAGAGGAAGCCAGGTAACACCATCCAGCCCCATCCCCCCCAGAAACACCAAATGTTTCTCTCATCAATCTTCGATTCCGCTCTGACAAAATGAATAAAAAATTTAAAAGGGCTCTAACCATTGACAGCTTCTGTATGGAGAGAGAGCAGACTTCAAATACTGAGGAGACTAAAAGCAGATTGTCTCCAGAGGAATCCCCTAAGGGGGATATGATCTGCTCCTCAATACAAAAGAATCTCATAGAGGAAATCAAAAAGGCTCTCACAAGAGAGCTAGAAGAGAAATGGGAAAAGAAAAGGGAAGCTTGGCAAGAGAGACTGGAGAAGTCATCTAGAGTGGATAAAAAGATCAAATCATTGAGAAATAAAATTAGTGAATTAGAAAAGGTAAACAACTCCAAGGAAAACAGGATTAGTGAGCTGGAAAAAGAAAACAGCTCTCTAAAAAATAAAATGGATGAAATGGAAAAAGATTCCATAGAAGAAAAAAACTCACTTAAAAACTCAGTTGGACAATTACAAAAAGATATAAAAAAAGTGAGTGAAGAAAATACATCATTGAAAATTAGACTTGAACAAGTAGAAATGAATGACTCAAGGAGAAACCAAGAAGTAGTGAAGTAAAACCAGAAAAATGAAACAATTGAAATGAATGTCAAGTACCTTATTGGAAAGACAACAGACCTGGAAAACAGATCCAGGAGAGACAAATTGAGAATAATCGGACTCCCTGAAAAATGTGAGGAAAAAAAGAGCCTGGACACTATTTTCCAGGAAATTATCAAAGAGAACTGCCCAGACATTTTGGAAACAGAGGGTAAAATAGACATTGAAAAAATTCATCAATTACCTACTGAAAGGGACCCTAAAATCAAAACACCAAGAAATATACTGGCCAAGTTCAAGAATCATCAGATGAAGGAAAAAATATTGGAAGCTGCTAGAAAAAAGCAATTCAGATATGGAGGAGCCACAATAAGTATAACCCAGGATCTAGCAGCGTCCACAACAAAGGAACAAAGGGCCTGGAATATGATATTCTGAAAGGCTAAGGAACTTGGTATGTAGCCAAGAATAACTTACCCAGCAAAAATGAGCATCGTTTTCCAGGGGAGAAGATGGATATTTAACAAAATAAATGAATTCCATCTATTCTTGATGAAAAAACCAGACCAACACAAAATATTGGATCTTCAAATACAGAACTCAAGAGATTTCTAAAAAGGTAAAAAGAAATCTTGAAAACTATATTTCTGCCATAAAGATATGTAAAGAACACATGTATAATTTGTCCTAGAAACTAGAGGTGGAAAGGAAATTATATCATAAAAAAGGGTAAAGTGGTGGTACTACATCTCATGAAGAGGCAAAGATAACCTATTTTATCTGAGAGAAAGGAGGGAGATGAACATAGTATGTATAAATAGACATATTCAATTTATGGTGAAATTTCTTCCATTTCATTGAAAAGTGAGAGGGAAGGAGTAAGCTAAGGGAAGGGAATACAGAAATTGTAAGAAAAAGGGATAAAATAGGAAGAGGAACTTTAAGGTGGGGAAGGGATACTAAAAAGGGAGGGCTGTGAAAAGCAAGTGGTGTTCACAAGTTTAATACTGGGTAGGGGGATAAGAGGGAAGGAAAGGAGAAAAGTATAAGCAGGGGTTAACAGGATGGCGAGCAATATAGAATTAGTCATTCTAACCATAAATATGAATGAGGTAAACTCCCTCATAAAGAGGAAGCAGTTGGCAGACTGGATGAAATGTCAGAATCCTACTATATGTTGTTTACAGGAAACACACCTGAAAAAAGGTGATACATTCAAAATAAAAATAAAAGGGTGGAGCAGAATCTACTATGCTTCAGGTGAAGCCAAAAAAGCAGGGGTAGCCATCCTCATCTCAGATCAAGAAAAAACAAAAATTGATCTAATTAAAAGAGATAAGGAAGGATACTTTATCTTGCTAAAGGGTAGCATAGATAATGAAGCAGTATCAATATTAAACATATATGCACCAAGTGGTGCAGCATCCAAATTCTTAAAAGAGTAACTGCAAAAAGAAATAGACAGCAAAACTATAATAGTGGTAGATCACAACCTTGCACTCTCAGAATTAGATAAATCAAACCACAAAATAAATAAGAAAGAAGTCAAAGAGGTAAATAGAATACTAGAAAAGTTTGATATGATAGATCTTTGGAAAGCTAAATGGAGACAGAAAGGAGTACACTTTCTTCTCAGGAGTTCATGGAACCTTTACAAAAAATGATCATATACTAGGACATTAAAAACCTCAAAATCAAATGCAGTAAGGTAGAAATAGTAAATGGATCCTTTTCAGACCACAATGCAATTAAAATTACATTTAATAAAAAGCCAGGAGAAAATAGACCAAAAAATATTTGGAAACTAAATAATCTTATACTAAAGAATGATTGGGTAAAACAGCAAATCATACACATAATTAATAACTTCATCCAAGAAAATGACAATAATGAGACATCATACCAAAATGTGTGGGATACAGCCAAAGCAGTAATAAGGGGAAGTTTTATATCTCTAGAGGCCTACTTGCATAAAATAGAGAAAGAGAGGGTCAATGAATCAGGCTTATAACTAAAATTACTAGAAAAAGAACAAATTAAAAACCCCCAGACAAACACAAAACTTGAAATTCTAAAAATAAAAGGTGAGATTAATAAAATTGAAAGTAAAAAAAATACTATTGAATTGATTAATAAAACTAAGAGTTGGTTCTATGAAAAAAACCAACAAAATAGACAAACCCTTATTAAATCTGATTAAAAAAGGAAAGAGGAAAAGCAAATTGTTAGTCTTGAAAATGAAAAGGGAGAATTCACCACTAATGAAGAGGAAATTAGAACAATAGTTAGGAGCTACTTTGCTCACCTTTATGCCAATAAATTCAATAACTTAAATGAAATGGAAGAATACCTTCAAAAATATAGCTTGCCCAGATTAACAGAGGAAGAAGTAAATAGTCTAAATAGTCCCATTTCAGAAAAAAGAAATAGAACAAACTATTAACCAACTCCCTATGAAAAAATCCCCAGGACCAGATGGATTTACATGTGAATTCTACCAAACATTTAAGAACAACTAACTCCAATGCTATATAAACTATTTGAAAAATAGGGAGTGAAGGAGTCCTACCAAATTCCTTTTATGACACAGACATGGTACCTAAACCAGGTAGGCTGAAAACTGAGAAAGAAAATTATAGACCAATCTCCCTGATGAATATTGATGCTAAAATCTTAAATAAAATATTAGCAAAAACACTACAGAAAATCATCCCCAGGATAATACACTCTGACCAAGTGGGATTTATACCAGGAATGCAGGGCTGGTTCAATATTAGGAAAACTATTAGCATAATCGACTATATCAATAACCAAATTAACAAAAACCATATGATCATCTCAATAGATGCAGAAAAAGCATTTGATAAAATCCAACATCCATTCCTACTAAAAACACTTGAGAATATAGGAATAAATGGACTATTCCTTAAAATAATAAGGAGCATATATTTAAAATCATGAGTAAACATCATATGTAATGGCGATAAACTGGAACCTTTCCCTGTAAGATCAGGAGTGAAACAAGGTTGCCCACTATCACCATTACTATTCAATATAATACTAGAAATGCTAGCCTTGGCAATAAGAGCCGAGAAAGAGATTCAAGGAATTAGAGTAAGTGAGGAAATCAAACTATCACTCTTTGCAGATGACATGATGGTATACTTAGAGAACCCCAAGACTCTGCTAAAAAAGCTATTAGAAATAATTCAGAACTTTTAGCAAAGTTGCAGGATACAAAATAAATCCACATAAATCCTCAGCATTTTTATACATTACCAACACAATCCAATAGCAAGAGATACAAAGAGAAATTCCATTCAAAATAATGGTTGATAGTATAAAATATTTGGGAATATATCTACCAAAGGAAAGTCAGGAATTATATGAGCAAAATTACAAAACACTTGCCACAAAAATAAAGTCAGATTTAAATAATTGGAAAGACATTAAGTGCTCTTGGATAAGCCGAGCAATATAATCAAGATGGCAATACTCCCTAAACTAATATATTTATTTAGTGCTATACCATCAGACTCCCAAGAAACTATTTTAATGACCTAGAAAAAAATAACAACAAAATTCATATGGAAGAACAAAAGGTTGAGAATTTCAAGGGAAGTAATGAAAAAAAAATCAAGTGAAGGTGGTCTAGCTGTACCTGATCTAGAACTATATTATAAAGCAACAGTCACCAAAACCATTTGGTATTGGCTAAGACATAGACTAGTTGATCAGTGGAATAGGTTAGGTTCACAGGGCAAGATAGTGAATAAAAATAACAATCTAGTGTTTGACAAACCCAAAGATCCCAACTTTTGGGATAAGAATTCATTATTTGACAAAAACTGCTGATAAAACTGGAAATTAATATGGCAGAAACTAGGCATGGACCCACATTTAACACCACATACTAAGGTAAGATCAAAATGAGTCCAAGATTTAGGCATAAAGAATGAGATCATAAATAAATTAGAGGAACATAGGATAGTTTACCTCTCAGACTTGTAGAGGATGAAGGAATTTATGTCCAAAGGAGAACTAGAGATCATTGTTGATCACAAAATAGAAAATTTTGATTACATCAAATTAAAAAGCTTTTGCACAAACAAAATTAATGCAAACAAGATTAGAAGGGAAGTAACAAATTGGGAAAACATTTTTACAGTTAAAGGTTCTGATAAAGGCCTCATCTCCAAAATATACAGAGAATTGACTTTAATTTATAAGAAATCAAGCCATTCTCCAATTGATAAATGGTCAAAGGATATGAAGAGACAATTTTCAGATGATGAAATTAAAACTATTTCCACTCATATGAAAGAGTATTCCAAATCACTATTGATCAGAGAAATGCAAATTAAGACAACTCTGAGATACCACTACACACCTGTCAGATTGGCTAAGATGACAGGAACAAATAATGATGAATGTTGGAGGGGATGTGGAAAAACTGGGACACTGATGCTTTGTTGGTGGAGTTGTGAAAGAATCCAACCATTCTGGAGAGCAATCTGGAATTATGCCCAAAAAGTTATCAAAATGTCCATACCCTTTGACCCAGCCATACTACTACTGGGCTTATATCCCAAGGAAATACTAAAGAAGGGAAAGGGACCTGTATGTGCCAAAATGTTTGTGGCAGCCCTTTTTGTAGTGGCTAGAAACTGGAAAAATGAACGGATGCCCATCAATTGGAGAATGGTTGGGTGAATTATGGTATATGAATGTTATGGAATATTATTGTTCTGTAAGAAATGACCAACAGAATGAATACAGGGAGGTTTAGAGAGACTTACATCAACTGATGCTGAGCGAAACGAGCAGAACTAGGAGATCATTATACACTTCAACAATGATACTGTATGAGGATGTATTCTGATAAAAGTGGATATCTTCAACATAGAGAAGAGCTAATCCAATTCCAATTGATCAATGATGGACAGAATCAGCTACACCCAGAAAAGGAACACTGGGAAATGAGTGTAAACTGTGATCATTTTTTTGTTTATTTTTTTTGTTTTTCTTCCCAGACTATTTTTACCTTCTGAATACAATTCTTCCTTTGCAACAACAACAACAACAAAATTCAGTTCTGCACATATATATTGTACCAAGCATATACTATAAGATATTTAATATGTATGGGAATGCCTGTCATCTAGGGGAGGGGGTGGAGGGAAGGAGGGGAAAAATTCAGAATAGAAGGGAGTACAAGGGATAATGTTGTTTAAAAAAAATTATCTTTGCATATGTACTGTCAAAAAAAAGTTATAATTATAAAATTAATTTAAAAATAAATAATAAAATAAAATAAAATTAAAAAAATTAAAAATGGGATCACAGAAAGTACAATATATCTGAAAATGACAAAAAAAATTCTGTCAATTTCTACTTTGCTTCTGTTTCTATGATATCTGGATAATTTTCCTTTATAATTTCTTGAAATATTATATCTAAGCTCTTTTTTTCGATTATAGGTTTCAGGTAGTACAATTTTTCCAAGTCAGTTGTTTTACAACAACAATATTTTACAACAAAATATTTCATATTTTCTTCTCTTTTTGGTCTCTTGACTTTTTCTAATTGTTTCTTGATGTCTCATGGAGCTTTATGTTTCCACTTGATCATTTGCAGTTCCTATGAAATTATTTTCTTCAGTGAAGTTTTGTATTTCTTTCATCATGTGTTAACTCTCTTTTTAAAAATTTTCTTGAGTTATCTCATTTCTTTTTGTTTTTCACAATGAAGATCATGCTATTTATTTACAGGGGGTTGGGGATACAGAATAGGGATCAGGATCCTGTTGTTTATCATGATTTCCAATCCCAGTTCATAAAATGACTACATTACCACCTCTTCCTTTAAACAAGGTTTTTTGGCATAAAAGACAATAAGAAGAATTTTTTTTTGGGGGGGAATGAATACAGATTAGAAAAGGCATAGGCTTAAGATTCAGAGGCTGATACCCCCCCATCTTTCTTCCACCTTATGATCTCAATGTGTACATTAATATTCAACATTGGGGTGATTATGTGTATGTGGAGGGATTGGGGATAGTTGGGTTATATCCTTTCCCGTTTTTAAAGGGACATGCTCATACTTATTTGGTTGGCATCAAGACTCCTGTATTTCATCCTGCCCCCCAGACTGGCAAAACTCCCATTTCCCTTTGAGGGAGATAGTTCTGAAACTAGAACATAAACCACTCTTTCCTACATCAAGAAGGAAGAAACATCAACCTTCCAGAACAGTCTAATTCTTAGCGAAATGCCTTAGGAAAGGCACCCATCATTTTTTGAGCACATGGAGAAGTGTTTGTGTCTATGTGGAGGTAGCTAGGTTGATGGGAGGGGAAGGGGAAAGGGAAGAACATTCTGTGTTTAGAGGTTATATAGTCAGTATCATAATGGATATTGATAATTACCTCCTGCAAGGTGAGATGAGATCTGGAGCCCCAAAATTGCCAAGACAGGGCACTAGGCCTGGGGTCTCTGTTGCAACTGCTATCTTTGGAGAGGGCCTTCATGGCCTGGAGTTGGTAAGAATGGACAGTGAGTCTGCGTTCTGCTTCTGCTGTAGAAAAATAGGGAATTTGGAGCCAGAACTTCTTCTGCTACTGGAGGTTTCCCACAAACAATGTCATTCACTATCATCTAAGCATCAAAGTTAGGGTTCTGGGCATGTGTTTGCACCATACTTCATATTCATGAAAATTTTGTTTTTCATTAAGAAGAGATTCTCGGGGCAGCTAGGTGGCGCAGTGGATAGAGCACCAGCCTTGAATTCAGGACCTGAGTTCAAATCTGGTCTCAGACCAATTAAGACTTCCTAGCTGTGTGATCCTGGGCAAGTCACTTAATCCCAATTGCCTCAGGACAAAAAAAGAAGAAGAAGAAGAGATTCTCTGAAATTTTCTGGAGAAGACCTTGCATCTTAGAGCTATTAAATGTCCTTGATCTCAGGCTAACTACATTGACTCCAAAGGGAGTGGGGACTGTTGGATGTTCCTGGCTTGTATTTGAGCCTCCAGATTTCTTTTAACAGGCCCTAGAACCTGAAAGGTTAGGGCTGAAGGGTTCCAGGGATTAGGGAGGGGTTCCTGTAATCAGTCTGGAGAGGCTGAAAGGAGTAGCTGTGGAAGTTCCCTGCCAATGAGAAGGAATCAGGGCCAAATTCCTTCCAAACAGCATTGAACATGGGTTCTTGGAAGTCTGAGTACATGTGGAATAAGGCTCTGTATCTCTCTCTAGATTGCCCAGGTCCCAGTCCTGGTTGCACACCATTTCCTGCATCATAGTAGGGTTTCAAGACAGCTCTGTGGTCTATCTCATTAATTCTGGATTATTGAACATGTGATTGATTTCCAGATTTCTCTCTATCAGGATTGCATCTATTGATCAGCCATGATCATGTGGCACATCAGGTCAGAATTGGACATCATGTCTTGGAGAAAGGTGCTCTCTATGATCTGGAGCAGCATCTCAGGTTGAACATCAGTTGCCTCTATATCCTCTGTAGCTTCATTAAAGAGCTCAGACAAGGTCTAGAATACCCCACAGCCAGAGAGGATGTATGGATAAACCAGTAGGAGGCCCTAGGATTAGACCACCTCCCTTGCTTCTCTGATTTCCACTGACAATATCAAGGACAATACTGCCTGAGGTAGGTGGCTGATCAGGAGCAGTGAGTAAAGCAGTATATGGGGCAAAGGAAGCAGCAGTAACAGGGTAGCAGTAGCAACAGCAGCAGGACCTTAGGCCCCTCTGTGGGCTCTTGATTGCCAAATGGAGAATGAGCCCATTTTTGATCCGATGTTAATTTAACATATATTCACCTTTAAGAATCTTGTCAAAAATCAAAACACATTGATCTAGTTGGCTCTTTCAACTTTTGGGAGAACTCCTTTTTGCACTGCTTCACCAAAGCTCAATTTCAGATTGCGATCTCCTCCTTGTCCTTGGGGCTCTTGATGGTGACTCAGATTGGGGGCCCCAACTTTGACTTGGCCTTGTCCTGACCCCAGCACCAGCTCCAGCCCTACTGGGTTCTTCCGTGCTATTGCTATCACTTGTCTGCCCGCTAGCCCAGCCAGCTTAGCCCTGGTTTCTTCTCCCCGCCAGGTCTAGTCTGGACATAGCATGTCCAGCCTTCCCTGTCCCCCCACTTTCCTCCCACCCTTTGTCCCTAACCTTGTTGCCACTCACCTTTCCCCCTCACATTTCTTTTCCCCATTTCCTCTACCATTTTATTTCATTTTAAAATTCATTTTTGTACTTTTTAATATCTTTCTTTAGCTCTTATAGGAATTGTTGGACTTTTTTTCAATCTTCACTCTATGAGGCTTTATACATGGATGCTTTTAAGTCATTTGTCTTCTGAATTTGTGTCTTGAACTTCTTTATCTCTATAGAAGCTTTTCACAGTTTCTTTTGGTTGTTGTTATTTGCTCATTTTTGCCAGCTTATATCTTTATGTTTAATAATTATACTGCTTAATAGCACTCACCTCTATGAGGAATGGCTAGCCTAACACTAGATCTGGGACCCTTTAGGTTTTCAGAACTTGTGAGATGGGTTGATTCGGGGGAATTCTTGTCACTATTTTCTTGATTTTGCTCTGGTCCTTGCCCCAGTTGGGTCTGTGCTTTCTCATCCAAAAACTGTACACTTTTCTCCACTCTAAAACTACAGCCTGAACTAGGTAATGGGCTAAGAAACTGCCAATTGGTGTCCAGTCTTGCCTCCAGTACTAGCACAATGATCCTCTGTAATATTTTTCTGACCAGGAGTTTAGCCCTTTTACCATACTTGGTGCCAATTCTACGGCTGCTATTGCCACCTGGGCTGCTGCCACTGTTTCCAGGTAGTGGCTGGTGTTTCTTCCTCCTCACAGGTTTCTGGCCTGCCCTCACCTCAGTGTCCACAGGCAGACCTCTCTTTTAGTCCTTCTGAGCTATAAAAATAAAATATTGTAACTTTTAAAAACTTTGGTTATCCCTCTCAGAATTAGATTTGAGCCTTTAAAAAAAGCTGTTTGAAGAGCAGGGATAGAAGAACTCAGAAGAAATGCTCAATTCTTTCATCTTGGCTCCCCCCCCTCTCCCAAAATGATACTAGAGTCTCTTTTTAAGGCTTCTGAAGTTTCAAAATTGCTTTAAGAAATTATGATGGTTTTACTTGTAACTAGTAATTGAAGTATGAGCTGGTAGATAATAAATTCAACAACATGTATCAAGTACCTTTTATGGCAAGACATAATGTCTTGGCATTGGAGGATACTAAAGAAAAATCTCAGTCCTTGTCTAAGAATGCTTACATTCTACTAGAAAATATAATATTTATGTCAAGATAACTTGAGAAGAGAGGGAATACTCTTTCATCTTGCCTCTTTCTCCTCCATCCCCCAAAATAAAACTAGACTCTCTTCCTAAAACTTCTGAAGTTTTGAAGTTGCATTAAGAAATTATGATGCTTTTGTTTGTAACTAGTAATGGAAATTTGGGGTGGTAGACAATAAAGTCATTAAATATGTATCAAGTATCTTTTATGGCAATGCATTATACCAGGCATGGAGGATACTAAAAAATATCTTAGTCCTTGTAAAAGGATGCTTACATTCTACTAGGGAATATAACATGTATGTCAAGATAACTTGAGAAGGGAGGGAACACTAATGGCTAAGAGGTTCATCAAAGTCTTCACAGTAGAGGTGAGTTGTCCTAATCTATGTGTGGCCACTGGACCCAGGTAGTTCTGGAGGAGAAAATGAAGCAGGTTCCTTGCACAACCCTCCCTAACTTAAGTCCAATTTACTTGCATGACATGGCTAATTCCCTGATGTCAGGGTCCTTTCTGAGACCAAAGGACAAACAACAACATGGTAGAGGTAGAACCTAAAGTAAGGTTTTCACTAAGTGAATCTAGAAGTTCAAGGTTTCTAAAAGAGTGGAGACAGGAGGGATTGCATGGAAGTAGCCTGTATAAAGCCCCAGAGGCAAGAGAGAGAATGTCAAGTTTGGAAAATAGCAAATGAAGTAGGTCAGTGTGGCTAGAAGGCAGAATGCATAAAAGGAAGAGATGTGGAACAATTCTGGAAAAGATGAGACTGGGACTAGTTAAGAAGAGCTTTAAATTCTAGAATGAGAAAGGTGTATTTTTATCTTACAAACAAAAGACAGATAAATGGTCATTTACAAAGTTGGAGAGGGGTTGTATGAAAGAGATTAGAAGCTAGGGGGTCAGGGAGATTTTCATCTAGCCTTATGACCATAGATTTAGAGGTGGAAATGACTAAAGAAGTCATCTAAGTCAACCCACTCATTTTACAGATAAGGAACCTGAGGTTCAGAAAGATTAAATGTTTTATCTAAAGTCATATATTAATAAGTGACCAGCCGCTTAATTCCAAATGCTGTGCTCTTCAATGTTAAGAAAAACAAAAACCAGGCAACCCTTAAGTGAGATGACTCTGAGTCATTGAAAACTCTAGTAGTTCCAAAGCATACAAAAGCCCAGGATTTCCTCTGGAGACTCATAAGGACAAAAAAAAGGCTCTGTAGCAGATCTAAATAGGGGAAAACAAAAGATTTAGCAAACCATATTGGTGTATTGCAAAGATGATCATGGCTGACATCCACCTAATCTTTTTACTACTTGTAAAACACCTCACATAGAAACATTGTAAGGTATTGTCCAAATATTATTATACCCCTTTCATAGATGAAGAAATTGAGGTTTAGAGAGGTTCATTGGCTTGCACCCAAACACCTGGTCAGTGCTATTAGCAACTCAAACTCAGATCTCCTTTCTCTAGGTCTAGACCTCCTTCTGTAATCCTGCTTCTGGACAGGAACCAGAAGATCTGAGTTCTAGTATCAGGGTGTTTTGTTTTGTTTTTTTTAATTTTTTTTAGTTAATCAACTATGTGACCTTGGTCACATCACTTCCCTAGGTTTCTGTAATTTCCTTTTCTGTCATTCAAGAAGGTTGTACTAAAAAGCTAAACCTCTTAAACTTGATATCTCTCCAAGCTAGTGGTTTGTGCACATGACCTTTTCCCAGTCCAAAGTGAGAAAATCATGGTAATAATCAAAACCTAATGCTAAGAAACAAGAAACAACTTTACTGCCAAGAGTCTTTTCTACCCTTTTGTAATAGAGTGGGGGCCCAAAGAGAATGACAGCAGCTCAGAACCAAAGATGTGAGTCTCATAGCAACCAGAAAGAAAGAATCTCTATTTCCCCCATTAGTCAGGCACACAGTTTCAAAGAACCTGGGAGGCCTGGAATTCATCCCAAAGAAGACTAAGCTCAAAAAAAACTTTGCTCTATAAAGAAAAGCATTTTCCATTTTATTTTTTAATTTCTCAATTGTTGAGGAACTAACAATAATGAGCCATTGCTTCACATTCAGACAGTGGTAACTGAAAGAATCAATTGGTCCTGTTTTTCCTTATGCTTATGGATATAAACACAGTAGGTCTCCATCTTTCTGAAGGAGAAAGGGAACAGAATCTTAAAGTCAAAATATTTCCAGGCTATTTTTGACAGAGAGAGAGAGAGAGAGAGAGAGAGAGAGAGAGAGAGAGAGAGAGAGAGAGAGAGAGAGAGACAGAGACAGAGAGAGAGAGAGAGAGACAGAGAGACAGAGAGAGAGAGAGAGACAGAGAGACACAGAGAGAGACAGAGACAGAGACAGAGACAGAGACAGAGACAGAGAGGAAAGGAAGGAGAAAGGGAAGGGGGGAAGATTCTCCTTTTTTTCAGTACAGCTAGCATTCTTTCGATTTAAAAATGTTTCTCCTCTCATCCCATTCCCTATTTAAATATACTTAATACCAGATATTTTTGTTCTTTTAGTCCCTAATCATTCTTCTTTTTGGCTGAGGCTTTTTGCTGCTAGCTGTCTCTTTTTTACCCTTATAGGTTTTTTTTTTTTTTTAAACTCAGCTCCCATTTTGTGTTTGATTTTTATGAGGTCACAACCCCCTTCCCCCACTCCTGAGCCATTTTTGGCTCATTTATTCACACATTTCTCCTTAGCATTTAAGCAAAATGCAAAATAATCTTCAAGTGAAATGATTCTTAGTCACTGAATACCGTAATAGTTTCAGAACAATAGGAAGCCAAAAGGTGGGAGGCTTATTTCAGCTAGCAAATGAATAGACTATTTTTCTTCTTCTTTTTTTTTTTTTTAAACCAGTGGTGATTCACATTGTCTTAGTCAAGGCTGCTTCATGTTGACTGACATTAGAGCCACAGTTTTTTGTTGGCATCTGAATAGGACAGCCACTTTCACATAGGCAACAGGTCTCAGGGACAGGTGTGAAGCCATGAGAGATTGAAGAGAAAGAAATAGAGAAAAGGGGGTCCATGACTACACCTGCAATTTCTAACAATTTCCAAGTCATCAAGCTCTTCCCTAGGAAGCTTGGAAATTGCTCTTAAGCAGGGAATACACTTGGAAATGGCTAATGAGGCTAAATCACCCCTATGTTGAAATTCTGCTCCCTCATTAGGGTCTTCAGTAGAATCAAGGCTAAACTATTTGCTAACTGGTTCCTGAGCAGCTTTTGTTCTTTCTTGCCCATTTGCCTTTATGGAGAGGGACTATTGTTCCTTAAAATGTCTTCTTTTCAACTGCTTGTTCAGTAGAAAAAATGACCTGGAAGTCAGAAAATCAAAAGATCACAGACATAGAAAAGATGTCAGGAGCTAACTGCTTAATATGTCCCAACTCCATCATTTAAAAGGAGCATCTAAGTGGTTCAGGATAAAGCACTGGCCCCAGAGTCTGGAGGGTCTGAGTTCAAATCCAACCTCAGACACTAACTAGCTTGTGACCCTGTCATTTAATTCCAATTGTTTAAAAAAAAAAAAAAAAAAAAAAGACGAGAAACCTAAGATTGAAGACTTGTTCATAGGTACCCAAGGAGTAAACATCAATGACAGGATTTGAACTCAGGTCCTCTAACTTTTGATTGAATAAGTGATTTTTCCATTGCACCAAATTGACTACCTATACCACTCCTTTGACATATAATCACATCTAGGGAGGACACCAAAACATCTTAGACCCATGCCAGGAACTAATATGGATGGCAGGTACCCACATAGTTCTGGGTTGTAGATCCAGAGTTGAGTGAAAATGGTGTTCCCTAATTGGAAGGCTCTGGGTGGTGATAAAGGAAGAAGCCTTGGGCCCAAAATAAGTCCTCCTTCTCAATATCTAGCCCAGGCTGCAGAAGAAATACCAGGTCAGGAGTCTACTCTTACTCAGACCCAAACCCAAATCAAGAAATTGTGGAGCTCAGGCCAGGGTGCAACAACTAGACTTTGGTCTCCAGCCTGTCCCTGAGATACTGAAATAATATAACACTCAATACCCCAAGCAACCAATTACAGGACCAGTCTAGACATTCCTTCCAGAAGCAATACAGAACCCATCCCTAACAAGAAATCTGATGTCAGGAAATAAGCTGGAAAAATAGGCAAACAGAAAAAAAGAATTTCACCACAATGAGCTCTTATGGTAACAGGGATGCTCAATACACAAATGCAGAAGAGGATGACTTCAAAATGTTTACAAGCTTTGCCTCAGAGAAAAAGAGCTTGGGCACAAACTCAGCTAAAATTCCTGGAAGAGATGAAGGAAAAGTTTTTTAATACAATAAAAAATGTTTGTTATAAATGGAATGAGACCATTTGAGGAAGAAAACTAGAAAAGGCGTGAAAAGAATAAAGAATTGGAGAGAAAATTAATGACTTGGCACAAGAGGTACAGATCTTGCCCAAGTAACAAACTCACAGATAATTTGAATGGACTACATAGAAACCAATGACTTCATAAGTCAAGAAAAGATTTTTAAAAGTCAAAAGATTAAAAAAAAGAAGAAAGTTTAATATATCTCATAGCAAAAACAACTAACCCAGAAAACAGATTGAAGAGAAAAAAATTAAGGCTACCTGAAAGCCATAAACAAAAAGGGCCTAGATCATATTTCAAGATATCTTAGAACAACAAGGCTCGGGTTTCCCAGAACCAGAAGACAAAGTAGAAATAGAAGTAATCCACCATTAACCTCTTGAAGCAAGACCAAATTAAAATTCCCAGGAACCTCAGAAGTAAAATTCAGTTTCTGGGTGAAAGAAAAAGTACTGTGAGTAACCAGAATTCAAGTACTGAGGAACCACAATCAAAACCATTCATGACTTAGCAATCACTATAAAGGAGAAGAGAAATTGCAATATGACTTTCCAGAATGCAGAAGATAGGAGCATGTAACCAGAGGTAATTTACTCAGCAAAACAAAGCATAATGGCCCAGGAGGGGAAGCATCATTTAATGAATTAGAGGACTTCCAAACATTCCCGATTAAAAACAAAACAAACAAACAAACAAACAAACAAAACAGAACTACAGAGAAACTTTGAAATAGAAACATGGGGATGATAAAAAGGTAAACATGAATGAACAAATGATAAAGTCTAAACAATGATAAACTGCTTCCATTCAATATGGGAAGATGATACTAGTGTCCTTTCTGATCCTTATCACCATTAGAGTTCATAGAAAGCATCCAATTAGATGCCAGAGCCTGGCATTAGTTGGGTTAATTGATAATCTTAAGAAAAAAATTTTAAAAAGAGAGGAAGAAGAATGCCCTAGGAAGTGTAAGGAAAAGAAATCTTGGAAAATTTTTCTCGTATAATGAAGGTACAAAATAGACATCTATTTTAAAAAAAAAGAAAAAGCAAACAGATATAATACAGTGGACTCTTAAATGTCACTCTAAACTGTCCAAAAGAAGAAAGGATACATACATACACATAGAGTTGTGTACAAAAAATACATTTCATTTGATAGTGAAATAGGAAGGATAAAAGGAGGGAAGGGAGAATTAGAGAGAAGGAAGGTTAAAAAAAAGTATTAGTTCTAAGCAAAATAAATTCTAAGGATGCACAAAAATATTTATGGCTTTTTTTGAGATGGCAAAGAATGAGAATCAGATGTATTCCCCATAAACTGAGGAATCAATGAACAAGTTATAGTATACAAATGTAATGGAGCTGAACTATATTATGCCAAACTCTTATTAGTGTAATGAGAAGCCAGAATTCCTGAGGATTGATGATGAAATATGATATTCATTTTCTGAGAGAGATTCAGGACTTAGAATGAAGAAGGAGATAAGTATTTTTTAGGACATGATCAGTGTGGAAATCTATTTTGATTAGGTATATATATATATATATATATATATATATATATATATATATATATATATATATATATATATATATATATATATATATGTATATATATATGTGTGTGTGTGTGTGTGTGTGTGTGTGTGTGTGTGTGTGTAATGGATTTTATTTTTCTTATGTTATTGGTGAAGGAGGGGGAGAGCAAAGTTAGGGGTGAGAATGGAAAAGAAGATTAAAACAAATAATGCTTTAAAATAATGGCATGTTAGGGAATTGAAATTGATATTACTGTAATAGGTAGTAGATGAGTTTCACTTAACCATTAACATGTCTATTGTATTAAAAGGAATAAAAGGGTCAAGAAGAGTGTTTAGATTAACCAGAATGGGATAAACTATGTAGATTGGATGGGAATGGGATAAAGAAGGTGGAAAAGGGTGGGGGGTGAAGATAAGGGAGGGACCCATGGGTGGAGGGGGAAGTTAAATAATAGCAAGACAAGCCAAGAAATAGAACTAAAGTAGAAGAGTTATCTGAGATAGAAAATAAAAGATATACTGGAACACAATAAGAACGATTAGGAATTGAATTTATTAGGAAAGAAAAAGCAGGAGTGGTAATCAATGATCTTTAGATAGTCAAACTAACAGATTCAATTAAGAGGGTTTTTTTCTTATTTTGTGTTTAGTTTTAAATAAATATGTTTAAAAGAAAATAATGGAGAAATGTTAATGCAGATTAAACTTAAAGATATATTGTGAATGCATGTATCAACACATCACTAGTCCTTAGTTAGATTTCAGGGCAGCCATGCAATTGGATGATTAAAAAGAAAAACCTTGATTTTCACTAATCTTTAATTGAAATTTAATATTTTTTATTATGAATTTAGGCAACAAACATTATTCTCAGAAGGGGTCTGTACCTCTGCCAAAGGAAAAGATTGACACATAAAAAGTTCAGAACATTCAAACTAGATGAGCTCTAAAATATACTCTAGTTTTGAGATTCTGTAGTTTATTCTTCTTTATGATAAAATCTTGGTTTTGAACTGCTAAATCCCCATCAAACCAAAAATCAGGATACTTGCATCTTATGCCATAGAGTAAATTTGTGTGTATATATGTGTGTGTGTGTGTGTATTTTAGCTAGGGTCCAAAAAGGAAGGAATGTTGTGTTGGATTGGTTATTTAATACTTTGACAGGACTTGGCATAGGGACTTCTAATATCAGCAGCCAATCTAAGGTCTCCAAAACCTGTTATAAAATAAAGCATCCTCTTTCCCCATAACCTCATTTTGAGGGGTATAGGTGCTGGTGACTTCCTTCCAGAGCAGGTTACAGTTACATTAGCATCTCTTTAGGTTCTGCTTACATTCTCCATCACTCTTCAAAATTGTTTTTTTTTTTTTCTTATAAATATTGATATTAATATATAAATTGATCTCCTGGTTCTGCACACTTCATATTGCATCAGTTCATACATGTCTTTCCACAAGTCTTTTAAATCATCTATTTCCTTATTTCTTATTGCTCAATTGTATTCCATCATTCTATCACAATAGTATTTCATCTATGATTCTAATACATATCATAATTTGTTTATCAGGGTATCTCCTTAGTTTCTGGATATTTTTTCACTATAAGTACTTATAAATAAATAAGTACTCATGTACTTATGTATGTATTTACATATGGTACCTTTTCCTCTTTCTTTGATCTTTTTATGAACAAGGCTTAGTAGTGCTATGATTGCCTCAAAGAGCATGCAATATTTAGTAATTTTTTAATGTACAGTTCCAAATTTCTTTTCAGAATGTATTCATACAGAACTACACCAACTGTGCAACAATGGCCCATTTTCCAAAGCAACATTCTTCATTTTCTTTTTTATCATCTTTGCTATTCTTATGGGTGTGAGATAAAACTGCAGAATTAATTTAATTTGCATTTCTCTAATTATTAGTAATTTGGAGTGTTTTATATAACTATTGAAAATTTGTGCTTTTTCTCCTTGAGAAATTACTATTAGTATCAATTGGAAAATGGCTCTTATTCTTAGAACTTTAAATCATTTCTCACATCTCTTGGAAATGAGACCTTTATCAATGAAACTTGCTGCAAAGATTTTTCCCCATTACTTGTTTCTCTTTTAATTTTAGCTTTATTGGATTTGTCTGTGCAAAAACTTTTACATTTTATGTAGTCAAATTTATTCACAATTTATGAAATAACATTGTACTGATAATTTTGAAAATAAAAGATTTCATCAATAAAATAACTACCTGTGTCTCTGGAGAATCAATGATGAAACATAGTGTCTACCTCCTGACAGAGAGGTGAAAAATTCAAGGTATAAAATGATACACACACACACACATACACACACACACACACACACACACACACACACACACACACAGAGACAGTCTTTTAGCATATATACATACACATACTATAAATAAGGTTATACATACACAAATATAATATATACATACATAATATATATAAATAATCCACACATATGTAATTTGTTATGATATTTTGTATTATTTGTTCACACATAAATAATTTGTTATGATATTTTATATATTATATTTTTTCTGGACATGGTCAATGAATTTGTTTGATTGACTATACTAGACATATACATAGCAAATATATATAATCAGTTTTCTTCTTCCCCCAATAGCATGAGGTGTTGAGGAAGAAAATAGATCTATTAATTTTAAATTAATAAATTAATTTGGCGTAAGTAATAAAGCTTTGATGTTTCAATTGGTGTAGCAGCTTCCTATCTGAAGAATTTGCTACACATTACTCCCCTGTGCATGTTATGAAATCAATGGCCTTCCAAAGAGGCATGGCTTCCAATTCTCAGCATGTACATGTCACCAGGACTATTTTAGCTGAGGCATCCTGCTGGCTATGTTCTTGGGGCATCCCATTGGGTTTAAAGTTTTCTAGTGTTCCCAATGTTAGATTTAGAGTTCACTGAGTCCAGAAGTTTCATGGATTGGGGACACTCTTTTCTTTGTTTTCTTCCCATTTTTGAAGAGGTTGGAATACATTTATTATGTCTCTAATGCACATTCTTTGAACAAATTAATTCCTTATTGTTGCCAATGATAGGAATGTAGTGTTCTAATATGTGGTTTATCCAAAATAAGCTTTTTTCTACTTAAGTAATGAGTTCTCTGAGAACTCCATATCCCTTTAAATTGGCCACAACAATTTAATTTCTCTCATTTTCATGGGAGAAAGAGAGACACAGGCAAGAGAGACAGAGAGAGAAACAGAGACAAACACAGAAGCAGAGAGACAGAAAGAGAGAAAAAGTGAGAGAAACAGAGACACAGACAGACACAGAGTGAGAGTAAGAGACAGAGAGAAAGAGAGAAAGAGAAAGAGAGAGACAGAGAAACAGAGACAGAGATACAGAAACACAGAGACGGAGCGAGAGAGAGGGAGAAGGAGGGAGAGTGGGGGTGAGGGAGAGAGGGGAAGAGGGAGAGATAAAGGAAGGGAGAGGGAATGCCACAGCATCTAGTTGGTAAAGTTTGTTTTCCTGAAGCTCAAAGGACACCTAATCTAAACCTCGCATTTAATAGATAACCAAAATGAAGCCTATGGAAGTTATTATTTGCTTAAGTTCACTCAACTATGAAATATCAGATGTGATGTTTGAACTCAGATCAATTGGAAAGGTAGATGGCCTCTCCATTGGCCAAACCCTTCCATTTTCAAAGTTTAGGGATTCCTTGAGGAAAAATGTTTTGCAAAAGTCCAAAAATGAGATTTTAAAAATAATTTTCAAAGAAGTGAAAGACATGGAAATTTTATTATTGTTGTTGTTGAGTCATGTCTGACTCTTCATGACCTCACAGTCTTTTCTTGGCAATAATGCTGCAATGATTTGCCATTTCCTTCTCTAGCTCATTTTACAGATGAGGAAACTGAGGCAAACAGAGTTAAGCAACTTGCCCAGGATCTCACAGCAAGTGTCTAAGGCCAGATTTGAACTTTGTCTTCCTGACTTTAGATCAAGCGCTCAATCCATTGCTATCATGTCCCATGTCTATCTTAATAAATTGGACTCTATGGGTCAAATTGCAAGCATCATAAATTTATAGGACTACAATCTTTCTTTTTTTCTGTTTATTTAAAAAAACAGAATAGAAAAAAGAAAAACAGAAAAGGAAAAAAAAAGAAATCAGAACAAAACATTGTCTTGTGTCCAGCAGAACATCAGGGAAGGTTCAAAATATATAACAATAAATTTCTGGTTCAAGAAAGAATACATAATAGTAGAAGAAATTATATTCATGGATGGTTCCATCTTTTCTTTGTTTCTTTTGTTCTTTTGCTCTCTATTATGTAATTTTTAAACTTTATTCTTTTTTCCCTTTTCATCACTCCATTTCCCCCAACCAAGTTATAGTTAAGCACAAATATATTTAAATATACATACACACACATACCACATATAAATATATGCATACACATTTACACCCACCCACAGACCTGCATACATATCTATATATCTATACATCCACACACATGGAGCAACATGCATATATAACTACATATATTCAGACACACATACACATATATACATACATAAATACACACACACATTTACCCATATGTAAACATGCATCTAAAACATTATTATTCTGGGAGCCATAATCTTTAAATGGTGTAGGGAAAATCTGAAAGGGTCAATCAGTTTTTAGATTTCTTTTTGAAGCAGCTGGATGCTGTAGTAGAGAGTCCACTGGACTTGGGCTCCTGAAGACCGGAGTTCCAGTTAGGAGAGGGTGGACTTCAATGGCCTCTCAAGTGTCTTCCAGCTGTAAATCTATGATACTAATTTGGTAAGGCTGGTTGTTCTTATCTTCCCAGTTAGAGAATCTTCTTTAATCTATTTTGGTGGCAAGAGATTTTCTTGTTCTTTTCTCTCTGACAATGGAAATCTTAGAACTTGAAGTTGGAAATGGAGGTGAGGATGTGTTGGCAGTACTGAGAAAAGAATACATTCCTGGAGCATGTTAACATTCAAATAATCCCTGGGCATAGAAGGCAGGAGGAAAGGGGGTTACAGCATTTCACTCTGGCCTGAGGTCATCATTCTGCACATGTCCCACATTAAATCTTCTTGGACTAGGAATACAAAAGCGCTTGTCCCCACTTAGCTTGAGCACATCAGAGCCTTCTGCCACCCTTTCTCACAACAGTAGTTTGTACCTCAACAGCATCAAATAATTTAATCTTTTACTTTCACTTGGTCATTCATTTCCCTCTTCCTATGAATCTGCACTGAGTCACCTCAGATAGGGTAAACACCACGGAGGTTTTTATTGATTAGAAAGTGACTGAGTCAGCCTAACTGAAGTCAATTCATCAGTTAACAAAATCACCCTTGTTCATCAGGAGTTTACAGAGAAGAATGAGATAGTCTCTTGCCTTGAGGAGGATCTATTTGAAAAGACAAGGAAGATCCACATTGGATTGCTTGTCATCTAGGGGGTGGGGGGAAAGAGGGGAAAATCTGAAACATAAAGTTATGCAAGGCTCACTGTTGAAAAATTATCCTTGCATATGTTTTGAAAATAAAAAGCTTTTTTTTAAAAAGAAGCATTTATCAAGCATTATCAGCTGTGACATGTCCAGGGTTTTGCACTCCCTACATCTCTGAGGGAGAGCTTGAAGACACCCCTTTTGCTCAGAGGAGATGGGACATGGAGATAGAAATAGCCAACGTGATTGATAAGACAACAAATCTATGATTACATTCCCTGACATCAAAGGAATTCTGGCAAGAAAAGTTCCAAAAGGATAAATTACATGGATATAAAAAGTTAAATCATTTTAAAAATTGGTACAACTAGAAAGAGATTTCCTTTTATATCTATGAATAGAGGGAGAATCCATGACCAAACAAGGGATATAGAGAGGCTCATAGTAAACAAAATGGACAATTTTTACTATATAAAATTAAAAGGGTTTTTGTACAAATACTACAAACCTCATTAAAATTATAAGGGGAAATAGATTTAATTTTTTTTAATTTATTAGAGAAAAAATTCTTTACATCAAATTTCTGTGATAAAAATTTAATTTCCCACAAGCAGAAGAAATTGACCTAAATTTATAAAAATGATAGCTATTTCTCATTTGGTAAATGGTTAATGAATTTGAACATGCAATTTTCAAAGGAAGAAATCCAATCAACAACTATACAAAAAAAGTGCTCAAAATAATTATTAGAAAAGTGCAAATTAAAGCAACTTTAAGATTACAAAATCATCTCACAAAAAATTAGTAAAGAAAACAAAAAAGAGAAATGATAAATATCCGAGGGGTTGTGGGAAAAAGGCACCTTGATAAACTATTGGTACAACTTTGAATTGATCCAATCATTCTAGAAAGTTTGGAACTCTGCTTCAAAACTCATTACCCTTTGAACCAGCAATACAATAGTACTCACTCTGTACTTAGTAAAGATCAAGAGATCAAAGAAAGAGGAAAGGCATATTGTTGCAAAAAGTTTATAGGAATTCTTTTTGAAGTGGCAAAGAACTTAACAAAAAGGAGGAGGAGATATTATAGTGCCGTTCAAAAAATGAAAGCAATAGTTTTGGAGAAAGCTGGTAAGACTTATATGAACTAATACAGAATAAAGCGAGCAGAAACAGGAAAACAATTCATACAGTAACAATAACAGTGTAAAGACAACTTTAAAACACCCTGATCAATGCAATGATCAAGTATGATCATAGAGAAATGATAATGAAGCATGCTACTCACCTACTGACAAAAAGGCTATGGGCCCAAAATGAAGAAAGGAAAATATATTTTTAAATATGATAATTGTGAGGATTTGTTTTCTTGACTATGCATATTTGTTAGGAAGGTTTTCTTTTTTTTAAGGGAGGGAATAGAGGAGAAAATGTTTGTTAATTTAAATTGTTAATTTAAAAATCAAAGAGGAACATAAAGGAACAAGGGAGAGAGTGTACAGCTATGGGCCTAAGAAGAGAACTCAGAGGAAGATTGACTTAATCACAACTTTGTGGAAAGCTCCATAGTCAACAACAGTTAATAGCTTTTATTGAGTGTTCACTTTGTGCCCTGCACTGTGCAAAGCACTAGGAATAAAAATACAAGTAAAAAGGCAATCTCTGACCTCAAAGAGCTTAATTCTAATGGGGAAATATAACACATAAAAAGAAGCTAGAAGGGGAAACAAGGGAAATGCCTTTTTTATTCCCAGCATAGGCATGATAGAGAAGTCCAGAAAGCAGTTCAGAATGAAAAATAAAGACACGGTGGGCTTAAATACCTTTCTTTCTTTCTTTTCTTAAATAGTATTTTGTTTTTCCAAATAAATGCAAAGATAATTTTCAAAATTCACCTCTGCAAAACCTTATGTTCCAAATTTTTCTCCTTCCCTCCTCAAGACAGCAAGCACCTTCTAAACATATTTCCATATTTTTTATGCTGAGCAAGAAAAGTCAGATCAAAAGGGGAAAACCACAAAGAAAGGGAAAAAACCAAGCAAACAAACAACAACGACTAAAAAGATAAAAACACTATGGTTTAATGCACATTCTCCTTAGTTCTCTCTCTAAATGCAGATGCTGCTTTTCTTCCCAAGTCTATTGGAATTGCCTTGAATCACTTCACTTCAATGTTGAAAAGAGCCAAGTCTATCACAATTGATTACTGGATACCTTTTTAAAAATGAAGATATAGGGAGGAACCTATCTAATCATTGAGAGAGGCTTCTAGTGTGTGAATTCTAGGACTGAATGGATCTTCCAAAATAAAGATATTTTTGAAGCAAGATAGACCTGTTCAGAGTGCAGGTTGGTGAAAAATGATAGGACTTAAGGAGTCCCTTAGCTCCATAAAGGGAGTAGAGACTTTAAAGCACAAGAGGGCAAAAGTTGGCAGGAAGAGCTACTATGGCTATGGTAAGTCTCAACTCTTGTATGAAAGTGGTACCCAGATTCATGAGTGAAATGTAATATTTCTTAGACTCTCAGCCGACAGCTCAGAAAGTTGAATTTCTAACCTATGAACCCATTTTCACTCTGTCAGAGGGGTTTAGGGAAAATGCTTTACTCTGGTGTCTTGACCTCCTCAGAGTTACTTTGTGTGAGGTGTTATTATGTTCTTCTACAGTCTCCCACTTAAATGGATGATCAGAATAGCAAGTGGATAATTTTTTTCTACTCAATGTGCTGTACCTTTACCTAATTTGAAAGCACAAAGAAAAATTAATAGATGGCCACTTTATGTAAATGCCTTTCTCTTTTATATCATTGTATTTCAAGGAAAGAAACAGCTCTGACATTTAGAGAATAGAGAATTTTTCAAAGGAAATTTGTTATAATCTGCTTGGAAGTAATGGTTTTCCTTTGTTAGAGTTTTCTGGGAGTCTGTGAGTATGTGTGATTTTGAAGACCATCAGCTCAGGGTTAAATCTTTGAGGAGCATGAGCCTATAAGGGGACATTTGCTAGCCTTCAAGAACATCTGTTCCTAAACCATCATTTAAAAAGGGCTCCAAAAATGTGGTTTCCTGAAATTCTGACTATTCCCCCTCACTTAAAACTAACTGGCTCTTGGATTACAAAATTAGGCATAATGCAAATGGATTTAGTTTAATGTTTAGCAAAACAAGACTCCAGCTACCAGAAATAAAGATTCACTATTTGATGAAAACTATTGGGAAAATTAGAAAGTGGTTTGGCAGGAATTAGGTTTAGACCAACACTTTACTATTAAATCTAACCACCTGCCTAAACACAACAGGTTCTAGGTATATGGATATGCTGCAGCCAACTCCAATCACCTCAAGAGCCTATTGTTAAATTTTTAGTGTAAGCATTTTCACCTTATAAATTGGAAAACTGACAAGCACTACAAATCAGGGATTGATTTATTGTTTTTGAATGTCTAGACTTAAGAAAGTGATAGATAAAATGTAAATAATGTAGATTAAACTTAAAAGTATACCATATATACATATATTTGTGTATGTATGTATGTATGTATGTATGTAGGTTTCATGAGTTCTCACTTTGTTTTTTAATTCTCCTCAGGAATACTTACTGTATTCCTGCTCAAGCTGACTTAATAAAATGTCTTCATATTCCTATACATCTATACAGAATATAGATATAAATCTATGTTTATGTGTGTACATGTAAATTATATGTGAATGAATGTGTGTATATACCCATATGCATCATTCTCCCTAAAACCAAGCTATTTCCAGTTCTAACTTAGAAAAGAGGTGATTAATTCATTTTTGCTACAGTTCTAATAGCTAGTGAGAAAATAAAGAAACATAGTCATATTTTAAGGCTAAATAATCCCAATGACTGCAACTCTATGGAGAAGATACTTTGGGGCAGGGAGTGTCTTCCCAGCATGTCAATATGTTTTTTTGTCCCTCATTTTTGAAGAGGACCAATGACTTCATGGAGTGATGTCTTAACTTGCATATGAATTACTTATAAATGAGGCAGAATTGCACAGACATTCTTTTTTCCAGAATCATCAAAGTCCAGTGAAAAGGCAATTGGTCATGGCTTGGGATTCAATGAATGACTGTGGTGTCTCTGATGACTGACCAAATTCTAAGCATTCCACAGAACTTGCTTCTATCTCCTTCATAGCTGTTGGAGTACATTGTTTTTTATCTGCCCATTCTGGTGAGGAAAGTCTTTGCCCATTCAAGGCATTCTCCTAATTCACCATGAGTTTGAGGTCTGTCACTTACCCTTAGTCTGGGTCAACATCTGCCAAAGTGGGGTGTGGTCATTGCACATGCTATCTAGCTTCCTGGAGCCACAGAGGAGAGTAGAATGACAGGTAGACATCAAAAGTGGATAGGTAACCCTGAAACAGGATCATTAAACCCTCATATCAGAGACCCTAGTTCATCTAATTCAACCTCCTCATTTCACATCTTTCATTTTATAGAGAAGACAGAAAAAGAGAAGAAGCATTCATATAGTTTCCATTGTGTACTATTGTGTTAAGCACTTTTTACAAATATTATCACGCTTCATCTTCACAACAACCCCATTAGGTAGATGCTTTTATTATCCCATTTTACAACTAAAGAGACTGAGGTAAACTGAGTTTAAGTGACTTGCCAAGGATTATCTAGCTAGTAAGTGTCTAAGCAGAATTTGAATTCAGGTCTTCCTGACTTCAGTGTCTACTCCACCATATAAATGCCCTTGTTTAAGGAGTTTGAACAGCTTATGCAGCATTAGAATGCAGATGCTTTAATTCCCATGTCAATGTTCTTGCCACTAATTTGTGCAGCCTTACTACCCTGTCCCCCCTTCTCTTTCTCTCTCCTTCCTGTCTTTTTCTTTTCTCTTTGTTTCTTTTCTTTAATTATTTATTTAAAACATATACAAGAAAAAAAGAAGAAAAAAGTCATTCCATGTACAGCAGATCATGAGAGGATTCAAAATATAAAACAACAAATTTTAAGAAAGATTATATAATAAATACTACACATTCAGAGCTTCTATTCTTTTGCTTCCTTGTAGGTTTTTTTTTTTAGTTTTCTATTATTCATTTTTTCCTTTATTCTTTTTTTTCTCCCTTCCTTGCCACTCGAAGGGCACAATTAAGTATTGATATATTTATATATACATACATACACATAGATATCTATCATATATGCATATATAACATCTATTCATATACATCTATTTTAGACTATAGCATGCTTATTTTTTCTCTGTTTCTCTGAAAGTGGATAATATCTTATTGCTAACTTCAATTCTTTATGTTTTTTTAACTATGCCAATTTATCATTTCCTATATTATAGCAATATTTCAACCTTATTCTGTCTAGTTATTTTAGTCTAAAATAATATTAATAGTGTTGATATATAGTATAGTTTCCCAATTTTTATTCTTTTGATTAAGTCTATTTTAGCTTTAACTTTGTCTGGGATCATGATTACTACTCTTGCTTATTTTACCTAATGAATTCTACTCCTGATCTTTATGTTGTTTACATGCATTCCATAGTTTTCCAGAACTACCTTCCTCCCCCATCTAATTCCTCAACATTAGTTCTACCTCTTAAACCTCATTTGTATTAAGTTAATTACTCTCAACCTTTTCCTTCATGGTTTTGTTTTTCTAGAATCACATCATATTCAACTCTAATCTAATCTTTTTTTTAATTACCCAATTACTAATGACAGTCTTAGACATACAATTTACATTCCACTTAAAAAAAGTAAACAGATTGTTCTTATTGAGTCCCTTGTAATTAGTCTTTGATGTTTACTCTATATTTCTCTTGGTTCTTATATGTAAAAATTTCTATTCAGTTTGCATCTTTTTGCAACAAAGTCCTGAAAGTCTGGCAACATCTATTTCCATATCCGTTGGGGATTATGCTTAACTTTTCTGGATATGATATTTTCAGTCACAAATCCAGTTCTTTTGCTCTTCAATATATAGTGTTCCAAAACCTGTGGTCTTTTAGTATGGCCACTGGTAGATTTTGTGTGATTCTAATTGTGACTCTGCCATATGGGAATTATTTTGTTGTTGTTGTTGCTTGTAATATTATCTCCTTGTGCTGTAGGTTTGGAAATTTGGCTATGATATTACTTTAGGAAAATTGGCTATGATTTTCCTCATAGGATCTCTTTCAGGTGGTAATTAATGGATTTTTTTCTATCTTTACTTTCCTCCTTGTGCTAACATTGGTATCTTCTCATTTTTCAATTCTTTGCTACCATAGAAAAGAGCTGCTACAAACATTTTTGCACATATGGATCCTTTTCCTTCCTTTATGATTTCCTTGGGATACAGACCCCAGGAATGGCACTCCTGGATCAAAGGGTATGCACTGTTTGATAGCCCCCTTTGGGTATAGTTCCAGATTGCTCTCCAGAAGGGTTGGATCATTTCACAACTCTATCAACAAAGCATTAGTGTCCCAGTTTTCCAATAGTCCCTGTAGCACTTATCATTATCTTTTTCTGTCATCTTAGCCAATGTGTGAGGTGGTATCTCAGAGTTGTTTTAATTTTTATTTCTTTAATCAATAGTGATTTAGAGCATTTTTCATATGACTATAGATGACTTAAATTTCATCATCTGAAAATTGTCTGTTCATATCCTTTGACCAAATTTATCAATTGGGGAATGACTTATATTCTTATAAATTTGACATAATTCCTAAAATATTTTAAAAATGAGACCCTATTCAGAAACACTGGCTGTAAAGATTTTTTCCCAGCTTTGCACTTCCCCTTTAATCTTGTTTCTGTTGGTTTTATTTGTGCAAAAACTTTTTAGTCTAATGTAATCAAAGTTGTCCATTTTGCCTTTTATAATGTTCTCTAGTTCTTCTTTGATCATAAATTTCTCCCTTCTCCAAAGATCTGATAGGTAAATTATTCCTTGTTCTTCTAATTTGTTTATTCTTTATGCCTAAATGATGTACCCGTTTTAACCTTATTTTGGTATGGGGTATGAGATGTAGGTCTATGCTGAGTCTTCTGACATATTATTTTCCAGTTTTCCAACAATTTTTGTCAAATAGTGAGTTCAGTTGTTTTTCTTATGAGATGTTTCTTCTTCTATTTTTTAATTCTTTATATTTTGTTTTATTATTTCTGTGTATCTTATAACTTCACTGGTTTTTCCTTGCTCAATTTTAATTTTCAAGGAACCATTTTCTTCCTTAAGATTCTGGGTCTCTTTCTCCAATTGTTTGACTTTCTTTTCATAACTTTTGTTTTTCTTAGATTGCCCCACCCCAATCTCTTTCGTTTGATTTTTTTTTTTTTTTGGGTTGAGGCAATTAGGATTAAGTGACTTGTCCAGGGTCACACAGCTAGGCAGTGTTAAGAATTGAACTCAGGTTCTCCTGACTTCAGGACTGGTGCTCTATACACTGTGCCACCTATCTGCCCCTCTCATTTTATTTTTAAAGTTCTTCTGCTATTTCTTTTTTGGCAAGTGACCATTTGACATTTACTCTTTCAGGTAAGAGAGGCTTTTTTTTTTGTTTTTGTTTTTTTTACTTCAGTACCCTCTGAAAATTAACCCTAATCTTGTCTATTGTCATAGTAACTTTCTATGGTTGGGTTCTTTCTCCTTTTCCTGCTTATTTTTTTAAAAAGGAGTTTATTATTGTAATACCCTCTAGTCCTGGGATGTGGGGGTTGGGGTCTGTGGCCTCAAGTTTTCCTTCAGTTCTCCTCTCTAGCCTGGAACCAAAATCACTACTATAGTAGTGCCCAAAACTAGCAGTATCTCTACTCCACTACTTTTGCATTTACTCCACTTTGTGCTGGTTTCTTCTTGTCCAGGAGCATGTCTCAAGAGCACATCTATGCCTGGCATTTCTTATCAGCAGAAGTTCCTTCAATCTTTCCTGCTCAGACCCTCTCTCCCATCTTCCCTATACTTTCTAAAAAGTGAAAACTCGTGGGGCTGGGACTGGGGCTGGAGCTACCTCCAAACCCAACTCCAGGGCTCACTGGTTGCTGTTTTAGTGGAAGTAGCCTGGAGTTGTTTACACTTCATGTGGGCCAAAACTCTGTCTTGAGATTTTTCTTCAGATAGTCTCCAGTTGTCCCAGGAGGACCACTATTCTACTTTAATTTTTGTTTTGCTCTTCATTTTCTCTGAGGCACTATTTTGTCTTATTTATGGGGGAAATCTGGAGAATTTTGGAATTTCCTGCCCCCTCCAGCATCTTCCCAGAATCCTTTCTTCATCTTTCTTTCTTTCTTCCTCCTCTGTGTGTCTGTCTCTTTCTTGCTTTTTTTTTTCATTCAATATTGTTGAAAAACAGAAGATACAGGAAAAAAATAGATGTTCTATTCTTCTTTCCAATCTTCATCTCATTCCCTCTGTCCTTTTCCTCCACCCCCACCTCACCACAGGCGATCTGGATGTTTTTAGCAAGAAAACATTCAGCATCTCTTAAAAATCCCAGGCTGAACTTCAAGTCACAGTTTTGATGTACTCCTGGTATTTGGTGGAAGCAGCCTCCAACAGATGGAAAACTGTCTCACCTCATAGCTTTCAAAGGAGGACTAATCTACATAAAATTTTGTTAATGATTAAAATAAAGAAACAGAATATTTGATAGTAGATATTCAAGCTTTGATTTTAATACAGAGACAAATATCCTATCATTCTTAGCCGAATCTCAATAGCAATCAAGTAATCAATAATCATTTAAATGTCTATTATATTCTAGGAACTGTGCTAGGTACTGAGTAGACAAAGAAAAAAAATAACAGTTCCTGTTTTCAAAGAATTGGAGAAAATATGTCATAGCACCTCTCAGTCCCTTTAAAAAGTATTCCAGCAAATTGTAGATTTTTTATATTTTATGCAAAAGCAACATACAGATTCTCTTATAGTTAACAGGAAGGATTTCTTTAGTGTGATTTAGGTGGGATTCAGAGAACCTGGGTCCAAATTCTCCTTCTTATACTTACAACCTATGTAATAATCACTTAATCCCCCTGGATCTCAGTTTCCTCTTTTTAAAAATGGGAGAGGTTGTACTAGATAGTCTGTGAGACATCTTCTAGCTCTAAAGTCAGAATCCTCTAAACTTCTAATCATTTAAAACTGTCAGAAAAAAAGGAATGGATTGCCTTCATGGCTGCTGAGGAAGTGACTTCTCCTCCAAGAAAAATAAGTATTCAAAAAGAGACTAGTTGATAATCTTTCGGTGATAGTGTAGTGAGTGTGGGACTCATATTTCAAGTATTGATAGGACTAATGATCTTTAAGCAATTTATATCTCTAATTTTGTGACTGACTTTATGAAACAAAGTCATATGATCTTTCCACCTCTACATTTTGTAGTTCACTCTCTGAAAACATCATTTGTATCAGAAGTAAAAGCCAAATTCATGTGCTTTAAAAACTAAGGACAGGGTTGAAATAATAGCAGCCAATTTTTAATTGTAAATATGAAGGAGAGTTGCTATCAGATAATCACCAATTCACATTGCCAGAAAAGAAACCAAACAATCCAATTACATTTTATTTTATTTTAGAAAGTGTGAATTCCTTTTTTTTAAATTTTACTTAACAGTATTTTTTTTAATTTTATAATTATAACTTTTTTTTTGACAGTACATATGCATGGGTAATTTTTTCAACATTATCCCTTGCACTTACTTCTATTCAAATTTTTTCCCTTCCTTCCCCAACCCCCTCCCCCAGATGGCAGGAAGTCTTATACATGTTAAATATATTACAGTATATTTTAGATACAATATATGTGTGTAGAACCGAATTTCTTGTTGCACAGGAAGAATTGGATTCAGAAGGTAAAAATAACAGTTTATACTCATTTCCCAGTGTTCCTTTTCTGGATGTAGCTGATTCTGTCCATCATTAATCAATTGGAATTGGATTAGCTCTTCTCTATGTTGAAGATATCCACTTCCATCAGCATACATCCTCGTACAGTATCATTGTTGAAGTGTATAATGATCTCCTAGTTCTGTTCATTTCACTCAGCATCAGTTGATGTAAGTCTCTCCAAGCCTCTCTGTATTTCTCCTGTTGGTCATTTCTTACAGAACAATAATATTCCATAACATTCATATACCATAATTTACCCAACCATTCTCCAATTGATGGACATCCATTCATCTTCCAGCTGCTAGCCACTATGAAAAGGGCTGCCACAAACATTTTGGCACATACAGGTCCCTTTCCCTTCTTTAGTATTTCCTTGGGATAGAAGCCCAGTAGTAGTATGGCTGGGTCAAAGGGTATGCACATTCTGATAACTTTTTGGGCATAATTCCAGATTGCTCTCCAGAATGGTTGGATTCTTTCACAACTCCACCAACAATGCATCAGTGTCCCAGTTTTCCCACAGCCCCTCCAACATTCATCGTTATTTATTCCTGTCATCTTAGCCAATCTGACAGGTGTGTAGTGGTATCTCAGAGTTGTCTTAATTTGCATTTCTCTGATCAATAGTGATTTGGAACACTCTTTCATATGAGTGGAAATAGTTTTAATTTCATCATCTGAAAATTGTCTGTTCATATCCTTTGACCATTTATCAATTGGAGAATGGCTTGATTTCTTATAAATTAAAGTCAATTCTCTGTATATTTTAGAGATGAGGCCTTTATCAGAACCTTTAACTATAAAAATGTTTTCCCAATTTGTTACTTCCCTTCTAATCTTGTCCAATTACATTTTAAATGAGTATAGAGACATGAAGCATTTTAGGAAATTGCTAAGCCCAAATCATGTTTCTAATTGTGATGGAAAAGCAGATGACCACAGAAGGTTGCTGGGGAAAATTCTTTAAAATCTTTGCAGCTATGAAAATCAGACTGAAGACAGTCTCTGAATCCAACACAACAAGCATTCAATCAAAAGCTACTGTGTTCGAGGCATTGATAATATAAAGACAAAGGAAAAAAAAACCCAGTTACCACCCTGAAATTACTGCAGAATTTTATGTTCTACTGGAAGAATGCAATAGGTACCTCTATGAATGAATAAGCCATTCTTTGAGGAGGGAGCACTAACAGTTAGGAAGATCAGAATAAGGCTCCCATAGAAAGGAAATCAGGGATTCTAAGAAGTGTTGATGAGAAATATTGTGTTTGGAGAACAGTAAAAGAGTCAGTCTGGCTAGAACATAGAGTACATGTAAGAATGCAAATTACGTAAGCATGCAAGAATACAGATTGGGAAGAGTTTTAAATGCTAAGAAGAGGGATTTGTATTTCATTCTGAAAACAGCAGATAGGCATTGAACTTTTTTGAGCAAGGGAGTGATAAGGCACATCTTGTGCTATAGTGCAGTGACTGAATGGAGTAGATGGAATAGAGGGGAGACACTACTGAACATCCTTCAGCTACTCTGTCTGATTTCAACTCCAGAGAATAAAATGAACTTCCAGGTTAAACTCATCACATCTAATCTTATCACCATGTTGCTAACTGAAACCTTGACTGACACTACCTCCCTCAGTTTCATGTCCCTTCTGATTGGAGGAGTGGAGGACAGAGTACCAATTTCCTCCCAATGCCTTTCTTTATAGAGGACAGGTACTAAAGTGCTTTTATTTTGGTTTGGTTTTGGCTCACTCTACTCTATATTTGTTGGTCTACCTGATTTCAACTCCACAGATAAGGTGCCCCTGCACTGGATACTCCTGGGTATCCTCCCACTTAATCCCCTTTCCCTTCCTCTTTTTAATGTTGTCTTCACACACACACACATACACACACACACACACACACACACACACACACACACACACACAGAGTTAGTTTGTAAGCTTCTTGAGAACAGAAACTGTTCTTTTTATTAATTGTATCCCCAGCACTTATCACAAAGTCTGTACACAGTAGGAACTTATTATTTATTGGATTGGATTGAAACCTGGGAGTCCAATTAGGACTTAGAAAATTACAAATTAATATATTAAGTGGCAGAACTGGAACCCTAATCTAAGGTCCTTGAGTCCAAATCTAGTGCTTTTCTTGTTCTTAAAAACTGCATCATAGTAGATCATTTAAAGATTTAGAGCATCAATCCTTGCCTGGACTATTGTCACTCTTATTTTATAGATGAGAAAACTGAAACTCAGAAGTCAAGAGTAATGGATTAGCTCAGAAATGTCAAACTCACTGTCCAAAATACTCTCTGGTGGGATTACAACTAGATCAAAACATATTTAGGAAATAAATACATCATCAGCATTTTTACATATTACCAAGAAAGTCCAGTAGCAAGAGATGCAAAGAGAAATCACATTTAAAATAATTGTAGATAAAATAAAATATTTGGGAGTCTACCTACCAAGGCAAAGTCAGGAACTATATGAATACAATTATAAAATGCTTTCCATACCAATAAAGTCAGATTTAATCAATTGGAAAATATCAAGTGCTCATGGGTAGGCTGAATGAATATAATAAAAATGATAATACTACCTAAATTAATGTACTTATTCAGTGTCATACCAATCAAACTCTCAAGAAATCATTTTATAGACTTAAAAAAATCAATAACAAAGTTAATCTAGAAGAATAAAAAAGTAAGAATTTTAAGGGAATTAATTTTAAAAATGCAGATGAAGGTGGCCAGCTATATCAGACCTAAAATTATAAAGCAGCAATCATCAGAACCATTTGGTACTTGCTAAGAAATAAGAGTAGTCAATCAGTGGAATAGGCCAGGTTCACAGGACAAAATAGTAAATGACTATAGTAATCTAGCATTTGACAAACCCAAAGACCCCAGTTTTTGGGATAAGAACTGACTATTTGACAAAAACTTCCAGGAAAGTTGGAAATTAGTATGGCAAAAACTAGGTATTGAGCCATACCTAATACTGTATACCAATATAAGGTTGAAATGGGTTTATGATTTAGATGAAGAGTGATAAAAACAAATTAGAAAAATAAGGGATAGTTCTCAGATCTGTGGAGAAAGAAAGAATTTGTGGCCAAAGAACTGTATTACATTATTGAAAACAAAATAGATAATTTTGATTATATTAAGCTAAAACTATATTAAGTTTTCTATAAGCAAAACCAATGTAGACAAGATTAGAAGAAAGCAACATACTGATCAAACATGAGTCTTCCTGATTCCAAACTCTATCCATTATGCCACCAACATGTCCCTTAGAAAATCACAAATTAACATTATTTATGTTGCATTTATTTCTTTTTTTAATTAAAGCTTTTTATTTACAAAACATATCCATGGATAATTTTTAACATTGACCCTTCCAAAACCTTGTGTTCCAAATTTCCCCTCCCTTCCCCCAACTCCTTCCCCTAGATGACAAGTAATCAAAGAATGGCATAGTGGATAGAACTTGGAATCAGGAAGGCTTATGTTCATGAATTCAAATTCAAATAGAAGGTGCTCTAAATCATTATTGATCAGAGAAATGCAAATTAAGACAACTCTGAGGTACCACTACACACCTCTCAGACTGGCTAAGATGACAAGAAAAACTAATGATGGATGTTGGAGGGGATGTGGGAAAACTGGGAAATTAAAACATTATTGGTGGAGTTATGAACAGATTCAGCCATTCTGGAGAGTAATTTGGAACAATGTTCAAAAAGTTATTAAAGTGTGCATACTTTTTGACCAGCAGTTTTTCTATTGAACTTACATGCCAAAGAGATTTTAAAGGAAGGAAAGGGACCCACATGTGCAAAAAATGTCTGTGGCAGCCCTTTTTGTAGTGGCAAGAAACTGGAAACTGAACGGACGCCCATCAGTTAGAGAATGGTTGGATAAGTTATGATATATGAATATTATGGAATATTATTGTTCTATAAGAAATGATCAGGAGGATGATTTCAGAGAGACCTGGAGAGAATTATATGAACTGATGCTAAGTGAAATGAGAAGAACCAGGAGATCATTGTACACAGCATCAACAAGACTATAAGATAATCATTTCTGATGTTCCAACAATGAGATGATTAAGGCCAGTTCCAATGATTTTGTGATGAAGAGAGCCATCTACATCTAGAGAGAGGACTGTGGGAAGTGAATGTGGGTCACAACATAACATTCTCACTCATTTTGTTGTTGTTCACTTGCATTTTGTTTTCCTACTCATTTACTTTCTCTTTTTTGATCTGATTTCTCTTGTGCAGCAAGATAATTATATAAATATGTTTATACATATTGGAAAAAAAAGAACTGGACATGACTCAACAAAAAAGTCAATATGTGGCCCACAGAAATCCAATTTTTTTTTTAGTTTGACCCCCAGGGACCAGACAAATTCCAATGTTTCTTTCAGTACCAACTCTATCATTTTAACATCTCACTAAAATCCTTCCTCCAGAACTTTTAACACATCATGATTTCCATGGTAGCTTTTTGGCCATATACCTATTACAAGACAGACCTCTTTTCTTTTCCAATCATACAATCATACAATTTCCTTTATACAATTTGCTATATGCTGAAGTCATAGTTGGTAATATACTACAGATTAATAAAATCCACTATTTACCTCTTCATGACCATTTATAATAACATGCAATTTTAATTCTTTGCAGATTAATAGGTTTCCATGACTCATATTTCCACCTAGCATCGCTAGAGGAATAATGATGTTAAAAATATATTATTATCTCATCAAAAGAAGGTTAGCTCTCTTATATTTTAAACACTATAATAGTTCTGAGGGAGGCTTGAATTTCAGTATTATAGCCATAGTTCCTTGTCTTCCCAAGCCCCTTCAAAATGATAACTGTGAAATATATAAGCCTCCCTGAGAAAGCTTTGTTAAAGCTTAAGAACAACAAATCAGGAAGTAGCAAAAAGATGTTTTTAAGACACCTTAAAGCCAGAGCCAGGAAATCAAGTCATATTGTCTAGTTGAAGTCTTCAATGTTAGGTATAGTTATCAGAGGAATTGATAAAAATTAATCTCTTTAGGTAAAAAGGAAAAAGATTCTGATAATGGAAATCAGTTTAGTTCCTTGGTTCCATCCTCTGAAAATAATCTAATCAGAAATCCAAATTATGTCAAGACCCTGAGGCTGAGTTTTCCCTTTAAAACAATTTATGCCCCATGGTTTTGCTGCTGCTTTCTTTTGAGACAGCCCACATGGTGCCTTGTGGTATCTTTCCCTTTCCCCTTCTCCCATGCCACGTGGTATCTCCCCTAACTCCACTATGCTTCCCAACCCCATTTATCTTCCTTACAGCTAACTAACTCTTATAAGTGTGTTAAGTCCCTTTCAGGATTTAACCTGCCAGCCAAAGACATGGCCAACTTCATGGGATGCTCCCTTTCTACTGGGTGATTGTGAGTTTTACTGTGAGAAACTTGTCTTTCATATGTCCTCCCACTCTGTTCCATATCTACTACTCCTAGTGTCTGTTGTATCCCTTCATTTTGTCTGTAGCCTATTCCCTTAAATCTACCTTTTGCCAAAAGAGAATAACCATTGTGAATTCTTCACATGACCAAACCCCAACTTTTGGTGTCTGCCATCATTTGGTGATCACATCATAGATCACAACATAGTGAACCGCTACCCCTATTTCACAAGCAAATAGACTGATTATCAGGAAGACTTAGTATTTCCCCAACAGATACAAAGTTATTGAGTAGAAGACCTTTCTCTTCAGGAAGACTTAGTATTTCTCCAATAGATACAAAGTCATCTAGTGGAAGATCTAGTCCTAGAATCCCTTTCTCTTAACTCCATCATCTTCTGTTTCAAGTTCAGCTATACCTACCTACAAAATTGAGAAGCTTCATCCATAGTGATAACAAAAATCACTAGTATTTCAATTTTACCTTCATTGGTGTTGGTTGTTGGTTTTTAAATCGTGTCTGACTCTTCATGATTCCATTTGGAGTTTTCTTGGCAAAGATACTCCAGCTCATTTTATAGATGAAGATACTAAGGCAAACAGAGTTAAGTAATTTGTCCAGGGTCATGCAGCTAGTAAGTTTGAACTCAGGAAGATTAATTTTCTTGACTTCAGGACCTACACTCTATCCACTGCCCTACCAAGCTGTTCCTGATTCAAACAGTAATCATGAAGGAAATGATTATTCAGGAAGTAAGGGCTCTTTCTGAGTTCAAATCTGGCTTCAGACACTTACTGGCTGTGTGACCCTGGTCAAGTCACTTCCCCCTGCCTGCCTCAGTTTCCTCATCTGTAAAATGATCTGGAGAAGAAAATGGCAAATCATTCCAGTATCTTTGCAAGAAAACTTCAAAATGAGATCACAAAAAGTAGGACACAACTGAAAAATGACCGAACAACAAATATTCAGGGGAAGGGCTACATACAGCTTCTTCAGTGTTAAAGGTGAAAGGAAACAGATCATAACAATGACTTTGATTTTGTAACAATGGCTATTGAAGGAAGAAAGGTTAGAAATTTAGGAGCTATGGTAGAAGAAAAAATATTTTAGCAAATGGCAGAGGGATTTTTTCCATGCACCACTTAAAAAGAGGAATGAGTGACAGACAGATGCAAGGAGGCTATATTTCCAAGGCCCATAGCTATTCAACACTTGTTTGCTCATCTAAGAACAAAATCCTGAGAGGCCAGACCTTAAAGGGAATAAAAATTACTCAATTCACAATCAAATGAAAATGCTATGGGCTCACAGCCAGAAAATGTTCTTGAATTGGACTTTTTTTTAATGTCCTAAATTTAACCAGCTGGATTTCTTTTTAAGTACCATTCTATTTAACCTTTTAAAATGAAGCATCTGCCTTTTAATGGGAAATCTACATTTCATTGTAAAGAAAGAACACAAAGTTTTTGACTTTATTACTTTATAGAAAAGTAAATTCAGACACTTCCTCCTGCTTTCTTTGTATCTTGAAGCTACCATGACAGTGAAACTAGCTCGAATGGCAATCACTGTATAGGAAAGAGAGAACAAGGATAGTTGATTCTGACAATTTCCAGACCAGGTGACATGTATAGATATAGCTATTACCTGCAATAGTCTCTACAAGACTCACAAGTCTAGAAACTGTATTGA
Organism: Sminthopsis crassicaudata; assembly: GCF_048593235.1. Lineage (NCBI taxonomy): Eukaryota > Metazoa > Chordata > Mammalia > Dasyuromorphia > Dasyuridae > Sminthopsis > Sminthopsis crassicaudata. Next base: position 523,004,778 of record NC_133618.1, read on the forward strand.
GTAAACAATTTAAAGCCACAGTCATAGAGTATAGCTTTAGTTTGTCCTTATTCTATTCTTTAGGGTGTGGGTTGCAGTTTGAGGATGTCTCCCAATTCAGTGACTTTGTTGATTCATTACTGAGTAATATTAGAAAATGAGGGATAGAGAGAAGAGAAATCGGAGAGAGGGAGGAAAATGGAGAGGGAGAAAGAGAAGGAAGAATGGAGAGAGGAAAAGGGAGAGAAGGAAAAGATTGGGAGAGGGAAACAGAGGTAGAGAAAGAAGGAGAAGAAGAGGGAATGAAGGAGAGAGAGAGAGAGAGAGAGAGAGAGAGAGAGAGAGAGAGAGAGAGAGAGAGAGAGAGAGAGAGAGAGAGAGAGAGAGAGAGAGAGAGAGAGAGGAGAGAGAGAGAGAGAGAGAGAGAGAGAGAGAGAGAGAGAGAGAGAGAGAGAGAGAGAGAGAGAGAGAGAGAGAGAGAGAGAGAGAGAGAGAGAGGAAGAGAGAGACAGGGAGAGGGACAAGGAGGGAGAAATCAAGTGAATTTCTACTAGGTATAAACTATAATATACCTCATGAGGGAATTAGGTCCCTTTCTTTAAGGTTATTGCATTCTAATTACATGATAACAACAACAATAACAATGATAACAGCATTTCCACTGTATGTAATATTCTTTTCTAAAGTGTAATGTTCTCCGGGAGCAGGTTTCTTGGGGGTTTCTGGAGGCAGCCTTAGTTTCAGTTCAGTGTAATCACCCCAAATGCAGCCAAGAGTTAAAGTCCAAATTCTTTGTTTTCTCTTTCTAAGTATTGTCTCCTTCCTTGGGCCAGGTTAGCTTTCTTAGAGGCCTATCTCTTTCCTTGGTTCCAAGAGCTCTTTTCAGACTCTAGCACTTTGGAATGTTCTGGACTGAATCCTGGCTTGTGAATCTCCCGACATGCATCCTGGTTGAAGCTCCTATCTTTTATATGCTCTCTTAAAGGTGTGAATCTTATGGAATTTTAGTAAGTTCTAAGTACATCTAGAGATCTGTTAAGCACCCTGCTAAATAACCACTGTCTCTATCAATTCCACCAACTTAGCACCTTGTAAGAATTCTAACAACCGGACTTTAAGGTTTTAAAAGCATTTTGCATATATTAACTATTAAGTCCTTACAATAACCTCTGAGAACAACTCTGTTATAATCTTTACTTTATAGATAAGGAAACTGAAGCTAAGAGAGATTCCATGATTTGCCTAGGATCATACTTCTAGTAAGTAACTGAGACAGGATTCAATCAGTCAATAAAGATCTATTAACTACCTACCAGGTTTCAGGGACTGTGGTAAGCCCTGGAAATACAAGGAAAGACAAAAGACAGTTCCTGCTCTTTAGGAGCTCACAACATACAAACAATTATGTACAAACAAGCTATATAGGATAAATTGAACATAATCAAGAGAGAAGACATTAGAACTAAGGGGGATAAGAAAAGGCTTCCTATAGAAGATAAAATTATAGCTCAGACTTAAAGGGAAAACAGGAAGTGAATATGAGAAGGGAGAACATCCCAAGCATGAAATACAGTTATTGAAAATCTCCAGGCAGGACATGAATTTTCCTGTTTGAGGAATAATAAGGAGGCCAATGCCATTGGAGGAGGCAGAGGTGACCTGTAAGGTGTAAGAAGACTGGACTGTAAATGTCAAACAGAGGATTTTCTAGAGAGCCACTGGAATTTATTGATTAGATCTGATTTGTATTTGTATATTGGTTAGATCTATATTTTAAGAAGACGAATTTGACAGTTGAGTAAAACATGGACTGAAAAAGACAAAGTAGGGAGACCAATCATTAGGCCATTATAATAGCTTAGGAATGAATGAAGACCTGCACCAGGAGGGTGGCAATGTCAGAGTGGAGGAAAAGCACATGCAAGAGATGTTATAGGAGTAAAATTGATATGTATTATTAAGTGTATTCTTGGTTATGGGAAATGAAAAAGTATGATGAGTTATAGATGACCCTTGATGGTAAGCCTGGGAAACTGGGAAGATGATGGTACCCTCCAAGAAATATAAAGAAGTTAGGAATCTAATTCAGGTTTTCTTGATTCTAACACTCTACCTCCTATGTGACTCATCCAAGGGAGCCTGTTAGGATGTCTAGTATGCAAATGAGCCAACCTAAAGTAGCTTGGAAAAGAACACTGGGTCTCCTGCATTTTTGATCTATAAAAATCCCTCTTTTCAACTCAACCCAGTTCTGGCATACTGAAGCCCTGTATCTTGCACACTATCCTCATGAATGGTCCTATGTGACTGATAACCTGTACTTCCTCCTTCTCCTTCTCCTCTGCTAATCCCATCTCACTTATGTTTGTGCCATATAGTAATAAAGTGAGTTGCATTTGAATCCTGAAAAATGCATTCTTCTGGAATCCTTGAGCCCCAAGTGGGCTATTCTTGAGCTCAAGACATGCAATCTTGGTCCCAGTGCTCTAACCTTGAGAACTGTTTTATTCATTCTAATTCAGAAGGAGTTATGATTTTAATAGAAGACAAAAGGAGGAAAGCTCTCTAAGAATAGTAAAGAAGAATGGAGGAAAGCTTAAAGAGAAACAGGCAGGTAGATTGTGAGATAGATAGGGTGGATAGTCTGTAATCAAGAAAACCCAAGTTCAAATTGGGTTTCAAACACTTTGTGACCCTTGCAAGTCATTTAACACTGTTGTCTCAGTTTCCTCATCTGTAAAATGAACTGGAGAATGAGATTCACTGTAGTATCAAGGAAATGCAAACGATTTGCATGTATCTAGTATATTTGTCAAGAAAACCCCAAATGGGCTCATTAAGAGTCAGATGTACCTGACATGATTGAACAGCAATAAAGGAAAACAAGTAGAATGAATAGCAAAATGGACACGTGAAGAGAAAGGTAGAAATATAAGAAAGAAGAGGATAGATTATTATGTTCCCATTGGTTGCCCCCAGAGTAACCCTAAATAACCCCTCCTCTCTTGTCCTTCTTCACCTTGTATTCCCCCAAACTGGCCTAGAGTCATCTATCCTATGTCCATTTCTAGGTCTGAGGCCTATGCAATGTGTTTTGGAGATCCATGACTCTCTGGTCCTTGTTAAGAAGATTAGACCCCCAAATCTTGAGGCTGCTTGAATTTTTGCTCTAATGCATGCTGGGGAGATGGCAGAATCACTGAATTTCTTCTGCCACCATTATTTTTCCTCCTGATAGATGAGAGAGTAAACTTCCCTAGGAGATGATTCTAAACGAAGAACAGTCAAAGTCTACTTGACTATACCTGCCCCGTTACTCTGTTCTCCTGAGTATGGGCCCCAGTCAGGGAACCACTGCTGTAGTTTTAGTTTGGGAGTACATGTACCAAGTTCTACACAAGGGATTTCTTCTTAAAACATACTAACCAGGTATGTTAGGAGAGAGGCCTATTTTTTTTCCATATTTCCAGGCATGGCAAAACATCTTTGGGCAATCATCATATGTTCATGGTTCATGTGTATATGCTTAAAGTTAAGGGAACTTACCTGGGGAAAAAATTCAATAAATGTTGTTGATGGTCAGAATCAGATCAAATAATATGTTTCTGAAAAAGTATTCTTTTTTGTTCTGTGAATCAGGTCAGGGTATAACTGAGATTATAAATGGGACATCATTAAATTAAGATACCACTTTAGATCAATTTTATATGTCCAGAACACCAAATAGCAAATGTTTTCGTAAAGACTCTCTTCCCTGAGAAATCAACACCCCCCAAAAATGTGTGACAATTATAACCCCCAAAATGATGAATTTTTTTCTCAGACCTACTCTCTGTGTCTCAAAGCAGTAGTCACGCAAATTAGTATGTATCCACTTAATAAATGTGTCTAAAATTAGCCCCTGAGAAAGGAGACAAGGCAGAGCTTATCTCTGCCAGAGCTGGGACATTTTAGCCTAATTAAACTACAATGGTGGCCCAGAAATAAAACAGAAGAATTATTGTCCTAGTCATATTTTCATTTACTTTTATTCAAGTTGTAGCCCATTGGTAGAATGTATCCATAGACATAATAGAATTATGATAATAGAATAGAATTATCACCTTCTATCCCAATAAAAATAAATATTAGCTCTGCCTTATATTCAATATTCTATCTCCTTCCTCTGTAATAGTCCCTCTCATCTGGAGTGCACTCCTTCCTTGACTTGGTTTCATAGCACAGTTCTAGCCAGTGCTATCTTTTCCATGAAGCCTTCCTAATCCTTCCGGTTGTTAGCTTTTACTTCTTCTCGACATTTCTATTTATTTACTTTACTGCAGATATGTTCTACTGTTCTTTCCCCACCTCAACCCCAGTAGAATGCTAGCTACTTTTATGTAAAATAGTCTTTGTCTCTACCATGTACAGTAAATGTCCTTGCCTCTAATAGGTTCTTTGTTGTTGTTATTGTTGTTTGTGTTTTGTTTTCAAAGAGTTTTAATAATGTTACTGGGTGATGCCCTCACTTGCCTATGAACTGGATTTAAGTGAGGCAGAGTTGTACAAAATTAGCATGTATCCACTTATTAAGAGTATCTAAAATTACCCCCTAGGAAAAAAGCAAGGTAGAGGTTATCTCTGCCAGAACTGGGGCATTTGAGCTTAATCAAACTACAATAGTGGCCTCAGAAACAAAACAGAGTTATCCTATTCATTAGCTTCTTTTCCTTTTAATCAAGTTGCACTTTTCTAGAGTCATCAAAGTGCAGTGGTAAAATAAATGTGGTGATGGCCAGGGATGCAATGGATATCCTTGGCATCTTTGATATTTGACCAAGCTCTAAGCACTCCACAGCATCTGCTTCAGTCTTCTTCTTGGTTATTGGAACAACTGTTCACCTCTGCCCATTCTCTGGGGAAAGTCTTCATATGCTTGGATTAGAAATCCCTCAAACTCATCAATGGGTTTGAAGTCTTCAGCCTGGTTTAGCTTGTCTACTGAGACAGTTTTGCCAGAGTGTTCCTGTGCATGTTGTAGCTTCTTGGAGTCACAGGTAAGATAATTGAAAGAATTTAATTTATGAGTCATCTAGTCCATTAAATACAGGAATGTATTCTATTTCATCATTTATCATCCGCTTAAAATCTCCCATGGCAGGTAGCTTATTGCTTCATAGATTGTTAGAACAGTTTTCTTCATATGTTTTAATTTTACTCTCCTTTTGTTCCTGCAATGATGCATATAACTCAACACAACCTTCTTAATTTCAACCCAATTTCGGTTCCTCCTTCATTCCTCAGTAACTCTGGCTTATGTACTCATAGAGCCAACTAGCATTATTAGAGTTTCTCTGTATTCAAGGTCTACTTGTAAGAATTGGAATTTGTATATTCTAGAGAAAGAGGTTTCAGAGTCCTAACAATCCTTGCAGATTCTACCCAAAGTATTTATGTCTCCTAGTACTGCCATGTCCTTCCCACCTCATGTATGCTTCCTATGATTCTTGGATTCCAGCTGCTTTGGGCAATTCTGAACCTTTTCCTCCTATTACATAAGGCAAAGGAGGAATGTGTTTTAGAAGCAGCAGCACTAGCTGAGAACCGCTTCATCCTATTAGTACGAAGTCAATATAGGCTTAAATAATGTTAATGAGAAAGATCACCTAAGAAATAAAGAACTCCACGGTGCAAGGAAAGGGAGGCAGAAGAAATTTCTTGGCTTATAGAAGGTATAAGTTACATTAGAAATTCCTTTTTCTGTCTCCAAGACTGACAGTAATTAAGAGGTTTGGGACAATTTGGAGAAAATTGCATCAACAAGAGGAAGAGTCTGAGTGGGAGAAGCTAGGTATCCGAACGAGGCTTCCACCTCAAGTACCATGGATAGTGCCTCGTGCTGAAGGCAGGCTCTTCAGATGGTTTAAAGCAAGCTTTTGGAGATCTTTTAATCCGATCTCTTTATTGAGTGCTGAAAGGTGAAATAAAGTGCCAGAAGTCACACAAGGAAGAATGGAGTCAGATCTGAAATCAGGCTCCCAGTTCTCTCCACTACATCAGACTGCGCAAATAGAACACTTTTTCCAACCCGATGAGTTCTGGAAGTCTATACTCAAGGCTAGTGTACCGTACACTGTGCTGGCTTTCACCTCCGCTTTCCTGACCTCGATGGGCTTGGTTTTTAGGTCCTCACTGTCTTCCTTCTTATCTCTAGTCCTGATAGAAATAGACACATATCTGGTGGCCCTGGGAAACGGAAGAGTGGGTCGGTGAGAAACTAACACAATCCTCGGTTTTGCCGTTACCAGCCCCGGAAGAATCCCACAGAAACAAAATGCGAATCGTGAGCAGATAACTCAGGAGCGAGCCTCCTTTATGGACCACCTATGGAGTTTTTCCCGCTAAACTCCCCTTCCCTTCTGGCCTGTTTCCCTCAACTGTGCCTCATCGTGTCTTGTTATCCCTTTCTCGTCTTTCCCTCCTCAGTCTCTAGTTTTCTCCACCTGTGTTGCTCCCAGCAGCGTTCGGGGATCGGGAAAGGCGGGGGACTCCACGTGCTGAGGAGACGGGCTACAGGTGGACAGGGAGGGGGGTGGAAAGGTTGGCTTTGGCATCGGGAACTTCTGGTGCCCTCACTGTTCTTCGACTAACGGCTCCACTTTGGCTCCGTCCCCTGACCCTCCCCACTAGTCCTTTTCCCTCTTCTTGTCACCCATCCCCCGGGGCTCTCCCTTGCCAGGGCAGCGCATCTCCACTCCGCCCGCTCCCTTGGTCAGAGGGCAATGTGACTCACAGAGCTGCCACCAGCCCACGGCTTTCCAGAGCCTTATAAGCCCGATACGGGGAGAACTGGCTGAGCTTCCCCCCGGCCTGCCCTGCCCCGCCCTATTCTCCGGGTTCCGAGCACTCGGCCTCCCGCCGTCCGCCTGGCAGCCGCCTCCTGGGGCCCTCTCGGGGTTCTAGATGGAGAGAATGACTAAAGCAGAGAAGGGCAGCGGGGAAACCAGCCGGGCTCTGCGTGGCGCCCTGGCCGCGGTGGCGCTGCTCTCCGCGCTCAATGCGGTGGGCACGGTCTTCGCGCTGTGCCAGTGGCGCAGGCTGAGCGAGGCGCTGCGGGCGCTGGAGACCCAGAGGGTTCAGCAGGCTAGGGAGGACAGCGCCCTGCGCACGTTCCTGCAGGAGCTAAGCGGAGCGCCCCGGGAAGTTCCGGGCCACCCCGAGCCAGATCTCCCCGGGGCGGCGCGGAACAAACGCAGCCACGCTGGGGAGTCCCAGCCCCACATCCGGGCGGAGAACCAGGACATGCTGATGATGATGACTTACTCCATGGTGCCGGTAGGCGTAGACGCTGCTCCCCCTCCCCCTGTCCTGCGCTTTGGGTGGGCGGGAAGGAGGAAGATTTGAGAGGGAGGGCGCGCCAAGTTTACAAGTTGTAGGGCAAAGCTTTAGGCCCCTGGGAGCCCACGCCGTCCCAACGCGGATGCCCCTGGACGCCTCTCCCCAGACCCATGTGTTAGTTTTAGCGCCGAGGCAAGGACGTCGGTGTGGGAGCAGATTCTCGAGTGCCTACGAAAAATTTTCCAAAGCAGAGAAGCTGCGTGGGCGTGTGAAGTCCTTGCTTACTTATTTGTAACATTGCTTAGTATTCGAGTTTTGTTTGTTTTTTGTTTTAGATTCAAAGGTATATAACTGTATCCGTCACAAGGAAAGTGTTCTGGATTTTTCTTTTTAACTAAAAGATTTCCTAAGATTTAAAAAGAAAAAAAAATGTGAACCCCATCTCTCTCCTAACTAAAAGAAAAGAAGCATTCTGTTTGCCTGAGCTGACTTCCATTTAGATGGGAAACAAAACTTTGTCGCTCTCAATATTGCCCCTGAAAAAAGGGCGGGGCCTAGCTGCCCACCACTGTTGGAGGAATTTAAGTGGATTGGTTGGCACTTATTCTAATTCTTGACATGTTCTTGAGAGTCAAATTTGAACTTTGAATTGGGAAAGGAAAATAAAATTTAAGAAGACTAGATTCTAGTTTTATCTATTGCTTTGGAGAGGGATAAAGGAACCAGAGAAAGTTCATTTAGATTTCAGGATCATCGGTTTAGAACTGGAAGAGACTTCAGAAATCATCAGTCTTCTCTCCATACACAGACTCCCTCATTTTATTTCTGAAGAAATAGGGCAACCAAAGGTCACACAGGAAATAACAGAGTGGAAATTTGAATTAAAACCATTGCTTTTTCCACAGCAAACACATAGAACAATTCCTTAAAATATACTTTTCAGAATTTAGAAATGTATTTAGTTCTTAGAAATGCATTATTTTGGCAATTTTAAGTTACTGGGCTTCTTTACTGAATTTAATTTAGTAATTACCCAGCAATTACTTGTAGATTGCAATGCCCTTTCCTATTTCATTTCATTATTAATTATAATTACTGTAGGTTTATTTCACTTTATAATTAGAAGGTATTCAGTTTCTATCAACTGAAGTCAAGGGGTGTAGGAGGTACTTTTGACTACAAGATTTGTGGTGATGTCACCACTTAAAGTTCTATTATTTTACAGAATTTTAACATCTAACACAAACTAAAATAGTTCCAAGATTATGAGGAAGCAAAATTCATATGAGGATGATCTTTTTAGGTAAATGACTTCCAATGTCCATCTCCATCTTGCTTTCAATTAACATCATTTGATGTTAGTTGAAAGCAAGATGGACATTGGAAGTAGAAGCCCCCACCCCAGATAAAAATTGTAGAAGGGATCCTCTTGCTCTTCCTTTACTGTAAAATTAGTTCCTCTAGGAGAATCTTTTGTCTACCTTGCTTTCAACCTTAAAAATAGATTAATAGAGGAAGAAAGCTATCTAGTGGAAGTTTTTAAATAAATATATCAAAACTATCTCTTTACATTATAATCCATTTTTGAACCAAAGCACTATATAAGCTAATTTTCCTAATTTTTTTCCTTTGTCAATCTAAAGTTCAAATTTGACTCAGAAGAATTCTTCAGGCCAGTGGCACTCTAACATAGTAACTCATCTAGAAAGAATTCTGCTAGAAAAAATAGTAAGCTTGTTAATTAGTTTGTAATAATTTATTTTAAATATTCTAAAGCCATTACTTTACTTCCTATAATATGCTGAGCATCAGTCTCTAATAGAGCATGAAGAAACTTCCCTGAATACAGAAGATGCTGGTGACACTCATAAAATCAGAATTGGCATTTCCATACAGGAATAATCAGTTATGCCAGGCCAGTCACACTTGCCTCTTTGATAATACATATCAAAATGTGGGATGGGAAGAGAGGAGGGATACCTGAATACCAAAGGGGTCGGGTATGGCATGTTTTCAGGATATATTGTATTTACTTTTGGGCCATGCTCCTAATTCTTCTCACTTTGACTCTACTATTCCCAGAAAAGAAAAGAAGACTGTGCTCTCTCTCTGTCTCTCTGTCTCTGTCTCTCTCTCTCTCTCCATCACTCCCTTCCTTCTTCTCTCCTCTTTCCTCACTCCTTCCTTTCCTCCCTTTCTCCCTTTTTTTTCTGTGTGAATGTGTGTGAAAGAAATAGAGACAGAGAAAAAAGAGAGAGAAGGAAAGAGAAAAGGAGAAGAGAGGGAAAGGAAAAAGAAGGAGAAAGAGAAGAAAGAAAGAAGGAGAAAGGAGAGAGAGAGAAAAAAAACAAAGGCAGAGAGAGAAACAGAGACACAAAGAGACACAGAGAGAGAGACAGAAAGATGAAGAAAGGGAGAAAGAGAGAGATATAAAGACACAGAGAGAGAGGTCTTTTCTTGTACTACCCCTAGAAATATAAGAAATAAAAGAATGTTAATCTAAGTAGGGATGGAGGTATTAATATTTTGATGGAATCAACAACTTCCACTCTGAATCTTTTAATCAACAGTAGTGAGACCTTTGATAGAGGTTATGCCAGTTATGTTTCAGTTCCTGAAACAAGGAAAAGGAATAGAAATAGGATTTTTCTCCTGAGAGAGATGCCTACTACTTTTGTTTGGCCTCCTTTTCTCCCTTTTCATTCTCTTCACCTTTCTCTTTCTTTTCCTTTCTTTGATCTCATCTATTTATTGACTCATACATGTTTAATCTGGCCTTTCCTCATCTCTGTAGTATCTAGCACAACAAAGCATTAAGAATAAGCACTCAACACTTATCAAGCCAATTATATATATACATGCTGAAATGCTAAAGTAGTGATGCAAATTTCATAACATAAATCTGACAATAGCTTGATTCTAGACCAGGATTCATACAACCAAGTCAGTATGTTGAAACCAAAAGGGTATTAGATCTGGAGTAAGACTATTTAGATGTGAATCTTGTCTCTACTTAAATAAGATTTCCTTACCAGTGTGACCTTGGGCAGATCAATAAATCTCTCAGGTTCTCAATTTCCTCATCTGAAAATGAGAGTGTTGTCCTTTGTCAAACTTGTGTTGATCATAGTCAAGAGATTCATTAGAGTGATGATAATCATATTTTCTTGGGTAAAAAAAGTGGCTATTTTTCCTACTTCTGAATTAATTTATTTCAAAGTTATATTAAAAATTACAAAAATTGTGTTAGTGGTTAAAAAATGAAAGTAAAGAAAATTAGGTTGCCCTGGAGGGCCTCTAAATTTCTTCCCAGCTATAAATTTAATGAAATGTTTGCTTTCCACTTCAAAGGAATAACATGGGAAATTATAAAAGCTAGGCCATTAGCAGCAGAAGTAGTGAAGATGAAAAACTAGGCCTTTCTCCTTTAATTTAGTGCTCCCATAGTTTAAATTTTTTTGATCTCCTTTATTGGAACTGACTTCAGAACTAGTTTCTAGTTCTAGATGTACCAGACAAATCAGTCTCTTCACTTTGTAGTCACATCTCATTTTTGACCAAAAAGCACATAACCCACATTAATCTCCCACTCATTGCCACAGTCTTGATGCTAAAGTCAGACTAAGGCAGTGGGAGGAGCTTCCCTAGCCTTCTCTTTGTTCTCTCTCCTACATTGATTGATGGGAAATGGCAATAGAAATATTCTGATTCTGCTACTTAAGTCACCCTATCTAGAGATAGTAGTACACATATTTGTATTTTGTTAGTTCCTATGGAAAGATCTTTAAAATTAGGAAACCAACTTAGACCAACTTGGCATAAATTTGATATAGTTTTCTCTTTAAAATCAAACAAAATGACTGCTTTCCTTGTTCCTCAGTCCTGATCCCCTCCCCCCAAATCTATGGACAAATTCATTTGACATTAAAACTTGATTTGCATGCATTTTATTTACAGACTAAAGGCCATGTCATTCTAAACAAGACAAGCTTTTAGATTGAGATTAAGCTACAAAGGGAGTATTTTTCAGGCTATCAGAGGCTTTTCTGTAACTCGTTAGGGGTATAATAACTCTATTTTAAATAAATGTAATATGGGGAAAGTATTTGGTTATTTCCTAAATAAAGTTCCAGTCATGATTTTCTTTCCTTAAAAGAGGAAAAAGGAACAAGGTCAAATAAAAATTTTTAAAAAGCATTTTGTGGGGTCTATGTATTTTAGCACTATAACAGATTATATGCTGTGGTGGATACAATCAAGTTTAAGGCATGATACCTAACTCAGGGAATTTACATATAGTTTGGAAGACAAGACATGTATATGAAATAATTAAACAAAACTAGTACATATAGCTTATTACCAAGTTGCAAATAGTATGGTATGGATAAAAAAGATAATAGATCATCAGAAAAGTAAAGTTCCTTATCAACTGGTATAAATTTAAAAAAATTCATAGAGGATGTAAAAATGAAGATGAGACTTGAAAATTGCATATAATTTGGACAAATAGAAAAGGAAGATTTTTTAAAATCTGCTAAGATAGATTTTATAATAGCAATGAAAAGAACTGAACAAAAACTGAGTTCATATCACAGAAATCTATCTTAAGCCAAATAAAGTAGACTTCATGACAAAATTAACAGAAAAAAATTTAATGTGGATGAAATTTAAAGTAGTTAATTAATGTGCCTAAACAACATAATGTGAATAGTATGTTCAGAGACATAGCTGGTGGCATAATGGATGTAGCACTAAATCTGGAATCAAGAAGACTTGAGTTTGAATATGGTCTCAGACAATTACAGGCCATGTGATCCTGGGAAAGTCACTTCACTGCTGTTTGCCTTAATTTCTTTAATTGTAAAATGGAGATAATAATACCTAAATTCCAGGGTTTTTACAAGTATAAAATGAGATATTTGTAATTATGTAATAGCACAGTGTCTTGCATACAGTATGCACTATATAAATGTTTATTCCCTTCCTTAGTGAGGTGATATACTTGCCTGGAATGAAAGATTCATGCTTAATTCTACATTAAAATAAGTGTTTATGATATGCAAGGAAGTGATGAGAAATAGTGCTAAATAACATGGGAGAACAAGATTATAGGAAATCATGACTACCTAGATGAGAAGTTTAAAATTGATGTAAATATCAATTGGAAACTATATATGTAGGTTTTAGAGAAAAGGAAAGACATGAAAAGCTCAGTGTTGGAGGGAGATTTGTTTGATGACAACTGAACTATAATTTGACAAAAGGAGAGGATGGATATACAAAGTTTAATTAAAAGTTTATTGTGTTATTTAAAAAAACCCAAACTGATAAAGTTTATTGCACTTATCCAAATGAAAATATTAGAGTCTCAACTAAGGTGATGCTGATAGACCTGAATGAAGAGGATACATTTTAGAAAAAAGACTCAACCTGAGATCCTTTAAAAAAAAATTTGATAATTATTTCAGTACACTAATTGTTTTTCTTTCTCCATTTTATTTTTATGCATTTAAAAACATTCTAATAAGGGATTCATGGACTTCATAAGACTTCCAAATGGCTCCATGTCACATATCCTAGAGATATTTGGAAAGAAAAAAATCAACAAGGTTCCATATACAATGGCTATAACTTAACTTTCTTTGCAAAGTTGTTGTGAGGATCAAATGAAGCCATAGGTTAATTATTTCCCAAATGTCAACTAGCTTTTAATTTTACCTTCTCAAGCTCTTTTTCTTTTCTTTGTTTCCAACTGTATTGGTGATTTCAGTTCATTTTGATCCTGTTAGTTGGTGAGATTACAAGTGACCAGGTCTCATCTTATGGACACTTAAAAAAAATGTTTCTAAAAGCTTTGTTGCTACTTAAGTCAAAAGAAATTTTTTTCAGTCCCAATGACTGAAATAAACATTTACTATAGAGTTGCTAATTTTGCGAACAATGTGGTGATGTGGAGAGCACATCATATTTCAAGTCAAAAGACCTGGGTCCAAAGCTAGATTTTGCTTCTTACTAGTGGGAACTTGGGCAAACTACTTCACTTCTCTGGTCATTTTCCTCATTTGTAAAATAAGGGATTTGAACTAGATTTATCTCTCAGGTCTACTCTAGCTTTAAAATTCATAAACCTATAATTTGAAAACATTATCTATCAAAAATATCTATAAAAAGTTAAACAAAATGTTAATTAGGAGGAAGTGTGGTACTTGTATTAAGACTTCATCAATTGGAGAGCAAATTAACTTAGGAGGAAAACCTGGGTTTGAATCTTGCCCAAGACATTTTATTAGGTCCCTGGGAAAGTCACAGAATTTCTCAAAGCTTGATTTTCCTCATCTGAAAAATGGAAATTAGGATATGGCACTTAACCTCCCAAATTGTTATGAGGGTCAAATGAGACAAATTATATTAAATACTTTATAAACATTGTGTTTTATAAAAAGTGTAATCAATCTATATTTCTATATTTATTATCTCTCTATATATGTATTATATATGTATATATGTAAAAAATTTAACTGCAATAAACTTGCAGATATATTAGGACATCATGAAATGTAGTTGGAAATGCTGCAATGTGAACTAATAATGCTTTGGAGGGTAAGAGTTTTACCTTGTACTTTCTGAGGTATATTATCAGACATACGATTAAACTGTGCTTTACTTAAACTTTCATTTAAAGATCCTTGTTGAAAAGCACTATGTGGACGTAAAATGTTATTTTTAAGTCCCTGAAAGGTTCCTCCAGCAGCTTTCCATCTTCAGACCACTCTACTACTGGCCTTCAGTTGACAAGTGATCCTTAAAATGGGTTAATAATACAAGATTGGAAGCTATCCAAGATATAGTTACATTAATTCTCTTCAAAACACTTGGGAACTGAGATGAGATAGTGAAGCAATGGAAATAAGTTCTCTGTGTTTTAACATCTTTTATACTTTCAGTGCTACATAATTAATATACACACATGCATGTATACAAATATGTATACACATATATATGCACATGTAAGTCTCTCTCTTTGTCTTTCTGTCTGTCATCATATATAGACATAGATAGATATTGTCTTCATCCTCGATGAGATGGGCTACTTGATATAGAGGATAGAATGCTGGACTAGGAATCAAGCTCTGTGTTTGACAGTCATCTTTGACAGTTAGTAGGTCTGAGAAAAATCAACTAGCCTTTTTTGAGCCTCAGTTTTCTTCATTCAACAATGGAAATGATTATAATCATAATAGCTGCTGATATCATTATTGTGCAGCTTAAGTGAGATAATTGCAAATCCTGGTGAAGTATATAATTACTGGATGTTATTCTCTTATTTGTCTCTGTGTTAACATTGCCTACTCAATGATATTGTTAGCTTCTTATGAGAAGAGACTACATCTTATACTCTCACATGCCTTAGTCCAGAGTTGAGATGCTCAATAACTCCATATACACAATACTAAGATCCTCTGTGAATATATCTTAGTTGATTGAATGCAGATTGATTATAGACCTGGTAATCAAAATTAAATTCAATCCTTTAAATAACACATCAATTTCTTAATCTTTTTTTTTTTTTGAAACTTAACTAGAGATCTTGATGTGTGAATCAAATCCTAGTAAGACTTTTTAATTGCTTCCTAAGAAATCATAAATTCCTTTCAGCTCTTGTCCATAATCCTTTGAAGTGATTTAAAAGATAATCATTGTGTCAGCAAGTATTTGTTATGGGCTTTCTATGAATTAGGCACTTGTTAAATACTGAGAATACTCTTGTTGTTCATTTGTTTCAATAGTGTCCAATTTTTTGTGGCCCTATTTGGAGTTTTCCTGGCAAAAATACTGTAGTGGTTTTCCATTTCCTTTGCCAGCTCATTTCACAGATTAGGGAACTGAGACAAATGGGATTAAGTGACTTGTGCAGGGTCACACAGCTAGGAAGTGTTAAGTGTCTGAGACCAGATTTGAACTCAGGTCCTGATTTTAGGGGGCTGGTGCTCTATCCACTGGGCCACCTAGCTGCCCTAGGACTGTTTAACAAATGCTAGGTTGATTAAGATTTGTGTCAATGGATGCATGTCATGGCATCACCTCCCTGAAGTCATGGTCCTCTTTGAGAATGAAGGAACAACCATGAATTTATTGTAATTTATTGAAAACAATTTCAGAGTAACTGCAGCAAAGAAATTATGGATCCCCAAAGTATTGAAAATACAGACAACTAAAAAAATTAACTATATTACTCAGTCCAAAAATTCTGCTCCACAATTAAGTACTTATTCTATTCAAAACATTGTGCTAAGTATAAACAATGAGAAACAATGTAATTGTTTTCCAATAGAAGCCGACAATCTATGAGGTTTGATGAAACATATCCTCAAATCGGATACAAGCTATGCCATGGTAAGAGCAAAGAAGGTCTAGACAAAGTGCTACAGGAATCAAGAGGAAGGAGAGAACATTTTCAAATGAAAGAATGAGGGAAGGCTTCATAGAAGAGGTAGCATCTGAGCTGAGATTTGAAGGGAAAAGAAAGTCTGCATAGACTGATTCTCATTTGTACTGATGAGATATCCAAAAGCCACTTTTTTTTTTAGGAGCTTCTTATGGGTAACTAGGTAGCAAAATTAAAAGATTGCTGGGCAGGGACTCATCTTCCTAAATTCAAGACTGGCCTTGAATATTTACTGGATGTGTGACCCTGGGTAATTCACTTAATCCTGTTTGCCTCAGTTTTCTCATCTGTAAAATGAGCCTAAGAAGACAATGACAAACCATTCCAGTATCTTTGCCAAGAAAACACCAAATGAAGTCACAAAGAATAGGACATAACTGAAAAATGACTGAACAACAAAAAAATTGTGGTGAATATGGTGATGTTGGACTAACAAAATTTCCTCATCACTTTCTTAGTTATCTATTGTTTCAAAAAAGGTTTAAAAGGTTTAAAACCTTTCACCTCTAACATTCTGTTTTGGATCATAGCCATTTTTGATTGGCAGGCCAGGAGCTTTGAGAGAGCCAAAGAATTGGATAACAGTCATGGTTTTAAAAGATTTCAATAGGAGACCAATTCTTGTGTTTATATGTCATACAGGTAGGTCCTACCTCCTATACAGTCTTCAGAATTCTATACAAGAATAATTTTCATCTTTTTTAGTATTCATTACAAAATAAAGGGGAATTTCCATAGTGGCAAGGAACTGGAAATTAAGTAGATTTGCTATCAGTTGGGGAAATGGCTGAATGGATCATGGTATATCAATGTAATGGAATATTATTGTTCTATAAGAAATGACAAGCTGATTTCAGAAAGGCCTGGAGAGAATTGATGCCAAGGGAAGTGAATAGAATCAAAAGAATCTTTTATATAGTAACAACAAAATTATGTGATCAACTCTGATGGACTTGGCTCTTTTCTACAATGAAATGATTCAAGACAATTTCCATACACTTGTGGTATCATATCCAGAGAGAGAACTATGGAGACTGATTGTGGACCAAAGCAGAGTATTTTCACCTTTTTGTTGTTCTTTTGCTTGGGTTTTTTTTTCCCCCTCATGTTTTTTTGTTTTTTTTTTTTTCCTTTTGATCTGATTTTTTTTTTTTTGGCATAGCACGAAAAATATGGAAATATGTCTAGAAGAATCACACATGTTTAACCTATTTCAGATTGCTTGCTGTCTTAGGGAGGGGAAAAGGGGAAAAGAAAGAAAAAATCTGGAATACAAAGTTTTGCAAAGTTGAATGATGAAAACTATCTTTGCACATATTTGGGAAAATAAAAAGCTATTAATTTTTTTTTAAATAAAGAGGTATAACCATTTTCCTCTAGCTGCATATCTGTTAACAACTCTACCATTCTGTTTCTCTTAAGTAGTTACACATTTATTTTCTTCTCTTTCATACATACAAAGCACAATAAAATTCAAAAAAAAAATGAGTTTTGTTATACCTAAGTGGCAGATTAACATGCTTCAATTAATTGAAAATTCCAGAGGGTTTAGTTGCCTTTGGAGGCTGATCTTCTCTTTGCAA
Source organism: Sminthopsis crassicaudata (assembly GCF_048593235.1). Taxonomy (NCBI): domain Eukaryota; kingdom Metazoa; phylum Chordata; class Mammalia; order Dasyuromorphia; family Dasyuridae; genus Sminthopsis; species Sminthopsis crassicaudata. The sequence continues at coordinate 523,022,103 of NC_133618.1, forward strand.
AACTCTTTTTTCCGCTGATCCACAGAATCACAGAATTATAAAATGGGAGGGAATTTCAAGGGTCACCTAATCTTTGTTTCTACCTGAAACATGAAATACTTTGCACTATTTCTTTAAAATGGTCATCTAGTACTTAGAGATCTTTAGTAATGGGAAGCTCAATTCTTCCCAAAGGTGTCCAGTTTGGAGAATCTTTAATCTTTGGAAAGCTTCTTCTTACATTGGATTGGGTTTGTCTCCTTAAGTCTACTTTTGTGACCAAATAGCCATTGTGTCTTTCTTAAAGCTTCCTTCCCTTAATGTAGATTAAACATTCCCTATTTCTTTGATTTTTGGATGATGAGATGTCAAAGCCATTTAAAATCCTGGTTACCATGCATTAGCTTGTTTATATTCTGGTGCCCAAAACTGAACATATTATTCTAAAGATGACCTGAACCATTTCAAAATATTTTGATACTGTTGTTATTTAGTCATTTCAGTTGTGTCTGACTCTGTGATCTTATGGTGTTTTCTTAGCAAAGATTCTAAAGTTATTTGCCATTTTCTTCTCCAACTAATTTTATAAATAAGGAAACTGAGGCAAAAAGGTAAAGTGAGTTGCCTGGGTCACACAGCTAGTGTGTGAAGCTGGATTTGAATTCAGGGAGATGAGTCTTCCTTATTCCAGGCCCTGCACCCTATCTACTACTAACCTACTAATAGTATCCAGAATATGGGAGATGATACTACCAATATGCAGTGAAGGACAGCTCAGTGGATAGAGTGCTGGTCTTGGAGTCAGGAGGACTCATCTCCCGTTCAAATTCAGCTTCAGACACTAGCTGTATGACCCTGGCAACTCACTTTACCCTGTTTGCTTCAATTTCCTTATCTGTAAAGTGAGCTGCAGAAGGCAATTGCAAACCATTATAGGATCATTGCCAAGAAAACTCCAAAACCCCAAAACTGAACAAGAAAATGCTTTTAATAAAGCAGCTTTTAGTAGGATTAACTTTTTTTTTTTTCTACTGAAATTCCTAGGTCATTTTCCATTCAAACTATCATTTAGTTCTTTCACCCCACCCCACCCCACCTCCTCCATGGTACTTACAAAGTTGATTTCTTGAATGAAAGCGTGGAAACTTCTATCCCTATTAGATTTTAATTTTATTCTATCCAGTTCAATATTCCAGCCCAATGAGATATTCTTGGATATTGACCCTGTCTCTCAGTCTGATGAGCTTGACTTTATATATGTGCTTGCATTGACTTTCTTTGGTGGTCACTCAAAGGTTTTTCTGAATAGTGATTCCAGAGTCTACAGTAGTTAGACTAACTAAATGTTCAAATGAAAGAGGCAGGGAAAAACTGGTGATATTCAAAGTGACACCTGACAATGCCTTTCTGATTCCCTTTGGTAACATTTCAGTCATTCTGAGGGAGAAAATATGGCTTAAAATTCCACAGAAATCAAAACCCATTTTTTTTCAGTAAAGTACTACCATATTTTTAAAGTATTGTCATGTTTACCAAGCTTATACTATGTACAAACAATTGAAATGGACCACAGAAACAGAAAGAAAAAACTTAAAGAAAAGGAAAGAAAGAATTATCAAACTAGTGGCTTTGGAAGGAGATATGTGTGAAAGGAGTGATTAGTCCTCACTCTCATGCTGTTTGATAACCCAAAGCAAATACCTTCATTTCGGGTTGCCTCAGTTTCCACCTCTGTAAAAGGGATGTAATAATAGCACCTACCTTTCAGGGATTTGTAAGGATTAAGTGAAATAATATTTACAAAAAAGTGCTTAGTACAGTTCCTGGCACATAGTTCTAATTCTCTTCTTTCTTCCTATGGTAGAAATTTGGACATTTTTTGTTACAGTTTCAGAAATATGAAGATGGGATTCTGTAAAGAGCTAGAATTGAGCAGATGTACTTGACTAGATGCAAGGTAACCCAACACTTAGGGCTAATTATCAATTGGACAATTCTCTATTAACATATGCTTGGAGAATGACCCTCCCCAACTATTCTGTGCTGGCTTGATTGGTGTGTGTGGACAAAGAAGGAAAAGAGAGAGATGAGAGGGTGGAGTAGGACAGGCAGAATCATTCCTTGGAGATGGAGAGAGAGGAAGGAAGTGTGAAGATTCCTATATCTAATTTGGAGTCTAACTTTTGCTTATCCTGACTCCAGCTGATTCTAAGATATCCAGGGTCTCAACAGGATTATTCATATATATATATTTTATTTGTATGTTCTGGATTTACTCTCACAATCCCCATTGGCCCTAGGAAGCTGGGCCACTAAAGGACAATTAAATACACTCCCCCACACACACTCCAGATTCTAGTAGGAACCTGAATAGTTGGTATTTCAAGTACTATCACTCACTAACTCCTATCTAATATATCTCCTCCAATATTAGTTAACTAATTAACATTTTCCCAATATCTATGGGATCATGTATATCAATCAGCTTTTACAAATGGTATAAAAGAGTGAGCAAAGTACAATATCTTCTCTCCCCCACCCCCACCCCTGTTACCAAGAGCCATATTTTTTCATCTGCACATCCATGTGGTCCCTGGGGAAAGTGAACATAAATTGTAAATAGTTGCCCTGAAACATCTCCCCCATGTCATTTTCTTCCTTTAAGGAGTCCCCAGCAATTTCACTTCAGGGTGTAGGTTAGCCTCTATGTCAATTCATTCTCTTGCTCATCTAGGCTTGCTTTTTATACCATACACATGGCCAAGTAGGTGTACCCTCAGGGATGATTCCTTTCAGTTTTGGCTGCGGCAACCACTGGCAAATTTGCCATTAACCCCAATCATTGGAAATCTGATAGCTCAGCTGGCCTTTCTAAGCTCTTAAGATTGTGAATCTGTGCAGTTTGTCTCTAGATATTCATCTACTTAGTATCAGCAAAACAGTAAACACAAGAGACAAAAGAAATAGGGCTCCATGCATTCAAATCCACCTGGAGATGAGATAGATAGAGCAGAGTTACCATTACTGCCTCTTTCTCTTGCTTGGTGACCCACAGAATTTCTTCCTCTTCACTTAAAAGCTGCCAGAGTAGAGAGTAAGAGACTCTCTGGGTGAACTTTTTCTATCTACCCTCAGTTCAGGCTCAGGAGCCAATTATAAAATTATTCATCGCTATATAGGAAGCATCACTATGACAGGAAACACCCTTGGAGGAAGGACTTCTCTATTGTATGTGCCCAGAAGCAGGTTACATAAGACAACTTAGTCCAGGCTCAAGCATGTTAAACATGTTAATGGGATTGGACCTTCACTGACCAGTTTCCCATTATAATAACAACCAACATAATTATGTTAGCATGTTGAAAAATTCTAGTGAAGGTTGGAAAGAAGGAAGGATAAAAAGCAAGAATGGAAAAAGAAAGGAAGGAAGGATGGGAAGAAGAAGGAAGAATGGAGGAAGAAGGAAAGAAGGAAGGAAGAAGAAAAAAGAAAGGAAAGAAGGATGGAAGGATGAAAAAAGAAGGAAGGAAGGAAGAATGGGAAAAAGAAGGAAAGATAGAGGGAAGGAAGGAAAGAAGGAATGAAGGAAGGAAGGAAAAGAGGGAGGGAGAGAGGAAGGAGGGGAAAAGGGAAGGAGGGAGGGAAGAAAGAAAGGAGGAAGGGGGAAGAAGGAAAGAAGAGGAAAACAGTGTCAGTATGTTTCAGTCTGTATTCAGATATCATTAGTTCTCTCTCTGGAGGCAGATAGCATTTTTTACCCTGAGTCTTTTGGGACTGTATAACCTTTTATATCTAGATTTATTAAAGAACACACTTCCTGAAGCTAGCATGGTCCACTGCGTCTCCCCAGGCTCTAGCATACATGATCCTAATTTCTGTCATGATCTTCCTTTATCCTGGAGATAGAGATCTATGGCACCTGCCTCTATTTGTCTTATCTCTTTATCACTGGCTATGATCGGTGAGGGGACCTGAACTGAGCCTTTGCTTTCTGCTACTGTCTCATGCCCTACTATCTTTGGACAGTAGTTCCTTTATAAGATTCATTGCCAAATTTTAAATCTTTTAAATCATTTCCTTTCACCTATACCAGTGGGAGTTTTCTTGCCCAAAAAGATTTGAAAAGTATATATATATATATATATAGTTGTCCAGAAGTGTGATAAATTTGTAAATATGTGAGATAAAAAAAGTGGAAACTTGCCAAAGTTCCTATTGTTATTATGTTCCTATTGTTAAATAGAGAGAGGAAGATTGTTTGGGACACATGAGATGGGATGCTTTACTTTGATAGGGTCACCATGGAATCTAGGATCTAGTTCTTTAGTCCCAGTTTAAAACTTAACTTGTCCCCTTTTCCAGAGGATGATTAGACTCCCTTTGTTTGAGAAAGCTGACTTATGTCACTCAAATTTGCACAAGAACCCCATGGAAATATTGAATTGGGAATCTCCCTAGAAATAGGACCCTGAGCCAATCATAGTTTTGGCAGGCCTATTTGTATAAGAATAATGAGGGGAGAGTGAGTTCATAGAACCAAAAGTTTAAAGTTCTGAAAGGGACATTAAAGACCATCTAGAATAATACTGGCATTTTACAGATGGGAAGACTGATGCTAAATAGGTTAAGTTCACATAGATGGTAAACTAGGGGATAAATAATCGGTAGGAGTATCTCTGAGTGGCAGTTTCCTCATCTATAAAATAAGATGATTAGACCAGAGAATTTTTAAGGTTCTTTCCTATTCAATCCTAGATTAGGATGATAGAAATGGGATTAGAGAAGAAGGGACAATTAAAAGAAATATTTCCAAGAAAGAACCAACAGTGACTTACTCTAAGATTTCTGGCAAATGGCTTGGAAGAATAATGGTAAGACATCCTGGAAGAAACACAGAACTGTACTAACAAGGTCCACCAAATGTTCTTGTTATCTAACCAAAATGCAATCAAATTCCCTCAATAATACATTAAAATTCTTTTTTTTTCTTTTTTTTCCTTTTTTCTCTCCTCTTTCTTCCTTCTTTCCTGATGATCCCTTATTTCTCAGTTCTTATCCTCCTTTGCCGTCCTTTTTCTTTTAATTTATATTGAATATTTTTGCTTGTTTTCACATCTCCATTTCTATATATAACTTTCTCCCATCCTTTACCAAGTGAGGCATGTCTCATTGAGAGAGAGACTGGGCTCTTATATAAATGATTTCATTTGTATAAGAAATTCTCAAATGAACAAATTCCTTCTCTCAAGAGCTTTACAGTCTCAGGCATTAAGCCTTAGAGTTAGACATTAAGAGTTTCAGTGGCTTGCCTAGGTTTCACATAGTTAGTATATATTAAGTACTGGTTTTAAACCCAGATCTTCCTGGTTTTGTGACCAGCTTTCTAGACACTTTCACACACTGTCTCTTTAAACAAGGAAAACAAAACAAAATGAAAGGAAAGGAAAGGAAGGAAAAGAAAACAAAAGGAAAAGAAAAGACAGTTCATCAAATTAAACCAACTCATCAAGCACATTTGACAGTATATGCAATATTCCACACCCAATTACCCACTCCTGCAAAGAAAGGAGTGAGATGCATTTTCTCAACTCTTCTCTGGGATGAAATTTGATCATTATAATTACATGATCTTTGATTTCACTTTTTTTTTGTTCTTTTCTTGGGTCTTTCTGCATCATTTTACACTATTAACCCCGGATCCTTTTTCTTCTTTTAACCTCAATGGTTCTTTTTTTCTCCTAGTTTTCCTCCTATTCATCTAATCACTCCTTTTCAAATAAATCCACACCATATCCCTAACCAACAATATCCCACAGACTTGTGTATAAAGCATCATACTAGCAATAGAGATAAAAAGAAAAATAAATATAGTACCTGCTTTCAAGGACTTTATGGGGAAGTATACATGTAAATTGAATATGCAAATTGAAAAATATAGACATGATCATTTGAGAAAGACAAGAAATTAACAATTGTTCATATTTGCCATATTGTGAATTTTAATAATGATTTGGACACAGAGGAGGAAAAACCTTTATATAGCTATATATGCTCCCAATTCTACTATATGACAATAAACTATGTATGTCCATGATTTCACATGAATATATATAAAAATGTATAATAGAAAAAATTATATCCCCAAAAGAAGTGCTTTCATTGGTTCCTTATACTAAGGAATGGCCAAAATCTACACTGGAGAAAGAATTTATCCTCTAAATGCAACCAATATACCTTTCAATATTTGATGTCATCAGAGAATGAATAACTAGAGGAAAAAGTAAATGTCACATAACAAGAACAAAGGATAATCATTGTCATCCACTCAATGGATTGTCCCAGTGGTTCCCATTCTTTGTCAAAAAAATCTAGAGAAAAGCTCCCAACATATTGGGTGAAGTTCTATGGTAATTTGATAGGAAGACGTGAATAAGCATTGCCCAGAATAGAGCAGCATGGATGGTTTACAGACTACATTTATTGAAGAAAATACTTCTACCAATTCAATAGCATATCAAAGTATTAAAAATGCAGAATTTCTTAGAATTTTATCTTTTTTTGTATGGGTCATCATTAGCTTCTAAGAAGCAGAAGCAGATATGACAGAAAAAGCATCAGTTATAATTGTAATTACACTACATTTAGTTATATTAAGTTATATTAAGAATCACAACACTGATTCCTCCTACTTATGTCACTTCCCAGGTCCACTCTAACTCTAAGATTCAATGAATTTAAGCATTGTGAAAGCTGACCTGAATAACACAGCTGAAACCTGAAATCCTTGAAAACAGTCTCATAAATAACTCTCTTAGAACAAGTGACAATTCTTGTTAGGCAGGTTTTTGAGAATGCTGTGGAAATAAATTTTATTAGCTTTCCTCCTTCATTGGAATCTCTTAGGAGAATCATGAAGTTCTTCTCTTTTGACTCTGTTGTCTCTTCTAGATTTCACCCCTTCCCATGATGCCAATTGTCTATATTCAACTACAATCTCTGAGTTCCAGCTCCTATCTCTAGCTTCCCGTTAGTTATCTCCATGTGGATGTCCTATGGACACCTCAAAAACAATATGTCTAAGATGGACTTAATTTTGCCACCTCCACTCTCACCAAAGGCTGCTGCTCCTTCCAGTTTCTCCATTTCTATAAATGGTATCACCATCACCTTAGTACCCTGACTCAAATCAAAAATTTCTTGATCTTTCAGACTCCATACCCAATCAGTTGCCAAATGCTAATAATTCTATCCCTCTACAACATCTTTTCAAAATATATATTTATTTTCTATTTTATTTTCCCATTATGTGTAAAAATAATTCTTAACATTCATTTAAAAAATTTTGAGTTCCAAATTCTCTCCCTCTCTCCTCCTCCTTTCCAATGAGAAGAGAAGCAATTTGATATAAGTAATGCATGCCCGGCAGCATCTGTTGCATCTATCTTCTCTCTTATCTCTTATCTAAACTGTTGTAATATTCTACTGATGATTCTCCTGATCACCAACCCCTGTATACTTCAATTTATCCTTCACAGAAAAGTCAAAGTAATTTCCTTAAGTAGTGAGAAAATAAACTTCATTCTCTTCCTTGTAGATTTGGGGACAATTGGTATGGAATATTGTATTCAACCAACCATCAGATTCAGTTGATTTATTGTTGATTTTATAGAGTCATTTTTAAACTTCCTTTTTATTCTTTGTTATAAGAGAAAGCTTACTAGGTAGGGAAATGTGTGTGGAGGATGTAAAGACAATAAATTAATAATTTTTAAAATTTCAAATACATTAGTCTAATCATGCTGCTCACTTGCTCAAAACAACTGCTTATTGCCTTCAAGCAAGTAAAATAAAATTCCTTTTCCAGACATTTAAAGCTCCCAAACTTACCTTTCCAACCCTCCTCTTGACTTACTCTCCATTTTAGCCAGATTTGACTACTATCTGATTTGTACATTTATGACACCAAGCATTAGTGCACTCCATTCCATGCCTAGAATACATACTTTCCATCTCTGCCTGCTGAAATCTTTCTTTATCTTTAAGATAAAATGCAACACAATGTATAGCATCTTTATCTGGAATCAGGGAGCCTTATCTTCCTGAGTTCAAAACTGGCCTTACATCCTAGCTGTGTGACTCTAGGCAGGTAACTTCTCTCTGCTTCAGTTTCCTCATTTGTAAAATGAACTGGAAAAGGAAATGGCAAACCACTCCAGTATTTTTGCTAAGAAAACTCCAAATGGGGTCACAAAGAAAAGTGAATGAACAACAAAAATGTTTAGCATCTTTACTTAAAGTGCTATATAAATAAGTGCTTGCAATTATTATTAGAAATACATTAAAACTGAAGTAAAATCTCAGGCTGAATTGAAGACAGTACAGTTGGAAGATTTTGAACAGCCAAAAACCACATAACCAACTACAAAACAGGAAGTCTTGTAGACCAGACTTCAAGGATTTAAGATGCAAAAAAGATCTTTAATTTGCTCAGCCAAAATGACTGCTGTTCAGTCCCTAACTTTGTCTCCTCCAAATTCAGCATTACCAGGAAAAGGTGTGTCCAATTTCTTTGTTCCTATGCCACAGGATGTCATAATTTTCATCACAAAGCAAGCTTTTAAAGCAGAAATTGCCTAGAAGAATTTTTCCCTGGATGTGGTTAACTCTTACCTTACTGAAATAGCAAAATTTTGTAATATGAAGTACATATAAGAAATTGAAAGATGAACTAATGAAAGCTCATTTTTGTTGTTTGATATTTTTCATTTTTCAGGTGTAAAAGGAATTCCTTTAACCCATGCAGTTCAGTATCTATGCAGTGAATAGAATTAGAGTTAGTTGGGCATGAAGAAGTTAAGTGAATTATTCAGGATAATACAGCCAATATGTATCTGAGGGAGGATTTGAATCCATGCCTTCCTGATACTATGGCTGGTTATTGCTCTGCCCTGCCTATATAATACCCTGTTCTGCCCCTCTAGCATGAGGAAACTTTTTCTTCTCTAGAAAGTATTCTCTCAATTATTTCTGAACATAAGATTAAAAGGTTAATCGAGGTTTATTTTCTTTTTGTGTATTTTTTGTTGTTTCATTTTCTGCATCCTGCTCCCGGCCTTGAAGTATGGCTGCATGTAGTCCAGCATCATTAACTTGAATTACTGAAAGGGGAGTGAGGGAGCAAGAGGAAGAATCAATATCTTCATAGCCAATTATTGAATTTTCTTCAAAATCAATAGAATTTATAGTACAGATACATAGTTGATTCTTAAGATGACTGAAAATATTGAATTAGTCTTTTTTCTACAGAGGATTTAATTTTTTTCTATTATTCTGATTGTTGTCATTCAGTCATGTCTCACTCTTTGTGGCCCCATTAGGGGTTTTCTTGGTAAAGATACTGACATAGTTTGCCATTTTCTTCTCCAGATCATTTTATAGATGAGGAAACTGAGGTAAATAGAATCAGGTGATCACATAGCTACTAAGTGTCTGAGGCCACAGTTGAATTCAGATCTTCCTGATTCTGGCCTTATGCTTTATCCACTTTACTATCTAGCTATTCTAAATGTTATTTTGCAGGTTCCACCAGAATTTGAGCCTGGATTCAACTAATTATTATACCATAGAGAGGCCAGATCATTCCATAATTTCATAATTTGTACTCTGCTTCTTCTTTTTACTAAAACAGCACTAGTCAAAGAGATATAACTAGAAATGTTTTACCTGGGACAAAAGCAGTTGAGCTGGGGCTGGAGGCAAGAGCTGTAATCAGACTACAATCTAACCAAAGGGCAGTCATACTGGGAGAAGTGCTGCTCTTGTTCCCACCTCCATGGGAACTGTATGTAGAAGGTCAGGGCTCAGTGCAGGGGTGGTCATCACCAGTGAAAGGAAGTTTCCTCTCTGCATGTTGGTGTCCTAGAACAAGCCCTGTCTTGTTCAATACTAATTATACTTCTAACATCAATTTGCTCTTTAATATTACTAAAAGCTGACAGTTTTCAGTACCTAGTTAACAAGTTTATTATGGAAAAACACTGTTGCACTCTTATGCAGTCATATGTTACAGGACTGAAGGGGGAGAGGAGGAGCAATCCTGTTCAAAACAACTAATTTCCCTAATCTGTAAAAAGGAGGTAGAACTAAAATATCTCTAAGAACTTTTCCATCTCCAGACTTGTGATCTAACTTACTTATCAGATGCTGATAATGACAAAGAAAATTAACAATATGCTTTTTTTAAACAATAAATGTGGTCATGGGAACCATTTTTAGGAAATTTGATAGACCTTAAGCCCAAAGGGTAGAAGCTTATGTCATAGCCTCTGGCTAGAGAACTGACAGTATTTGCTTGCTTGGCTATGGATTCTGTGGCAAGCAAGTACTCAATTTACCCGTGTATCTATCGTTTTCAGTTTCTATTTTGAATGAACTCAATTCACCCCCTTGGAAACTGAAGGATACTACACTTGTGCTTTAAAACAAAGAAGAGCAATCGGGGCACATGATTTCAAAGTCCTTGATATTTGTCCTGTTTTGGAGAGGATTTCTCCCCAGGGATCACAGTTGGAATTACCCAGCTATATGCATTTGCTATATTCACTGAAAGGAAGTTCCCTCCCTGCATGTTGTTGCTCTTACTCTTTTTTTCCCCCTCCATTTAACGACATTTCATTTTTCCATTTACATGTAAATATAGTTTTGGAGGCAGCTAGATGGCACAGTGGATAGAGCATCAGTCCTGAAGTCAGGGGGACATGAGTTCAAATCCAACTTTAGACACTTAACACTTTTTCTAGCAGTGTAACCCTTAGGCAAGTTACTTAACCCCAACTACCTCACCCCCCCCCAAAAAAAAGTAAAGTTTTCAACATTCTTTTTTTTAAGATTTTGAGTTCCAAAATTTTTTTTATCCCTGCCTTACCTCCTCCCTCCCCAAGATGCAAGCAATCTGATATAGATTATACTAGTACAATCATTTAAAACATATTTCCATATTAGTCATGTGAAAGAAAAAACAGAAAAAAAGAGAAAAACCACAAGAAAGAAAAATAAAAAAGATGAAAAATAATATGCTTCAATCCTCATTCAGTTTCCATAGTTCTTTCTCTGGATGCAGATGGCATTTTCTATCACAAACCTATTGGAATTGTCTTGGATCACTGTATTATTGAAGAGCTAACTCTGTAAGAGTTGATCATGATATAATCTTGCTGTTTACAATGTTCTCCTGATCCTGCTCACTTCACTTAGCATCAGTTCATGTAAGTCTTTCCAGACTGAAATCAGCCTGCTCATCACTTCTTATAGAACAATAGCATTTCATTACATTCACATACCCATAACTTACTCAGCCATTCCCCAGTTGATGAGCATTTACTCAATTTCCAACTGAGCTGCTCCATACATTTTTGCACATGTGGGTTCTTTTCCCTATTTAATGATCTCTTTGGGATACAGACATGGTATTGTCACAGCTGAATCAAAGAGTATATATACAGTTTTATAGCCTTGTTGGGCATAGTTCCAAATTGCTCTACAGAATGGCTGGATCAGTTCACAATTCCACCAACAATGCATTAGTGTTATAGTTTTCCCACATACCCTCCAATACTTTTCATTATCTTTTCCTCTCATCTTAGCCAATCTGATAAATATAAGATCACAGTTGCTTTAATTTGCATTTATCTAATCAACAGTGATTTAGAGCATTTTTTTCATATGATTATAGTTGAGCATCTTTACTTTTTAAAAGCTAACAAGAAATCAGCCAGTGGTTTAGCAAGTAACACATCAACTCTTTTCCCTAATCTCAGATTTTAACTTTCTCTATTGAATATTTTACTCATACATCTAATGGATCTGTGATGTCATCAATTTGGAGGTTCTCTTCAATAACGAAGATAGCAATACATCCATACTTGCTCATTCCATGTCATTCTTCTCCACATCTTCCTCTAAGTTCATCACAAGTGCCCATTCAATATGTTGAAAATCTTTCTCTTTTTGTCCAATGGAGAAATTTTTAGAGTTCATCCAGAATAATTAGTACTCAGTTTTCTCATGTCATGTAATTCCTTGATGAAACCTTTTATTCCTGTTCTTCAAAGATCCTCAGTGGTTCATGTCATATCCTGTTCTCACTTACCTTGTACCTCCCCATTTTTAATTAAAGAAAATGAGTGATGCTCATTTATAATTCTACAAAAACTTAGAGGCCATATTTTTATCATACTCTGAGGTTCCCATAAAAGTAAAAGCAAATATTTTATAACATCAACTTCAGAAGAAGGTACTGATAGATATCCACTGATAGAGTCTTCATCCAGGAATTCCCTATACTGGGCTTCAGTGCCTATTTATTTTTACCTTATCCCCTAAAGTGAAACAAATATATTATTTTTGTCTCTTTAAGCAGTACTAAATGAGGGAGAAATTCTGGGGGGGTTTTCACTGTTGAAAGGTATGTTACCTTTTTACTTCACTGGAAAATTCTTTCCATTGAGAAATAGTACATTCAGAGAAAAGCCATACATATCTGTATAAAATGAAAAGTCATGTTGAAAAATGAAAGTCCTCCAGAATTTGTGAATTAAGTGGATGCTTTATTATTACACTATACCTTTCCTCCCCAGAGAAACTTTAGTGGGGAGCCTTCTTGAAGGTTGAGATCAAAGAGTAGAGCTTATTTAAGAATATGTATAAGGAAAGGACTAGAAGAGAATGGAAGGAGGTGCCTTTTCCCACCATGGACAGGGGAAGAATTCATGACCAAATAAAGGATAAAGAGAATCACAAGAAATAAGGTAGATACTTTTGATTGCATAAAATTGAAAATTTTGCACAAAATTAGTGCAGTTGAACTTAGAGTAAAGTAGTTAACAGAGTATTGTTATGCAAAGAACAGGAGGAAGTTCAGAAAGAGACACAGATTAGCAAGGCAATATTACCACATTCTATTAATCATTTATTTAAAAAAAACAGATAATATAATAAAACTCTCGATTCATATATAATTTCCTTTTTCTGGCCATATATACTATATAGCCTGAATATGAAAATGTTCATGCGGGTTGGTGATTTTTCTAGTTCATGATAATTTTTTAAAGATACGTAAGAGTGAGGAAGTTTGCAAAAACTCAAGAGCTACTTTGTACTTCATTGAGATCAGAGTTGTACTTTCTGCCTTACTGGCAAAGACAGAACTAGACCCCCAGCACGCTAAACTTCTGTGTCTAGTGACAAGAAATGTCTTTTTAAATAAGACCTGAGATTTCATTGAGATAGAGAACTCCCAGTGAGAAAAGTTCCTCTAACAATGAAGATTGGCATCTGTCCTGCAATTTATAGTTTATTTATTGAGTTGCCTGGCACACTAAAAAGGAAGGGTCTTGCCCAGAGCCAGCCAGTCAGCTTGTGTCAGAGATAAGATTTTAACAGAGCTTTCTAACTGCAAGGCTCTCTATCCACACTACCACACTGTCTAGCTAACTAATAACAAGAATACCTAAAAACAGAAAGCTACCTGAGGGCACACTTCCTTGTCCCACTTGGCCTCCCAACAACTACCAGCAGCAACAGCTGCACCCAGGAGACCTTCTCACTGCTCCATGCAGGTCCTGTTCTCTTAGCCCCTCCTCCTCTTTTATCCCACTCTGTAGGGGTATATGGCAATCTACCCACATAAACCAATGTTGCAGAGTTTTTGTGTCCCTCTGATAATGCTCATTCTATGCTAAAGTCTTTTACCCCTTCCAGTGAAATAATTCCTCTTGCTCAGACTCATTTTGCTTTCCTTGTCCTGAGTGTCCCAGTTGCCTGTTGATAGTTCTGTTCACCTGGCACACTATCTGAAGCAAAATTTTTAAGGTGGAAAGGAAGGGCATATGTGAGGATGGAGTGGGCCCAGGGAGTGAGTAGTGTGTTAGGAAAAGATAATGTAGGGCTTTGAAAACAAGTTTAAGGAGTTTAGAATTTACGATGATAGTGATGTATAAACTGTTGTAGATTTTGGAAAAGGGGAGGGAAATGATAGGAGTTAATAATAAGATCATAGATTTAGAATTTAAGAGAAATCTTTTTTTTTTTTTTTTTGAAATCTTAAAGTACCTATAGGACAGCTCCTCATTTTTTTTTTTCAGATGAGTTTGTTATTGTTGATGTTGTTGATCCTTTTTTTTTTTTTTTTTTTCCTGAGGCAATTAGGGTTAATTGACTTGCCCAGGGTCACACAGCTGGGAAATGTTAAGTGTCTGAGGTCAAATTTGAACTCAGTCCTCCTGACTTCATTGCTGGTGCTCTACCCACTGCACCACCTACCTGCCCTCTGATCCTTCATTCTTGAGGAGGATTGATGACATTAGGAGGATGCTTTGCAAGTGTATTGGATTTAAGTGAAGCAGAGCTTTGCAAAGTCATCATCCTCACATTTTCCACCAAATGAGTTTCCAGAGACTCAGAAAAGTTAAATGTCTTGTGTAAGGTTGTACAAATAGTAACTGAAAGTGCCAAGTATCAAACCTGACTTCAAATTTCATTGGCACTTTCCTTGGCAATTTGCTACCTACTGTGTATTCAGATTGTTTTGGTTTTTGTTGTTTTCTAGAAAAATGAATATGAAAGCAGTGAGCAATGTGAGTTAGAAGGAGAAAAAAAGCAAAGGGGAATCTTATAATGTCACGGGATTCAGACATCTTGAGAAGCTCTGGGTGACATAGGAAAAAGCTACACCAGGGTCAAAATGTGAGTTTTATGCTTGTGTAATTGTCCTAACTTGGGCTTCTGCCTTGAGGTGAAGAACAAGTGACTGAAGACCCTGAGAGAATTTCATCAAAGAGTGCAGGAGCAGAACTGGAGGAAAGTCTCTTCCACTATAAAAATCTTCCAAAACCTACTCTAGTTCTGCTCTTGCATGAACTTCTCTGCAGTCTGGAAAGAAACAGAAACAACTCCTGGGGTCTTTAGTCACTTAATCCCCTCCCCAGAACTTACATAATTTGTGGATAATATCTCTGCAGCATAGGCTCTACATAAGACTACATGAAATGGGTGATATATTGAAATCAACTAAACAGTTACCTTACAGAACATCTGACATATGCCTAACACTAAGGGTCCTAGAGAATACAAAAGTTAATAAGTCAGTCCCTGGGGCAGTCAGCTAGTATAGTGGATCCAGGATCAGGCACAGAGTCTAGAAGACTTTTTGAGTTTAAATCTAGTATCAGACACTTCCTGGCTTTGTGATCCTGGGCAAAACACTTACCCCTAATTGCCTCAGTTTCCTCATCTATAAAATAAACTGAAGAAGAAAATGACAGACCATTCCAGTATCCCAGCCAAGAAATCACCAAATTAGAGTCATGAAGAGTTGGAAACAACTGAAAAATTACTGAATAAAAAGTCCTTGATCTTGAATATGGCAGGTTATTTCCCTTATCTTAGCCTCAGTTTCCTCATCAATAAAATGGAAGTTTAAACTACATGATCTAAAAATCCTGAGAGCGGTATTTTTTCTGGCCTCTTGAAGAAGAAGGAACAGAACTGGAGGGAGAAGTTTTCCACTATTAAAAATTTTGCTGAAGAAAATGCCCCACTTTCAGATCCCTAGATCCTATATTCCTTCTATATTGGATTGAGGAAGACCTAGGTTGGAGTCCTGCCCCAAATATTGTATAACCCCGGGAAAGTAGACCCTCAGTATTTTTGAATACAAATTGAGGAGATTGGATTGAAAGATCTCTGATCCTTTCCAGATTTAATAAAACTATGATTCTATGACTACCTACAACAGAGGAAGAAGTAGAACTTAGCTGAAAAAAATCACTGTATTTTGTGTGAGAAGATCTGAGTTTGAATCCTGTCTCTAGAGCTCCCAATGACTTAACAATTCACTTTTCTCATTTGGCTAATAATACATTATTCATCCCATAGGTTGATATGTTCAGAAAGCAATGTTAATTATTATGGTAAAATAGAATTTAATAGAATTTGGAGGATTAAGAATGATCTGACCAACACTCTCATTTTGCTGATGAAGAAACTGAGGCTCAGAAGCATTAAATGATCTACCCCATAGTTGCATACAGGTAGTAAATAGGAGGAATTTGAACCCAGATTTTCCAAATAATAATTTGAATCCAGATCTTCCAAATAATAATAACTAACATTTATAGAATAGTTTCAATATAATATTTGCATAATATAAATAATATTTATATTAAACAAAGTATTTGATTTGATTCTCACAACCCTGGAAAGTAGGTGCTATTTAATATTCCCATTTTATGGGTTAGAAAACTGAGCCTGACTTGCTTGGGTGACATAGGGAGAATTTGAACTCAAATTTTCCTGATTTTAAATCCAACAATCCATATCCATACTGACTTTTTATTTGAGTACCTTTTCTTATAGTATGCTGCTATGGTATTACCACAACACAGTTTGATATAAAATTAGTGGACCCTAACCTAATGTTTGCATCAATCAGAGAGGATGGGAGAAAAATAATCCACTGTTGGTTTTTTTTTTAATTAATCAGAGAACAAGTGTTTTCAAAATGGACTATTTTCATCATTAACTGACAATTCTAGGGAATGGAATGTTCAGGTTACCTGAAATGACTACTTAACTAATGATAAGTAAAAAAAAAAAAAAAAAAAAAAAACCTAAGGACAATGATTCTGTAATCTTATCCATCCTTTCAAAAATGAAAAGACCTGAAGGAATTTTAGTGCCTCTACTATGATAGATTGTTCCCTAGGGCTTTTTAGGGTTTCCTTGGAGCTGTGAATTAGTTTAACCATATTACAAGGTAATTTGGAATTAGGCTAAGAAAGTGAATAAAATAGCCAATTTTTAAAATTAAAGCTTTTTTATTTTTTAAAACATATGCATGGACAATTCTTCAACATTAGCCTTTGCAAATTCCTGTGTTCCAATTTTCCCTTCCTGCCCCCATGTCCTCTACTTGATGGCAAGTAGTCTAATATATGTTAAACTTGGTAGAAATATATGTTAAATCTAATATATGTACATATGTTTATACAATTATCATACTGCAGAAGAAACAAAAGAGAAGCATAATAAAATGTAAGCAAACAACGACAAAAAGAGTGAAAATGAATAGCAATTATTCTTAATTTGGAGACCTAAAGAGGTCAATGATAAAAAGAAATGCTTCATTTACAAGAAGACATTTATAGAAGTAGCATTTTTTAATAGAAAAACTAGAAACAAAGAAAATGTCCTATAATTGGAGAATGGTTTTCCAATATTACTGCACTCTAAAAAAAATAATGAACAGGGAAGCAAAAAAGACTTAAAGACTTAAATGAACAGATGTAAAAAATAACATAGACAAGAACAATAGTAACAAAAATTGGGGGGGAAGTACATACATAAACAGAACTGTCAAAATTGAATATTGTGAAATTCTAAGAAGAAATGTGAGAATGCATTTTCCTTCTTTGAAGAAGACAAGAGATGGAAAATATAGAACATAATATCAGTCTTTGTTGACATGGTGATTAGTTTGTCAAACTATTTCTCCTCTCTCCCCATCTTTATTCTTTGTTATTAAGAAAGATTCTCTGAGAATGAAAGAGATGGTAGAATATATCTGGAAATGAAAATTATGTAAAAACTAACAAAAATCAGCATTTTACCAGCCATAATATTCTATCCAGTAACCAGATTAGGGAATCCATTTCAGTTTACTTTGAGAGAAATGAAATTAAAAATAGGAAATAGACACTAGTGATTTTAAGCAGAAGTGAAAAGTTAAATGTGTCTGCTAAACTTTACATAGATTAAAAACGTTGCCTTTGAAATCCATGAAAAGTAATTAGTTCATTTTTCCTAAATGAAATCCAAGTAAAAATGTAACCAACATTGTTATAAGTAATTGGCCATCATTAGAAAGTACTTCTCAAAAATAATTGTGTTGATAAGAAACTATGAGGAGCTTAATGCATATCTTCTGATTTAATGCAAATATGAAATTTCTCAGTATCTCCCAGCTACCATTTGAATCCTAGTCCAGAGATAGAGTAATTTCCAAAGGTTGAAAGCAGAAATGTTAAACACTTTTGAAGTTCTTATGAAATAACTTATGACTTAGTGAAATTCAATAATTTAATTTGTTAATAAGCCCTCCATTAACAAATCATCATGATAGACTCCTTGAAAATTCTGGGATACCTAAGTAAGAGAGAGAATTGAGGGAGAAAAATAAAGATATAATTTTAATGAAGGTAGAATTGGATTAGTGGACAAAGGTTTCTGAGATGCATTCTGATCTTACACAAAAGTTAGTTAACCTAACTTGCATTCATCATCCATCTCCACCCTCTTACAATACATTTCACTGGTTTTGCCCTGGAATTAGCCAGCAGGTAGATTCCATTTCCCTTTGTTATTATCCTCAATAACTATAATTAATATATGAAGAATCTTTTTTAAAATAGTATTTTCACTAGCTACATGTCAAGAAAATTTTTAGCATTCATTTTTACAAGATTTTGAGTTCCAAATTTTTCTCCTTTCCTTCTCCTCCCCTCTTCCAAAAATGGTAGACAGTTTGACAGTTTATACATGTGTTATTATGTAAAACATATTGTCATATTAGTCACAGTTTGTAAAAGAAGAAACAGATCAAAAGGAAAAAAAACATCAGAAAGAATAAAGCAAGTGAACAAATAGGTTTATTATAGCTTTTTATTGACAAAACATATGCATAGATAATTTTTCAACATTGACTCTTGCAAAAATTTCTGTTCCAACTTTTCCCCTCCTTCCCTCCACCCCCTCCCCTAGACGGTAGGTAGTCCCATACATATTAAATATGTTAAAGTATATGTTAAATACAATATATGTATACATATTTATACAGTTATCTTGATACACAAGAAAAATCAGATTTAGAAAGAAAGTAAAAATAACCTGGGAAGAAAAAGAAAATTCAAGTAAACAACAACAGAAAGAGTATAAATGCTATGTTGTGGTCCACAGTCGTTTCCTAGTGTTCTTTTGCTGGATGTAGCTGGTTCTGTTCATTACTGATCAATTGGAACTGATTTGGATCCTCTTATTATTGAAGATAGCCACTTCCATCAGAATTGATTATCATATAGTCTTGTTGTTGCTGTGTATAATGATCTCCTGGTTCTGCTCAATTCACTTAGCATCAGTTCATGTAAGTCTCTCCAAACCTCTCTTTATTCATCCTGCTGGTCATTTCTTACAGAACAATAATATTCCATAACATTCACATACCACAATTTACTTGGCCATTCTCCAATTGATGGGCATCCATTCAATTTCCAGTTTCTGGCCACTACAAAAAGGGCTGCCACAAACATTCTTGCATATACAGGTCCCTTTCCCTTCTTTAAGATCTCTTTGGGATACAGGCCCAGTAGTAACACCGCTAGATCAAGGGTATGCACAGTTTGATAACTTTTTGGGCATAATTCCAGATTGCTCTCCAGAATGGCTGGATTCTTTCACAACTCCACCAACAATGCATCAGTGTCCCAGTTTTCCCACATCCCCTCCAACATTCTTCATTATCTTTTCCTGTCATTTTAGCTAATCTGAGAGGTATATAGTGTATCTCAAAGTTGTCTTAATTTGCATTTCTCTGATCAATAATTGTAAGGGCCCTTTAAATGGGCAGACACAGTGCATCGGGATTGAGGCCCAGAAGTAATTTCTGTGGATATTAGGACTGCCCTTGGGCGGGATCCTGGCCATATTGAAATAGTTTTGTAATGGGTGACTCTCTCGCTGATTGGCTGTGTGTGTGACCTCACAGGCCCTATATAAGCCCACTGCAGGCAGCAACCGCCCTCTTTAACCTCGTGCTGTTCACCCTGGCTCCTAGCCTGGGTGGCCAAGCCAAGATGGGTAGCCGAAAGAGGTAAGGGTTTTGGTAGTGAACACATGGGTCTTCTGACCAGGTGTTCACTAGGGAACCAACAAGTCAGGGCATCAGTTAAGGCATTATGTGAGTAGGTATAATAAAGGCTTTTAAGATTACACGTGGTTGTTCTTGAGTGCGCTACCGGTTACTAAGCTATAGATTCAAGAGATTGTGGCCAGAGACCTTAGAAGGCCTCAGAGGAGGCGAGCCGGGTAGAGCTCACACTGCAAAGGACAGTGGTCAAAGGTACTCTGGTGGGTCTAGGACAGACTAGTAATTGTAACTGCCAGGAGAGCACGTTACAAATGGCGCTCAACGTGGACGCATCAGGAATTATCAGGTTTTGAAAATATTTAATATTCAGAATTAAGATTCTGAAAGATCCGGTAGAAACGCCACTTAAGAGGGAAGACAGAGAAGCAATATGGACCCAGGTAAATCTGGGATCAGACTCAAGGACACAGCTGAACATAATGCTTATTATATAAAGAGGTTAAAGAGCCAGATGGAAGATCTTTTAACAAAGATCACCACTGAAGAACAGCAGGAAGCTTGTAATCAAGCTCCACAAAGGCTATCCCCACACCCAGTAAATAGAGCTAGGAGAGGGAGCAACCTAGAGCTAATGCGATTGTATGACAGTAGAGAGTATAAAATGCCACAGCAAGAGTTGCTGGAATTGCAGGTTAAACTACAGATGGAGATAGAGAAAGAAGAAAAAGCTAGGTTACTACAGATAGAACAGGAAGAGTTCAAACCAGTGGCTGAAACTAAGGAAGGAAATAAACGAACCACATGGACTTCAGTTGTAGAAATTCTTCTTAGCGTTTTGTTGGTTTACCTCCTGCATTGTTGTTTTAAGGAATTTATTGATTACTCTTTCATTGAGAAGAAGTTTAGTTCTTTTTATGTGCAAAGCTCAGGTTTGATTTTAAATCAGCCTTTGGGGAATTTTCCAATTCTTCTTCCCTCTGCCTCACCTTCTTGGGCCAAGGGAGAAGGGGGAGGAGGAAAAGGAAGGGCGATAATACTATCAGCACTGCCCATTAATCCATTCAAAACTCCGGTGTCTTCATTTCAAAGGACAGGAGTAGGCTTTATGCCCCAAGGCAAAAAGGAATTGTGGGGTATTGAGTATAATCAGAAAAGTTTTAAAAATACAGTTCAGTTAATTTCTAAGAAACCTTACAGGGATAAGACCTTGCAGTTAGAGAGAGTGGAGTTTTATACTTTTAAAACTGCTAGGATCGTCTTTGGAGAGTTGGAACTCCTCTTTTCTTACCTCGTGGATTTTCCACTTCCACAGGTGAGCTTGATTTCCCAACCCCCTACGGGTACTTATAAAACAGTGTTTATGTCTAGAATGGGTTGGAAAATTGTTGTTTTAATCACTAGAATAAATAGACAGTGTGTGATCTTTGACCCAGGAGGAAAAGTAATATCAGATTTATTGATTCACACTCCTGGAGTACAATTCGGTATCAGAAATTCAAACTTTGATTTTTAGGCAAAAGAATTCAGGGATATAGCCGAGTGTTCTAGTAAAGTCATTACTGCACAGACTATCCCCAAGATCTTCTCTTCTAAACAAGAGAAGGGAATTTTGGGATATGTGATTGCTTACAATTTTTAAATTTTGATTTTACATTTTTAAACACTTTTGATTTTACATCTTCAAAGTATTTTGATTTTACATTTTAAAGTTATTTTGGTTTTATATTTTTAATCTATTTTGGTTTTACACTTTTAAATTATTTTGGTTTTACATTTTTAAATTCTTTGCATTTTACCTTAGCAATGCACTTCGGGCATACACAGAAAGTGCAGCTAAGTGACAGACTGACTTTTGTCTGACTTTTGATCTTTTTGACAACAACTTTGTTTCCACTGTGATGTGGAAAGGCCTGGATGGCATTTGGAAAGGCCCAAGTTGGGCCCCGGGGACATTCCTTCCTAGGTGCAGATCCAGCAGCAGAGTTCATCCCCACCAGAGACATTTGTAACCTGGGGATCCAAGAGAAGCACCAGACAACAGCCCAGAGAGACCAGCCAGATGCTTGTGTAATAACTCCCATGCTGATGGGTTTGTGCATACTTGTCTCTAATAAGGCCCTTCAATCCAGAAACCCGCTAGCAAATCCCCACTTCTCTTTGGTGCTTCTCATCTCCCTTCCTGAGATGTCAGGGAGGGCGTGATTATCTCCTTTTTAGTGCTTTCATCTCCCCTCCTGAGAAGTCAGGGGGGGCGTGATCACGTCCTTTTTGGGATTCTCATCTCCCTGAAAGGTCAGGGATGGCGCGACCTCCTGTGGTCTAAAACAAAAGAAAGCGGGAGATGTAAAGGGCTAGAACTGAGCAATGCACTTGGATGATGAAGCACGTGAGACTAATTGCCAATTGGACGGTTCCCTATTAACTTGTTTAAGGTTGACCCTCCCCAGCTGTTCTGTGCTGACTTGATTGGTGAGACAAAGAGAGGGAAGTGACTTGTGTGGGAGGAGCAAGAGAAACTTGGGTGGTGGAACTCACGCTCACTTGCACTCGTGACCGGGCGTTGGAGGCGAAGGTAAAGATCTAGAATAAAGACGTTTAGTGATCCTGACTCTTGCTGATTTCTGGAAAGATAGAGTTCCAGCAAATAATGATTTGGAACACCTTTTCATATGGATAGAAATAGTTTCAATTTCATCATCTGAAAATTGTCTGTTCATATCCTTTGACCATTTATCAATTGAAGAATGGCTTGATTTCTTATAAATTTGAGTCAATTCTCTATATATTTTGGAAATGAGGCCTTTATTGGAACCTTTAAGCAATTTATTGCTTCCTTTCTAATCTTGTCTGAATTAGTTTTGTTTGTATAAAATCTTTTTAACTTGATATAATCAAAATTTTCTATTTTGTGATCAATAATGATCTCTAATTCTTCTTTGGTCACAAATTACTTCCACAGGTCTGAGATGTCAACTATCCTATGTTCTTTTAATTTATTTATAATCTCATTCTTTAGGCCTAGATCATGAATCCATTTTGACCTTATCTTGATGTATGGTGTTAAGTATGGGTCAATGCCTAGTTTTTGCCATACTAATTTCCAATTTTCCCAGCATTCTTTGTCAAATAGTGAGGTCTGATCCCAAAAGTTGAGGTCTTTGGGTTTTTCAAACACTAGATTGCTTTAGTTATTGACTATTTAAAAAAATATGCTTCAATTTGTATTCAGATTCCAGAAGTTCTTTATCTGAAAATGGAGAGAATTGTCCTTCATGAGTCATGTGTACTTGTCTTGATTCATTGTGCTGCTTGGAAGAGCTGCATCATTTATAGTTGATCATCACACTATGTTGCTGAGACTGTACAATGTTTTCCTGGTTCTGCTCATTTCACTTTGCATCAGTTCATATAAGTCTTTCCAGGTTTTTTCTGAAATCCTGCCTGCTCATCATTTCTATAGCACAATAATATTTCATTACATTCATATACCACAGCTTGTTCAGCCATTCCCCAATGAGGGGCATCCTCTTAATTTCTCATATTTTGCTACAACAATAAGCATTGCTATAAATATTTTTACACATGTAAGTTCTTTTCCCTTTTTAAATTATCTTTTTGAGAAACTTTGTAGTGGAATTGCTGAATCAAAGGTCACCCTGAAGAATCTTTAAAGTGACATCTTTTTGACTTTTCTGTGGTGGTTTTAGGCAGGTAACTTTTTGTTGTTGTTTTGAGTCATTTCTGTCATGTTCAACGTCCCATGACCCCACGTAAGGTTTTCTTAGCTAAGACACTGGAGTGATTTGCCATTTCCTTTACTAGCTCATTTTATAAATGAGAAATTGAGGTAAACAAGACTAAGTGACTTGCTCAGAGTCACACAGCTTATTAAGTCTAAAGCAAAATTTTAACTCATTTCCTATTGACTTCAGGCCTGGCATTCTAACCACTGAGCCACCTAGCTGCCCCAAAGTAGCATTTTTGAGGAGTTTACATCTAAGCTACACTAGTTGGGTTTAGCTTCTTCTTAGCTTCTCCCTTGCATTTGTATGTTCATTTTCTCATGCTGTCTTGAGGAATCTAAATTACATAAGTAATCAAGAAAATTCAGGAGAGGGGGAAAGAGA
The DNA here is from genome assembly GCF_048593235.1 of Sminthopsis crassicaudata. Lineage (NCBI taxonomy): Eukaryota > Metazoa > Chordata > Mammalia > Dasyuromorphia > Dasyuridae > Sminthopsis > Sminthopsis crassicaudata. The sequence continues at coordinate 523,046,127 of NC_133618.1, forward strand.
CAGACAGACAGACAGAGAATCTTTAAGAAGATGCAATTGAGCTAATCAGCAAAGATTTCTTGGCACAGGTAAATTCTCATCCCACATAAAAGGCACAATAGTCATGGATTAGCAGAAAGGAAGGCAGTTCATTTCAAGTAGTTTGAATAGCATAAACTAATACACATAGGATTATGGATTGAGAGCTAGGAAGGACCTTAGGCATCATCTACTTAAACCCATTCATTCTATAGATAAGAAAACTAACCCCCAAACAGATTAAGTAACTTGGTCAAGGTCACACAAGTGGCAAATTCAATGTTTAAAACCAGGTTCTCGGATTCCATTTTCATTGTTCTTTCCACAGCACCATCACTCTTTAAGCCTCAGCACTGGGGATAGAATAATATTCTTGTCAGATTCAATTCAACTAAATTATGTACGATCCTTGTCTAAGCAGGTCACAAATAGAATTCCTTTCTTCCCGTGTATGAGCATCCAAGCCTGTTGATGAACCCTACAAGTATAAAATCCTATTCTTTCTTGGAATAGTATAATCCTTCACTCATAGTTACATTGAGTAATGTCAATTTAAGTGTTAACCCTTTCTGATCCAACATGCACCACTGAAAGCTGACTTAACCATTTACAAGCCACTCTGTTAACAGAATTATAGTGTCTTTGGAGATTGTAACTGGACTTTATGACTATGGAATCAGTGATTCCAGCACTAGCTGATTATATAATATGCAATAAAATATTTTTCATCTCCAAAGTCAGTTTCCTCATTTGTAAAATGGAGGGACTGAATCACATAATCTCTAAGCTCTCTTCCAACTATAATAAACCATGTTTCTTTGTCAACGACAAGTCCAGATTTAATAAAACTTCAGGCAACATTCTTTATTCCAAGAGAGTGCAGTAGAAATTTAAAAGCAAAAGTTGATTGTTTCTTCAGCTCCATAACAAATCTTTCCTGCCTGCTATTTTAAGGATTTTTAAAAGTTCACACATTTTGCCCAGTGTTTAGCTTTGCAAATTCCACTGACATTGCCAAATATTTTCTCTAATATCTTTCTGCTTGTTAGTCTCTTTAAAATAAAAAGAGAACCTGTAATCTTTTTTCCAGTCCTGAGTTCATTCTTCTTTGTTTTGTGATTAATTTTGCTCTTTTTATACTTTTAGGTTCGGGTGATGTTGGATTTATGTAATAGCACCAAAGGGATCTGCTTAACAGGTATGTTTGCAGATTCAGTACACTGTTCTGTCTTACATGTTAAAGATGCATCCTAGTAGAATTATTACTAGGGAAAAAAAAAGAAAGAATCATTCTGAAAAATGACGCTTTGATTTACTTTCAGAGATATTGTCTAATTGGGGGGGATTCTAATATGGATAGTCACTATAAAATATCACAACATTTGCAGTCTTGATATTGAAATGTATACTTCAAGGGAATTTAGTTATACTAAGAGATCACTAAGTTTGATAATAAATGAAAAACTTGCAATAATTTGACCAAAGCCAGGAATAAGAATGCTTTTTAAGCTTATTAAAGTGAACATCATTTGTGTACACACAGTGTACAAAACAACAGTAAAAGTATAAGGTTGATATTACAAGATTAAAACAGGTCAATTAAAAAGTACCCTAAAACGCAATTATTAATAGCCTTCTGTGTGGTCAGGCCTGTGCTAGGACTAAGGTATCCCCTCTTATAATTGGAACGACTTAAACTCTAGATTAGTTCTCCATCATTTTTGCACAAATTAAGTTTAAATAAACATGAAGAAAAGAGTCAGATAGGAAGAAAGATCATAAAGAGGCAACACGAGCTTGGGAGAAGGGAGAACAGAAGGAGATGGAAGAGTCATAGGGGTTATAGCTGATGGCATTACATTCTTATGGACTTTTTTCTATTCCTTTGTCCTCTCTACTATTCCTTTTCCTGATCCCTCTGCTCCTTAAATACAGAATTCTCCCTTTATAACCTCATTCATTCTCATAGCTTAAGTATTACCTCTATAAAGATGAATACCAGTAGTCAAGAGAGTGCTGGAATTGGGGTGAGGGAGACCTGATTTAGGTCCTGTTTCAGGATTCAGTTTCTGCACCTTTAAAATGGATATAATGATACCTTTACCCATTACACAAGAAAACATTAGGAACCTTAAAGTACTATAAAACTGTAAGATACGGTTATATAATGATTAGATAATATCTAATATGATTGAATAATGTGGTTATCTATTCGGTTATAAAATCCTCCTGCTTCTACCCCACAAATATCTCTTGTATCTATTCCGTCTATCCCATTTCCACTGATACCATGTAGGACAAACCCTCTTTTACTCTGTTTCATCTGAACCATTGTAAGGGCCTCCTACCCGGACTCTCTCACTCCCATCTCTCTCAGCTCCAATCCTTTGATTATCCATTGCCAGGTTAGTTGTTCTAAAGTTAATTTCTCTTATTCCATAATTGCCAGTGAATACAAAATAAAGCCTAAACTTCCTAGTCTGACATTCAAGGCCTTCAGTACCCTGGCTCCAAAGCCATCCTCCCTTATCTCCTAAAGCACCCTTTCACAAACCCGATGTTCCATCCCTGAAGAAGCCACACAGCACAGTGGATAGAATGCTGGGTCTGGAGTCAGGAAAACCTGAGTTCAAATCCAGACACTTGCTAGCTGTATGACTATGGATAAGGCATTTAACTCTGTTTACCTCAGTTTTCTCATCTGTAAAATGAGCTGGAGAAGGAAATAGTAAATCACTGCAATATCTTTGCCAAGAAATACAACAAAAGGGTCAGAAAGAGTCACACGTAACTAAAAAAGAAAATTACTAAGCAACGATAAATGCTCCATTCAAACTCAAACTTTTTGTTCTTCCAAACTCAGTCTGTACTTTTCTGCCTCTAGGGCCTTTGCCACTATATGGAATAACTATCCCTTCCCCTCCCTCTATCCTTACCTCTTTCTAACTCCCCACAACAGTCAGATTCTACTCATCCTTCAAGGTTCAATTCAAACCCTACATTCTTTTCTACGTGGGCCTAACTAACTGTGATTTCTACAGCAAAAGTAGCTTATTCTTCCTCTGAACTCCCAGGACACTGTATATACTTCTCTTAGCATTAATCATATTCTCCTTGCACAATATTTGTTTTGTACATTATCTCATTTTTTCTTCTTCTTCCCCTCAGCTTGACTATGTTTCTTTTTTAAATAGCATTTTATTTTTCCAAATACATACAGAGATAAATTTTTAACATCCACCTTTGCAAAACATTATGCTCCAAATTTTTTCCCCTCCCTCTTCTGGTCCCCTCACTCCAAGACAACAAGCAACCTGATGTAAATTAAACATGTGCAATCCTTCTAAACATATGTCCATCATGCTGCACACACAAAAAAGGTCAGATCAAAAGAAAAAAAAACTCAAGAAAGGAAAAAAAAACAAACAAATAACAACAACAACAATAAAGATAAAAATACTATGATTTGATCCACATTCAGTCTCCATAATACTCTCTCTGGATATGGATGGCATTTTCCATCCCAAGACTATTGAAATTGCCTTGGATCACTGCATTGCTAAGAAGAGCCAGGCCCATCAGAGCTGATCATCACATAATCTTCTTGTTACTGTGTACAAGGTTCTCTTGGTTCTGCTCACTTCACTTAGCATCATAAACTGTGAATTTCTTAAGGACAGAGACTCTATGTTAACATTTTTATAATTCCATTTAGAGTCTAGAACAAGAGTACTTCACCCAGCATCCATGAACCAACCCCACCCCTTAGGGCCTATGGATGGATTTTAGGGGGTCTGATTATTTGGATGGGAAAAAATACTTCTTTACTTTCACTAAACTCTAAGTGAAATTTACCATTTCTCTCAACTGCAGATTTTTGAAAAAAAATCTTATTGTGAAAGAGAGCTATAGATTGTGAGAGATATAGATTATAGAAAGAGAGCTATAATGATTTTCAAAGGAATTCACCACATACAAAATGTTATACACACGTAAAATACTATTAAAAATGTTAATGTTTAGTGGCTGAAGTAATGTCTGTATGTACATGTGCCTTAGGGTTTTTTGTGGAGGGGAGAGGATAATTTTTACCTGCTGATGGTAGCTACTTCTTTCTGCTCATCAGGCTGCCATCTTTACCCAATGTAGCCACAGTGATACAGCAGATAGATCACTGGAGTCAGGAAGACCTGAGTTCGAATTCTGTCTGAAATATTTAGTCATTGTGTGACTCTGGTTCTGAGTTCCCTCATCTGTAAAATAAAAGTATTGAACTCTAATAATCTGTGAGGTCATTTCCAACTCTTATTATCTATCATCCTATAAACCTAGAAATTGGTAGTGGATAAGGGAATAGAAATTGCAAAGCCTTGGTTTGATTATCTTAGGAGTACAAAAGAAGCCCTTTTCTTTTAGGACTTACTTTGGAGTTAAAATCATCTTTATCTGACAGAAATACCATTAAATAGCATTCGTGAGCTTAAATATGGCTACTATTATTGCTTACATGCTAAATCTGCCTTACCCTGAAAATACTCAGGGTTTGGCAGGCTGATAAATAGGTAAAAAAAATATCCAATTTATTAATAAATTGACATTTTTTAAGGCATTTAAAGTTACTTGCCTAGGGTCACACTGGTCACATTTGAACTCAGGAATTCCTGATTCCAGGACCAGTGCTCTGCCCACTTTTATTAAGGACTTAGAATCATATATTTAGAGCTTTAAAAGTTTGACCTTAAAAAATAAAATAAACTAAAAAAATAAAGAAAAAAATTGACCTTAAAAGTCAATCAGGTTAAGCCTTCTCAGCTTATATTTGAAGAAATTGAGGCTCAGGGAGGTGATTTAGTTTAACTATATATATAAAACACAGCTAGTAAGCAATAAAACTAGGGCTTACCAGTTCTTCTGACTCCCAGTTCAACACTTTGGATATAACTACTTTAAGAATACAAACGAAAGGGGGGAAGGGCAGAGGAAAGGAGAAAAGTTTGGAACACAGGGTTTTGCAAAGGTTAATGTTGAAAATTATCCTTGCATGTATTTAGAAAGGTAAAATACTATTTAAAAATAAAAGAAAGCAAAAGAGATAGTCCTGGAGCTCAGGAAGCTTACATTCTACTTTGACAGGGTAGTTGATTCACTGAGCAGGATCAAAAACTAGTATTTTTACCATTTAATTTATTCTGCCCTACTAATTGTTGGCACATAGTAGGCATTTAATAAATGTTTCCTGATTATGGATTGATTGATCATGGAGGCTGCTCAATAAATATTAATTGATCAAAACCATGGAATTTTAGGCAGCACAATAAACATCTTTGGGGGAAAATATCTGTTTTTCTTTTTTGTATCTTGATTCTGTGGTTTGAATATTCTCCATTTCTGCCTTGGCATGTGACCATGATGGGTACTAAAGAAATGAGTGGATAAGTGAAATTACGAGCATAAAATCGCTGCTAAAAGAGAAAAGCAGTTTCTTTCACCCTTTCCCAATTTATTTTATGATGATAAATGGCTTCTGCGCTAAGCAGTGAATGCTGTGTGATGAGGCTATTGAGAACACTTAGAGATGAATTGTGATTGTGCAAGGGGGTGGGGAAGAGGAATCATATCTTTGCTGGAAATTGGTTGAGGTTGTTAATACTTGGCACCTCAATGCTGTTAAAAAGCCAGCTCTTTCTTGAAAAGGGGCCTGATTTTCCTTGGAACACTCTATAATTAAAACTTAGCTATGCAAAGTACAAATTTGAGAGATGTGTGGGTGCTGGATATCTCAGAATTGACCCAGGTTCTACAGTTTCAGGGTGGGAGTCTTTGACAGCCATGCATGTTATGGACATGGATTCGGTTGACAGGAGTTGTGGGTTGTGGCCCCGAGCAGGTCCAGCTGAGTTAGGTGAATGCATGAGAACCATAAACACAGAAGGAAAAAATGATCCCAACTCTTCATTTTCAGACCAGATTAAGGAGTTGCCTAAAGTCACACTGGAAGTCATTCTCAGAGCAGACTTCAAATTCAGATTCTCTGAATGCACGTCCAACATTCATTTGTTAGGTTGCTGAGGATGAGCAAAGAAATGACCAAATTTAGGGACAAGAGTTAGGGAAGGAGAGTAAGTCCAAACTTTGAATCAGAAATTACCTTTACCAAGGCAGGTCCTTGTAACTTAGCATGTGTCCCATTGGTTGCGAATGCAGATCCTGCTCTTTCCCCTTCCCTTGGGTCTCTATCAGTGGTTGCTATAGAGATAAGAGATAACGTCCACCTCAAGGCAAATACATATCTAGTGTATGGCCCGGGCTCCAGGTACACGAATGCATTAAGTGTCTAGAAATGCAAGGGACAAGAGTTCTGCTGGGCTCTGCCCAGGTCAGACAACATCTGTACTAAGAGATGCAGTTCTGAGTGCCACACTTCAGTAAGGACGTCAGCACGCTGGAGAGCTTCCAGATGCAGGATAACCCAGATAGAAAGCAGACTTGAAACTATGCCATACAATGTGAAGTTGAAAGAACTGGGGATGTTTAGCCTAAAGAAGAGAAGACAAGATAGTTGACTTTAGCCTTTGGTGGGCTGCCAAGAAGACAATTAAGCTCTCCTGCAAAGGGCCAGAGGGCAGCCTGAGTACAAAAAGTAGAAGCTGCAAAAAGAAACTTGAAAAAACTAACCAAGAATCAGGAATTAAGGCTAGATTGAAGCCTTGGAAGGTACTACACAAATCATAAGATCATTGTGCATTTAGAGCTAAAAGAGGTCTCAAAGCTCATCTAATGCAATCTGCTTACTTTATAGGTGAAAAAACTAAGGTTCACAGCAGAAAAAAAAGACTGGCCCAAATCACAGAGCTATGACATAGTAGTGGGGCTCACCTCTGAGCACTTCTGAGAAAGAATGGATGCCCCTTTAAAGGGAGATTTCATAGAAGACTCTCAGATTCTATGATTTTATCAAGTGCTACAAATAGTTGAATTTAACAGAAGCAGTGGAAACATTAAGAAAGAGAGAATTGGGCTCTTTAGAATATCCAGGTTCAGATCCTGCCTTTGATGCTCACTAGGTTTGTGACCCAGCACAAATAACAACTTTGATGTGCTTTAGGCAGTTCCTTAGGATTTATCTACTAAATTACAGAAGTATTCTATAATCCCTATAATTTCCCTTGCTAGATTAGTAGGGATTCATGAAGAATTTAGCAGACAGAATTTTTACCTTAATAGATGTAAAGTCTATAGGTATAAATCAATATAAATTCTATAATTTACAATAGCTATATGTGTTCAAAGTTGGTGCTAGGTAACCAATTCTTCTTTGGTCTATGCTTAGGGTGAACTTTTCAAAACCTTGTGCATGACCAAGACCTAATCTCCTCTATTTATTTTCTTGACTGTTTCTGATTGTCTGCTAACACAAATTTCCCTGTGCCCCCAGAAACTTAACATATGGGCTGATTTAGAAGAAGGAGGATGGACTTTTTAAGTCAGGCTCATGGGTTCACCTACCCTTTAGGTGGATATGGAATAAAATGGACTTAATTTTCAGATGCCTTAGCTAGGGAAGATAGAATATACCCAGACCTTTCTCTCCTCCCCATCTCTGATTCTTACCTAATAATGGCAACAAAGGAACATGAAAGTTAAAATGAAATAAAATGGTTTGAGATGGATTGTCATTCACAGGGCTTCTGTGAAAATCAAATGAGATAATGAACCTCAGGAATAGGTAGAGGATCTGTGATTTAATTGATACAGGAAATCTCCAGGTGAGGAAACTCCCTCCATAAATGCTGGGCAATACAATACAATTCATAGTCTTCAGAGAACTGAACAGAAGTTAAGATGCTTTTGTACAACCCATATATGCCATTGGCAGGATCTGGACCCAGATTTAAGAAAGAGGGTCTCTACCATACCACTGCACAGTGTTTATACCAAACTTCTAGCTGTGGGAGGGGGGAAGCTTAATGATAGATAACATCACACACACACACACACACACACACACACACACTTTACAGAGGAAGAAACTAAGTCCAAAAAAACACAACTAAGACTCAAACAGGAAGAAAATGTTCTTCACTGTAGCCATTCTGCAATGGTAGATGCAAACATCATGGTACTTTACGTTAGAGATGTGTCTCCATAAGGTTAGAGCATCTTGATCAGTGCATTCAACAGTCAAGTCATTAAAACACTGATTTCTTGGGTTTCTCCCCATTGTTTGGCTATTTGCTTAGAATGACTGAATTAACCATTTGTCTTAGTATTGGATAGATTTAACCTTAGAATCTATGGGAGGTTTGAGTTGGTGGCAAGTAGTTAAGTGGATGTGATATCTGTGTGAAAGTGAAGACTTCCTTTCTGCTGCTAATAGCTCTATCCTCAGGTACAAAGAGAGCATTTGCTGTTCTGTCTGTTCCAGGTTGCATTAATGTAGGCAGGAACCCTGAAGGAATCAGTTCAGGAGAATAGGGCATATTGATTTCTACAGCATAGAGTTCTGCAGAATGAAGTTTGTAACCTGTTGTCTTTCCCCTGCTCTAGAATACCCAGTCTGACCTGGGTACAGAAGCAGCTTATACATCCTTGCTATGGGAGAAGGCTTTGATCATGGATCGCTTGAGCTTAAGAGTGATGATCTGCAGAGAAGTACTGATGTCAATCAGATGTCTGCATTAAATTTGGCTCAATATGATCTGTTTGAGAGGGTGGGTGTTGGGGGACCAGGCTGCCACAGGAGGGGTGAACCAATTCAGCTTAGAAACAGAGCAGATCAAAGCTTCCAAGTTTGATTGATCAAGAGTTGGATTAACCCTCCACACTTCCAACTTGGGAGAGATCTCCCTAAATCTAGTCTAAAAAAATTGACAATTTTCCTTTCACTTGCCAAATAAAGTCTCTCTTCCACCCAATTCTTCTCTAACCTTAACTCTTCGGCATCTTGATCTCACTAATCCTTTCAAGCCAGTCTCATTATTATTTATCTAGCATCTCATTCTAATCCCCCTTATAAAATATTCTCCTCTCACCTCTCTACCAACCTTTATTCTTTCCTATCATTAATGCCTCAAGATCCATTCCACTTCTGAATAATAGCTAGCATTGATATTGTTTTTTTTCAAATTGTATCAACATAATCACATTTGATCTGAACAACAACCTTATAAAGTAAGTTCTATTATCATCCCCATTTTACATATGAGAAAACTGAGGGCTGGCCAAGGTTAAATGCTTTGCTTAAGGTCAAAGAACTAGTAAGTGTTTGAGATAGAATTTAAATTCAGATCTTCTTGACTTCAGGATAGTTGGGTGGTGAGATGGATTGAGTTCAGGAAGTCAGGAAGCCCTGAGTTCAAACAGACACCAACTAGCCATGTGATCCTGGGTAAGTTACTTAACTCTGCCTCAGTTTCCTCGTCTGTAAAATGAGCCAAAGAAGGAAATGGTAAACAACTCCAGTATTTCTGACTCCAATAAAGATCACAAGGAGTCAGACACAGCTGACAAAGGACTGAACAGCAACAACTTCCTGAGTCCAAGTTGAGAACACTTAGCTAAAATACCAACTACCTCAAGAAACTTTATCTGACAACATCATATTTGCCTTTGTAATGGGCACTTTGTAGTCCCCGTTACTATGTGTGGAATTTATTTTATTTGCATTTCATGGGTCTTCAAAGCCAAAAATATTCATCTCAAAGGCCAACCTTTTGGGGATGAGCCTTGTCCATGTTTAATTAGGCTGATCCTTGGCTGAAACACGTATTTTCTGTCCTGGTTTTCCATGGACTCTTATCTGCCCGATTTGACTTTAAGCTTCTTAAAGGCAGAGTTACTCTTTTCCATCATTTGTGTCCTTTGGTATTCTGGCTGGAGAAGCTCTCTTGAAGTAAGGAGGACCTAGATTTAAGTCTCTCTGACATATACTGGCTTTGTGTTCCTGGCTCTCAGTGTATTGGGAAACTCTCTAACACACCAAATTGCAGAGAACATGCCAACATGCATTAAGAAGAAGTTTCCTCACTCAAAAGTTCCCTATTCTATCCCTCCCGTACCTGTGGTAGAACACATAAAGCAGGAGTTTTAAAAATGATCATTATATGAATAAAATAAGTGAATGTACACATGGATGAATTTATGAAAAAAAAAACTTTCCAGCCCTCAGGGTTATTTTTATCAAACACAGTTTTTGAAGAAGAAAAAAAAAAGGAGTATTTATTTTTGTTTCTCATGTTTCAATCTCATTAACTTGCCTGAGCACCCAAGAAGAATGATTTACAATAAGACATACCTATTTGTGACAGGAAGAACTTGTTTGTTAAAATATGTGTAAATGATTCATCTGAACCCCTGAAATCCCTTTCCAATTATGCACCAAAGAAGCTATTTGTTATCTGATACTGATCCTAACTGTTCCCATACAACTTAAAAGAATTTTTGAAAATGAAATCCCTGGAGAACTTGACTATTTTTGTAAAGAAAGACTCTTTTGATAGGGCAGTAAAATTTAAGGAGAATAATTCTTGGCTTACTTAGGTCTATGTTTATTAAAGATGAAACACTTGCATGATAGAAACTTCATTAATTTGCCATGAAAACAGAATAGACAAAAAATTCTTTGTCAGATGAAACAAAGATTGATTTCTATTGACAAGGAGATCATGGTTGAATTGTTCATAATGTTTTCTCAACACATTTATTTAATGAGCTCTTAACAAAAGCTATGGTTTCATTGTAATCAATCAAATATTTACCAAAAAATCTTAGAAAGAATGGGGTGGGAGTTATTAAGGGGAAGGAGTAAGGTGCTCTGCTGTTCATTGATTTTTTTAGTACTAATTTTACTTTTTCTATCAATCTTTCTAATATATATGTATATATATATATATATATTTTTTTTTTTTTTTTTCTTTTCCTGTTTTAGGCCCACCTGGACTACCAGGTAAGATACCATTAAATTTCCAGTAACATGGGAAGGGGGACTGAACATTCCTTCATCAGGTTTAAGGAGAAGGGAAAGGAGCTGAAATAATTTCCTACCTCATCCTCCTTCCCCAGTCCATAAGTCTGACAATCCTTTTTCCTGTCTACTGCATGGGAAAAAAAGGAAAAGGAAGGAGAAGCTACCTCCTATTCTCAAATTGTCTTTGATAGTCACAATTCAACCTACCAGCCCTATGGCTTTAGGACTTTTACCCTGCTTTTTATATAATGAATATAAGAAGATTGCTTTAATTCAAGCTCAGTCTAAAGCTGGTGCTGAATATTCTGCAAATATTCACTAATTTTCTGTTTTGGTTTAGGACCTCCAGGAATGAATGGGTTACCAGGACACAATGGATCAGATGGACTGCCAGGCATTCAAGGACCAAAGGGAGAAAAAGGAGCAAATGGGAAAAAAGGAAAAATGGGTATTTTGGCAAAACTTATAAGTAATCCTCTTATCTCATCTCTTTGTGGCTATATTTGGGGAAAAAAAATGAAAAGTGGTGATTGAGAAATTCGGGAGCTTTTGATTCAGTGATATCCTTCAAATCTTTGTGATCTATTCTTAAGGCTCTTTCTCTCTCTGTCCCAATTCCTAACCAAACCTCAGTATATTCTCATTTAATACTTGAGGAGAAATGATCTCTCCAATTGGTTTCTGAGCCCCACAAGCTATCTTGCTTCCTGGGATAATGGCTGACAAAGGATAAGAAATCAGTGAGAATAATGTGAATCAGATTGGCCTTCCCCACCAGTTTTTTTCTCAGTTTAGTCCTAGTAGTGTCCTCTCTGCCCTCTTAATCTCCACTATCTTTTCTCCTACATAGTTTGTTCATTTCAATTTAACATACATTTATTAAGCCTCTCTTAGGTATAGGATACACCCAGGTCTAGGAATACAAAGGCAAAAATGAAAAAGTCTCTGCTTTTAAGGAGTTAACGTTCCTATCGGGCAATGTGATATGCACTCAGACAATTACATAGAAAAGACACAGAAAGCTTTCAAAGTCATTTCAGGAGAGAAAGAACTCTAACAACTCTAACAGGAGGGAAGAGAAGAGAGCTACAAGGTAGAGATAAAGACACATTGCATTGGACATAAGACCGCCTGTACAAGGATCTAACAGGGGAACTATTTGGGGAAAAAAGCTAGAAGTCCATTTCAACCAGAACATAAAGCATGAAGGAGAATAATATTAAATATTAACATTAACTGTGGCTCTAAAAGTAGGTAGGAGATATACTGTAGAGGTCTTTGAATTTCAAAATGAGGATTTGGTCCTTTATACATAAGGAATTGGAAGTAATTGAAATAGTTGAGTGACATACTCAAGTTCTGTGTTTTAAGAATAAAAATTTGTCAGCCATGTGAAAAGTCAAATGAAGAAAGAGGAAACCAGAAACTGGGAACCTAATTAGGAGGCTAATTAGGAGAGGCAAGAAAGATTTGAATTTGAGTAAAGATTATGTGAGTAAAGAGAAGATACACACACACACACACACACACACACACACACACACATATATATATATAAATACTTATATTTATATTTGTTATAGTTGTGGTTCTAGTCAATATATATGTATATATGTCAGTTCTAATTATAGTCAATGTCTACAAATATGTATATATTACATACATACATTTTGCTATAGTTATATTTGTTCATTCATTTCAGTTGTGTCTGATTTTTCATAACCCTATTCCAGGTTTTCTTGGCAAAAATACTGGAGTGGTTTGCCATTTCCTTCTCCAGCTCATTTTACAGATGAGGAAACTGAGGTAAACAGGGTTAAGTGACTTGCACAGGGTCACACAGCTACTGTCTGTTATAGTCATTGCATGTGCTGATTCTAGCTTTATCACTATGCCTCTCTTCATATGTTTTTCTATATTTTTGTATTTGTTGTGTTTCCAGCACCATAACATTCCATTCCATAACTTTTTTTTTTTTTAAATAAGACTTGTGGCTTTATCAATATAGGGAGTTCCTGGTGAGGGCTATCCTTCTTCACCATTGCACCTTGTCCTCATCTTATGGAAAGGCTTCCCTGGAGGCCGAGCAAATTGACATGCCAGGTCACACGGCCAGTCTGGGACAGAATCAGCAATAGGACCCAGATCTCCCAAGGCCAGGTCCCTATGCACTATGCCATGGCGCATCTGCATTGATGTGCCCTAATTTATTCATCTATTTTACAATGACTAGCCATGAGGATTGTTTCCAGTTTGTTGTTTTTCATACTAGATTCTTGAGCTACCCTTTGGATTTGATCTCAGAGAATCTGAGTTCAAAACCCTAGTGATGGTGGTTATTTACCTGCCTGACCTTGGTCAGTCAGCTGCTTCATCCCTCTGGATCTCAGTTTATTTAACTGAAAAATAAAGGAACTGTGCTAGACTACTCCCAAAGTCCTCCTCAGCTCTAAATTTAAAATCTTATAATATGATTAAATATGTTTTAAGGAAGATTAGTGAGAAGCAGCAGTAGATAAGAGGTTTATCTAATAGCCAGAAAGACCTGGATTCAAGTCCTGTCCCTGACATGTATTGATTTGGCAATGGTGAGCAAGTCACTTAACTTCTCTGTAACCTGGGTAATTCTTGAGGATTACTAGTCACAAAGAAGTTGCCCATCAGTGTAACAGAAGGAAGGCATTTAATACTGGAAGTTTCCTTTTGTGGATTCATAAGCTTGGAACTCTTCTCCCACCCTCTTACCCTCTTTCTCCTGCCAGAAAGGATAGAAGGAAGGAGGGAAGGAAGGAGGGAAGGAAGGAAGGAAGGAAGGAAGGAAGGAAGGAAGGAAGGAAGGAAGGAAGGAAGGAAGGAAGGAAGGAAGGAAGGAAGGAAGGAAGGAAGGAAGGAAGGAAGGAAGGAAGGAAGGAGAAAGGGAGGGAGGGAGGTATGGAGGGAGAGAGGGATGGAGGGAGAGAAGGATGGAGGGAGGGAGGGAGGGAGGAAGGGAGGAAAAGAGACAAAAAGAAAAAGTAAGTTGTTGGTATACCAGATATGTTGAAGAGAGGTAATATGAGAATAAGAGGCAGCTTGACAGGTCAGAAAAGATCCAGACAGGAGATTGCGGTGAAAAGGGAAAAATTATTGGCCTTGGTGACTACATTGATGTAAAACAGAGGATAAAGGAAAAGAGACAAGGACGGCCATAATACTTCTAGAATAGAAAATAGGTAAAATGTGAAATCATGATGAGAAATGAGGAGTTTATTCACAGAGAAAAATAATGAAGGGTTCAGTTAGGAACATGTTGAATTTGAGAATATGGACTGGTATATCCAAGTGGGAGCGTCCTACAAACAGCTGGAAGTTCTGGTCTAGAGTACAGGTCAGGGCCGCAGATAGGGATTTGTGAGTCACCTTCATCAGAAGTGATAATTAAAACCATGGGAGGGGATGTGTGCATTGAGGAAGTTACCAGTCCAAAAACAGCAGGGAGCTGAGGACAGAGTCTTTTACAAGACTTTGGAACTAGAGTTGGGAAGCAGAGGGAAGAAGAATCAGCAAAAAAGACCAGAAGAAAAAGGGGGAAAGGGGCAAAAATATTTTTAGAAGACAAAAGGAATATGATTAATGTAAAATCTCACAGAGATAGTCAAAGGGAGTGAAAGGGAGATGAAGAGAAGACCATTTACTTTGTCAGCAAAGGTTTTATTAGTCATCATTTAGAAAATGATTTTAGAAGAGCCTCAGAAGTTGAGGTGCAAAGAATTCCAAAGGGAATAGATGGTTAGGAAATGGAGGCAAAGTGGACCATGAATTTGAGAAGTTTGGCAGAAAAAGAAAATGGTATCTGAAATGTTGCAAGGCCAGTTAAAGGACTGTTTGGTTTGTGGGGGTGGTTTTTGTTTTATTTTCTTTTTTCTTAAGATAAAGGAGACACATAACTTTGAGTTTTGAACCAGATTTTGAAAGGCGCATGAGAGTGAAAACAGACAGGAAGAGATAATAAAGTGGCATGTGTCTGTGTGACCTGCTCATGAGTTCTTTCTTTAATAGAAGAAAATTTGCCTGTGTGAATGAGACAGAGATTCAGAGAAAGAAAGATAGAAAGAGACAGAGAGAGACTGAAAGACAAAGAGAGACAGACAGAGACAGAGAGAGACAGAAATAGAGAAAGAGACAGAGACAGAGAGAGACAGAGATAGAGAGAGACAGAAATAGAGAAAGAGACAGAGACAGAAAGTGAGAGACAGAGAGAGACACACAGAGAGACAGACAGACAAAAGAGAGGCAGAGAGACAGAGACAAAAAGAAAAAGATGAGATATATGTCATTGTTATAGTTAATTAGCCTCTGCCTGATTATAGAGTTATAACTAGGGAAAAGCAAATGACTAAACACTGACATAGAGGGAGACATTGTTTCTCCCTGTTATCCCAATGTACCTAATCTTCTGGTGCTTTTATCTCCGTAGGGAGTGAGGGTAAAAGGCAAACCCAAGAGTGAATGAGACTGCAAAAGCAGATAGACAGTGAAGGTTAGGAGAAGGGAATGAACCACTCCCTTTCTAAGCACTAATGCACCTGTGATTGAATTACCTTGTCCAGAGCTTGCCTGCTTCCCTCCCCAACTGAATTTGCCCCAGTTCCAGGATTACAATTCTCTCCTCTCCTTCCTCCCCTTCTCCCCCTCTCTCCCTATCTTTCATTCTCTCTGTCTTTGTCTCTGTCTCTGTCTCTGTCTCTGTCTCTCTCTCTCTCTCTCTCTCTCTCTCTCTCTCTCTCTCTCTCTCTCTGTCTCTCTCTCTCTCCCCCTCTCTCCCTCTGTCTCTCTCTCTGTCTCTCTCTCTCTCTCTCTCCCCCTCTCTCCCTGTGTCTCTCTCTCTGTCTCTCTCTCTGTGTCTCTCTCTCCCTCTGTGTCTCTCTCTGTCTGTCTCTGTCTCTGTCCCTCTCTGTCTCTGTCTGTCTCTCTTTCTGTCTCTGTCTCTGTCTCTGTCTCTCTCTCTCTGTCTCTCTGTCTCTCTCTGTCTCTCTCTCTCTCTCTGTCTCTCTGTCTCTCTCTGTCTCTCTCTCTCTCTCTCTCTCACACACACACACACACACACACACACACACACACACACACACACACACACACACACACACAGAGTCAGTTCGGAAAAACACAGACTTCCAGAGCAAATATAGGTAATTTCTAGGTAATTTCATCAGCTCTTGCATAGAATAAAAACTTTCAACAAATATACTTCAATTCCCCCCCAAATTAACAATATGATTATTAACTACAAGTCTCTGAACACAAACTAATGGCTATCTTAATTCTAATTTGATGAGCAAACATTTGAACTACCTTTTCACTTTTTAAGTAAAAAGAAAATTACAGATCACAGGTGACTGGTAGATGATATATCTTGTTCAAAATGAACTCTGAGAATGAGAGAAAAACAACCACATGCAAAAAAAATAAAATAACACCCTGTGGCAGAATTATTGGATCTCATTACCAATTGGCAGGTTGTACTTCCCTGCTTTGCTTAGCGGGAGCCCTCTGTGAAAACGTGGTGTACAGAAATAAGGCAGAGTTCCCAGGTCAGTTCAGTCCAAGAAATTACAACCACAAATTATTCCAGATTAACTGATACTTATGTTTATTATAATAATTATCAGAGAATATCATCACAGAATAATGATGACCATGTCTCTATACCCCCCAAAAAACCAATAGAAATTTAAATCAGATTTACTCCCATAGACAGTCGAGACTTCATTACAGAGCAATCAATCAATCCATATTTGATCAGTGTGTACTCTATGCCTAACTTTGTGTTAGGTGAGAAGAGGGAAAACAAAAGAAGGATGAGCTGTGTCCTTGCCTTGAGAACACTACAACAAAAACTGGTAAATAAATCTGGCCCAAAATAAAATGATAGAATACATCTGTGGATCCCTCTACCTCTGGGGTAGACACTCTTCCTAGAGTTCTAGATTCACATCAATCCTTTAGTTTTCTGTTGATATGAAAGAAATAGGAAAATCATTAAGCACTCAGGAAACTATGTCATTAGAATTCTTATCTATATGAACTTTCCTCAGGGAAGAGAGAAACACTATAAGAAAAAGGGAAATATTTAGAGCTAGATAGAAAGATGACAGAACTTTAAAGAACCATAAAACATTGGAGCCAAAAGGGAGCCAGTCCAACGGTATCAAACACAAATAGAAACAAGAACTACTAAACTATAAACTATATACATAAGGATCCTTATGGACCATATAGTGACATAATTTTAAAATGTAATGTTATCTATGTTTTATTGTATTTTATTTATTATGTTATTTATTATTTATGAATAATGATTTTATTTAAAAGGAATTAGTTCTATTAATTATCATTAATATAAATGATATTGTTATGTGTAATATTTATAAAGTACCTGGCACATAAGTGCTATATAAATTAAATTATTTCCCATTATTAAAATAATCATTCTTAATAGTTATTAAATATATATTTATTTGCTATACATGTATTAATTACACTTTAATCTGGCATAGGGGTATGCAGTCCTGTTTGACATCTCTGATCTAATCCAAACTCCTTCATTTTCCACATGAGGAAATAGAGGCCCAGACAAGTGAAGTTACTTGTCCAGGATCACTGAGCTAATTAATAAAGAGACCATTTATAATTGTATGTCCCAATATCAATACAATTTTAAAGTTGAAAAATCCTTTTTAATTAAATGACCAAAGTCATGTCAATCAACAACTTTAGAGAGAGATGTTTTTAGAAACTTTTGAAATGTCTATGGATGTTCTAACCTAAGCTGAGTTCCTGTCCTTATCCCATTAAAAACAGAATACCAGAGAATTAAACTCTCCAAAAAGAAAGGAAAAAAAAACACTTGTAACTAAATTTTCAAACTCCTGAGATCCAGAGAAGTTGACTTGCCTAAGGTCCCAAGGTAATAGCAATAGCATTTATAGAGCACCTATTATATTCCAAATACTTTACAAATATTATCTCATTTGATCTTAACAATCATGCCACTTTACAGTTGAGAAAACAGAGGCAAACAGAAATTAAGTGACTTTACATACAAATATGCAGCTAGAAAATATCTGAGGTTGAATTTGAATTTCAGATCTTCCTGACTCTGGACCCACTGCCTTATCTACCATACTATCTGTCTGTTAAGTGATTAAGCAAAGAAAGTCTGAACCCAAATTCTCTGCCTCAAAATCTAGCAACTTTTCCATTATAACTAACTACTGATGTCCTCAATCCATCTTGCCTGTGTAAATGAGAGCACTGGAATTATTGAACAATCCTATGATGTGAGACATGATCTTAGAATATTGATTTATATAGAGCAAGCGATTAAATTGACCTAATGCAAATTATCAAACTTTATTGTGATCAATAGGGGACAGTAAAGTGAATAGTGTTATCCTTGCAGGCCAAGAACTTTTTTGTTTCTAATTAATAGCTAACACAAGGGGAAGGGATATGTTAAAGTTCAGGGGAAGGAGAAATGGCAGAGGTTGAAGTCATATCCCTTGGTGTTAATATAGTTAAAAGGATTGCCCAGAAGAAATAAAATTTTTGAAGTCAGAAATCTGTCTCTGTGGCCAAGCAGAATTGGAAGGGTACTAAATCCTGATGTTTTTGAAAGTTCAAGAATGCGTTTAGAAATTAGGTAGAAAGGCAGAGGAAGACCAGATTTTGGAAAATCTTGACAGCAACACATACTTAATGAATGTAGTAGATAACAGGAGGTTTTTGTTGGTTCTTTCTTTATAGGATTATAATTTTAGAGTTAGAATGGCCCTCAGAGAATATATAGTCCAAACCTCTGATTTCACAAAAAAAGAAACTGAAGCCCAGAGAGTGAAGTCATTTGACTAAGATTATAGAATCACAGACTCTCCAAGGGAAAAGAGATTTCAAAGGCCATTTAGCCTGCCTTCATCCTGGACAATTAAATAACAAACCTCTCTGAGGCTCAGTTCCCTAATTTGTGAGATAAGGGAGTTGGGCTCAATGGCTGCTAAAGTTCCTTCTAGCTCTACATTATGATTTTAATTATTTGACATTTCCCTAGGTATCTATTCCCTTTAAAATATCAGAGCATCATTCCATCCTCTAATCCCTGTTTATGTGAGATTGACTTATAGAAATTTTCTGGATATGAATAGTAACTGATATTTAGTTAATGTTTTCAAGTTTACATTATATCATTTAATCACTTGATTGACATTGATATGGATAAATAAATATTTAGTTTCCTCATCTGTAAAATGACCTGGAGAAGGAAATGGCAAAACACTTCAGGCTCTTTGCCAGGAAAACCCCAAATGGTATCAGGAAGAATAGGACACAAATGAAAAATGACTGAACAAATTTCTGTTTTAGCCAATTAAGAAATCCTTGGTTCTATATTTTGTTCTTATATGATAAGAACAAAGGAAAGAATGGGCTAAAAGAAGAAGACACTGGGAACAAAAAGCTCTCATCTTGGAGGCAGATTTAATATTTCAGGCATTGGTAAATGAGGGAAATCAGTCAGAAATAAAGAGTACAAAGGATCTGTAATCAAGATCACATAAGACTTGACAGCTATCACTCTAAAGGAGAGGGGAGTTTCACCTTAGACAATTTCATAAAAATAAAGAATTTCCCCACTTCTAGAGTAAAGAAATGGAATTGTCCCCAAGCCCAGAAAATTAGAGGATTCTCCCAATTCAATTAAAAAAAAATCCCAACAACCTAGGTGGAAATGTCCTCCATGAATTCAGATTACAGGCAACTCATGTGTAAAGCACTGAGGTAAGTGAATTGACCAGGATCATACAGCCAAAATATATCAGAAGCAAAACTGGAACTAGGGTTTTCTTAACTCTAAAATCAGCCCTCTCTCCACTACATCACACTGCCTTTCTTCCCAAACACTCAAGCTAATCAACTATACAAGTGGGCAGACAAGAAAGAAAAACCAAAGTTCCAGCACTTGCATCAGACAAACAAAACTCGTGGCTTTCTTTTCCCTTAAAAACATGTTCACTACAGTAGCTACAAGTCACAAGGCTAAACAAAGCAGGGCATTCATTAGTGACCATTGTACCAAACTTGCAGACCTCACTTTCTCTAAAGCAGTGTGGAGGCAAAATAATTGAGCCACAATAGGAAAATTTACTAGGAAATAAAGACTAGACTTTGTTGTACTTCTAACACTCTATTCTTCTAGTTTTGTGACAAATAAAATTTTTCCCAAGAAACAAGAGGGGATGTTTTGGTAAGACTTGGTTAAGGAAAGATTTTTATTGCATTTCATCATCTAATAATTGAATTCCACACAAAAATACAAATAAACAAAATCCTTAGCCCATGCTTTCAGGATTGGGTTTTCTAAGTTACCATTCCCTAAGCAGCAATTTTCTGTTCCATAAAATAGAGATAATACATGTAAAGGACTTTACAAATCCTAAATCAATACATAAATGATGGTTCTTATGTAATTATTATACAATACATAATTATACTACATGTTACATGATTATAATTACATGATACATAATAACAATTGTTCCTTTGTCCCACTTTCAGAAAAAGATTTCAGACCTTGGTCAGAATTATAAGATGGCAGAATCCTTTCACTCTTATAAAACTTTAAAAATGACAGTCCCTGACATAGTACATATACACACACACATTTTTAAAAATCGTATTTTTTCTATTTTAACATAATTTAAATTAACATAATAAAATAATAACATTTGAGATATACATCCAACTCAATCACTTTGGCCACTGGTAACAAAATAAAAAAGATTCAGTAAGACTAACTGGCATATCTGACAGTGTAGGTAGTCAACACCCCATACCCACAACCCTCACCTTTATCAAAAGGAGATGCTTTTTTATCATTTGTTCTCTCAGGGTTGCTCAGTAGGTACAGAGTTGTTACTGGTTAGGGTCTTTAAAAAAATTAGGGCTTTTTTCATCATCATTCTGTATTTAGTTTATTCAAGTCTTCCTACCTCGTAATGATGATGTAAACTGAAATACACCAAAAAAAAGTTTTTAATCCTAGATAACTTAGCTTCTTAGCTTCAAAAATTTTTAGTTTAAGAAAGTAATCAACTTTTAATAGCTGAATTCAAATGTGAAAGCTTTGCAGTTACATATATGAACTTTTAAAAAAAGAAACAATAAAAGAATGAAAAAATATAATTAGAAATAAGGCATTGAGGAGAAAAAGGTCTTTGTGAAGCCAATAAATATCTTAAGAATAATATAATAAAGTAAGTACAAGATAATTTTCCCAAGTTCTGTCACATCTAGATCTTATAAAATCTTCAGATAGTATTAGTGACATTCTTGGGTCAGTGTGCTTGGATTCTATGGCAACAGTTCTCATTTTTGTCCCCAGTAGAATGTGCCTAAATTTATATGTAAAATGCAGACAAAAGAATGCTGTATCATCCAGAGTTATCCTTCCTCATTATACATCTGGATATAATGGTCTTTACCAAACAAGTGATCTACTGCATAGGTTGAACTAGTGATTTCCAAAGTCCCTCCCAGCTCTAATCTCATGAGTCCATCACTGACTCTCTAGCTATACTGTATATGAGGCAGCTAAGTTGAACAGTAGGTAAACATTAGTCCTAGATTAAGGAAGACCTAAATTCAAATCTTGCCTCAGGTGTTTACTAGCTGTGTGATCATGAGCAGGCCATGGTCTAGCCTTACTTCCTGAATTCCTCAGCCTCAGTTTTCTGATCTGCAAAAATGAACATATTTCACAGGATCAATAAGATAATATGTATAAAAAGTTTTGCAAACCTTGAAACTCTTAATAAATACTAGATATTACCTTATTATGACTCCTTTATAACACATAACAGGGAACAAGAGTAATTCCTTTCCAAAGTGTAAGAGTTTCAAGGCAAATACAAGTTGAGAGGACTCTGGGCTTGTTGTCCAAAGACTAGTCTAGCTATTGTCCCACAGAATAATACAATTTTGGACGAAAGGTGATAAACTTTTTCACTACAAAAACCACCAGCTAAGTTATATAATTGTTATACTTATGCTACCTAAAAGATTACAATCATTTGAAGTACCAAAATAACTATGAGACAGGGATTGGTTGTATTTTTAATGCAATATAAATTATTTGAATGCTGTTTGCCAGATCCCCTCAAATTAATGGTGGCACCGAAAGGCTAATCAATCAGTTTTAGAAATAGAAAGGGACCTAGAGATCATTTAGTCAAGTCCCCTAATTTTATAGATGAAGAAACTGAAGCTCAGAAAAATTAAGGATCTCTTTTAAAATAATAGCTATTTGGTATATACCTTTAATCCAGTCACTGACCACTTGTGACAAAGAAAGAAAGATTTAATAAAATTAGCTGAGACAGTGACCATGTCCCTTGCCCAGGGTTATCCAGCCAGCCAGTGTTCAAGCCATGATTTAAAGGTATGATATCCGGGTTCTTTTCTGAGCATGTCTTTCAAGTAAACTAATGATTCTTTTTTTCTCCTGTAACTGTCTTCTAGATCAATTTAAAAAGTATTAGGGTATCTTACATTTTCTTATGTCTTAGTCTGTTAAATTTGTTTTAATATTTCTTTTTGTCTCATGAAATCATTAACTTCTATTTGGTCCATTTTAGTTTTGTTTGGTAAAATTTTGTACTTCTTATGTTAAACAATGAATTCTCTTTCCAAGTCTTTCATCATTCTCATTTCTTTTCTAATCTTTTTCTCTAGCATGCTAATTTCACTTACACAATCTTTTTTTTTAATTCTCTTAAAAGTTCTAGCTTCAATTTTTTCAGGAATTCTAGGTGAACTTGTGTCAAACCTGAATTTTTCTTTGAGACTTTGTAGATGTTTTGAAGTCATCCTCTTCTGAGGGTTTTGTGTCTTGGCTATCACCGCATAATGGCTCTTTGTTGAGAGAGCTATATTTTACTCATTCTTCTAGCCTTTCTTCCTGAATTAAGCACTCCTGAAATGTCTGGACCTCATCTGACTTTATTTTGCATCTTCTTGGTCCTGTCTACTTGTCCAAGTGTTCCTCTTTAGTCTCCCTTCCTGGATCTTTATCAAAGAAAAGCAGGTGTCCCACAGGGCTCTGTGCTGGGTTCTCTTCTCTTTCTCATTTGTACTATGTCAGGTAATGATCCCCTCAGATTTTAATTATCATATCTATGCTGATGATCTCCCTATCTAGCCCTAGATATTCTCTTAACTTCCAAATGAATATCTGCATTTGCCTATTAGACATCTCAAACTAGATATTACGTAGACATCTTAAACTCTTCATATTCAAAACTGGACTCATTATCTTTCCCCTTAACATCATCTCCATATTCAAACTCCCCTATTACTGTCAAGGACACCACCGTCCTCCTAGTCACCATTCTCAATGAGTCATTCTCCTTCACCCCCTACATCGAACCTATTGCCAAGTCCTGTCAATTTTACCTTCACAATAATTCTCTGACATTCTCTTATGTTCTTTTCTCGAACATTTCCACCACCCTGGTGCAGGGCCTTATTACTTTAGAACTAAACCATTTCAATAGATTGCTGATTGATTTCCTACTTCAAGTCTTACCCACTTCAATGCATTTTCCACTCAGCTGTGAAATTAATCTTCCTAAAGCACAAAGAAAGGCAGAGGGGAAAAGGCTAAAAACTTATTTCTTGAGATAACTGAGTTTACACTTATCTGCCAAAGAAGCCTAGAGAAAACTTATAAAAGAGACTAACATCCTAAGAGAAGTGAATGATGGAACTGTGTTTCTAGAATTTAGAAGTCATTAGTTGTAGTGATGGTTAGAAGGAGATGTAGGATATGCTCTTTCTCTCAATTGACATGTTGATTGTAAATCATGTGTGTTTTTGTTATATTATCGGTTGTTCTATTAATAAATATCTAGTTGCATAGATATCTCCAGAAAGATATATATACAGAGGGACAGAGAGACAGAGACAGAAATAAAAACTCAGGGGAAATTCTCTCATTTAATTAGTTACATAATATTTAACAAACTGGGTGAAGGCTCAAAGATAATTGATTAATTAGATATAATTTTAATAATTAATAAGAAAATATCAAAAGATACCTTTTGATTGTCTTCAAATACAGAAAGATAAGAATGAATAAGTAAAATGCGCTAGTCCCATGATTTTGAGGACCACTTCTGATAGGGCCCCCCAAAATAGGGAGGTCAGAATTTGCTACTTCCCAATGATTCTCCCTTCTAAGTTTTTTTCTTTTTTAAAAAATAGATTTTTATGGATCCATTTTATTTTTATATGGCCTACATTCTCCTTTCTATTCCTCTTTCCCAGAGAGTCATACCTTGGAATAAATAACATTTTTAAAAGAAGAGAAAAAACCAGCAAAATCAATGAATATACAAAAAAGATGACACTATGTACAATATTCCATTAACTATTATTTCTTCAAAGAAGTGGACAAAGGTAGCACTAATATCTATTCTTTAGATCCAATTTAAGTCTATAATTTTGCAACATTCAATTTCAAATGTTCTGGGGTTGTTGCTCTTTCTATGAACATTTTATTAATCATTGTGTAAATTGTTTTCTTGACTGCGTCCTTTACCTTGCAGTAGTTCACATAATTTTTATGCCCTGAAAAAGAAATATATTTCTAATACTTGGAACCTATTATAATCTGTTGGGAGAGGAGGCTTTCTCAAAGAAAGCTCTATTTTTTTTCTTTAGGGTGAGAGAAAGTTTTTTGATGATCCTTTGCACTATATGGCTAAAATATCATTTATCCTTAGGGTTGCCTGGGCCCATGGGACATCAAGGGGAGAAAGGAGAAAAGGGAGACCCTGGTGAATTGGGCTTGCCTGGAAATGATGGTCTCCCAGGAGAAAAAGGTGAGAGAGGAGAGAAAGGAGACAAAGGAGACCCATCCAATGATGTTCTTCCTACAGGTAAGGGTACAGCCTCTTAGGCTCATGGAATTATGATAATTTCCATTCAAATAAAAGACAGCCATGACATAGCAAATAAAGAGCTGGCCTCCATAATGTGTCAAGAAAGTAAGGTGTGAAAGTTTGCTGCAGTGATCACTAATCAACTATTCAATGATCAGCACCTGTAACTACTGTAAACAGTGTTTTTTGTTTTTGTTTTTGTTTTTTGAGAAAAGAAAGCATGAGTTTTTGTTTTGTTTTGTTTTGCCAAGTGGACACCAAAATCATCCACCTTGTCCCAGGCCATCGCCAATCATCCTAACTTTTGTCATATCACTAGACTTTAATAACTCTGGAAGAGAGAATGAGAGTGATGATTTTGTAGAACTCTACCTCAGTTAAATTCAATTCACAAGCAAGTCAAGACATTATCATGATGTATTGGTCTTCTTCCAAACAAAAAATGAACAACGATTTTGGGGGCGCTTAGTCTATGTGCTAGAACTTTGGTTTGTCCATATCCACTCAGGGTAGAAAGTTTTATTCACACAAGAGTTTGGAAGTAAAACAGTGAGATATAAAGAGCTGGCCTTAGAATTGGGAAAATTTTGGTTTAAGGCCTGCTTTGATCCATACTGGCCAGGGGACCTAGAAAAGTCACCTAAGCTCTCAGAATTCTAGGAAACCCTCTAAGACTATAAATGATGGGCAATAAAATCAAGGCTCCAGTTGTTATTGTCTATATTTAAATGGCTAAAGTTTTATAATTATAATTCACATAAATATCCTACCAGTTAATCTGCAAAACGGGTAGTAGGGGTGTGCTATTGTTCCACAGTTATAAGGGATAAGAGCCAGGATTTTAATCCAGATTTCTTAAATCCAAGCCTGGTGCCTTTTTTTCCTTTATAATACCACAATAACTACAAATATAGTGTGAGCAAGAAAAGCTGCTCTAAATATTCAGTTATGTGATTTAATCAACAAGCAACATCAATGAGCATTTATTTATTAAGAACCTACTATGTGCCAGGCACTAGGCTAAGTGCAGGGTATACAAAGAAAGGTTAAAAACATGCTTTTCTATCAAGGAGCTCACAATCTAATGGAGAATTCAACATGTAAATAATAATATACAACAGAATACAGATAGGATAAATTGGAGGAAATCTTGAATGGAAGGAACTAGCACCAAGGGAAATGAGGAAAGGCTTCTTGCAGAAAATGGGATTTTATTTGCGATTTGAAGGAAACCAAGGATATCAAGAGGGCATCTAGGTGGTACCATAATGCACAGAACACTGGGCCTGGAACCTCAGATATTTACTAGCTGTGGAATTCTGGGAAATCATTTAATCTTGTTTGCCTCAGTTTTCTCATCTATAAAATGAGCTGGAAACGGAAATGCAAATAACTCCAGTATCTCTGCCAAGAAGACCTCAAATGAGATCATGAAAAATTGAACATGACCAGAACAAATGAAAAAAAAAAATTAAAAGTTGATTAGGTATTATCTCCATTTTGCAGAGGAGAAAATTGATTATCTGAATTTCCTGCCTAGTTCAGAAGCACAAGTTAGAAGAGATGAAATATTAAACATAAGTAGGGGAAGAGAAAAAAAATAGTTGACATTTCTATAAAAAATCACAGCCACTATATCTTGTATAGGAGTGTGAAGCCCTATAATGTCTCAGATAATTTGAGTTATAGCCTAGTACAATACCTGATGCTAATAATGATGATAACCCTGAGTCATCATAGAAATGTTACATACTGATTTGGAAGGCAGGAAGTATGTAGCACATTTTAGAAAGATTTTTATCTAAAATACCTTAAGTGAGGTTTAGAAGAATAAAGTAGTCCACTGAAAAGGATGAAGTAATGTTTAAATGTGGAATTTTGGAGAGGCAGAGTGGTACAGTGGGAGAATAATGGGTTTGAAGGTAGAGAACCTGTATTCAAATCTCAATCTTACAACTTCCTACCTTGGTGGTCTCAGAAAAATCACTTAACTTTGGGATGCCTCAGGTTCCTCATATAAAAAAAAAAAGACTAGACTTATCAGCCTCTATGGTCTCTTACAGCTCTGTGTATGATCCTATGAGTCCTAGTTTTGCTATTTATTAGCCATATTATCTTAGGCAGGAGAGGAGAAAGGATGGGAAGGAGGGAGGAAGGAAGGAATGAAGAAAGAAAGGAAGGTAAGGATGAAAAGGAAAGAAGGAAGGGAGAAAGGGAAGAAAATAAGAATAAGGACAGGCAAGAAGGAACAAGAAAAGGATGAATGAAAAGAATGATGGCAGGAAAGAAGGAAAGCAGGAAGGAGGGAGGAACTTAGAAAGGAGAAAGGTAAGGAAGGAATAAAAGAAGGAAATAAGCATTTACATAGCATCTACTATATACACTGTGCTATGAACTTTACAAATATTATCTATATGATCTTCACAACAACCCTAGAGATGTCCTTATTATACTCATTTTACTGAGGCACAGAAGAATTAAGTGACTTGTCCAAGCTCACCCAGCTAGTCAATGAAAAAGCCATGATATAAATATATTTTTACCTCAAAGCTAGTGCTCTTTTTCACTGTATACCACTGCAGTTTCAAAAGAGATTTCATAATTAGAAGACTAACAGACATCCTTTAGAATGTACTTCTCCCATACAAAAAAAAAAAGGTATTGGAGGTCCAGTGCCTAATCAGTAGCTACTAGTTTAATCTTTAAAGGGAATATTGTTTTGGATTGATCCTCTACTTTATGTCCTATGTCAGTATCTTATCATGAACAAGATGTGGCCCAGAATTTTTTTTTATTTAAAAATTTTTTATTATAGCTTTTTATTTACCAGATATATGATGGGTAATTTTTCAGCATTGACAATTGCAAAACCTTTTGTTCTAATTTTTCCCCTCCTTCCCCCCCCCCCCCCAGATGTCAG